>NW_025335761.1:61921051-62076651 GCF_004798865.1 Varanus komodoensis
AATGGAACAGGAGGAAATAAACACAGAAAACCACAGCATATAAAAACAATAAATAAATAAATGGATAGATGGAACAGGAGGAAATAAACACAGAAAACCAATAAAACAATCTCAGCTGAATTAAAGCAAAAATGCAGTTATCTAACCTGGCTGTTAACAGGCTGTTCAGGACTGTGGCCAGGCCTTTCCATCATTCTGGGGAAAAACCGTGTGGAACGGTGTCTGTGTCTCTGAGGCCAAAGTTACCAGATTTCTTTTGGACTACTCACTTAGGTGACTGGATGAGAGAATGCCTTTATTGGTTGATGCTGGAAGGCGAAGTTAGTTACCTGTTGCTGTTTTTTTCTTGCTGCACATGGTATCCAGGAAAAAGCAGCAAAGTGGAAGAATCCCGACGGACACATGGATGGGCTAACGACTAATGGCGTTCTAGTCATGCATCCCAAAGGGGGGTTTACAGAAGAATCTAAGCCTGGGGTCTGGCGTGAAATTTCGGTCTGCGGTGATGTATATACTCTGCGTGAAACAAGATCTGCCCAGCAAAGAGGCAAGCTAGTAAGTTGGGGTGTTTATGATAAATCATGCCTTTGAAATCCATTTCTAGCCTGACTGTCTGAATGGTCAGGTCCGGAGCAGTTCCTGTTTGTAAAATAGAGTGGCAGCAATGAAATGTAAACCTGAAGCAGCCTACGGAATAAAGCAACACGAAAACCCATCAGAAAAACACCGCAAACAGATGTGCTCCATACTCTCCCTGTAAAGCCCTCCGGGGCAGCCATGCCTTAACTCCAGGTGGACCGTCAGGGCTAAGGGGGATTTGAAGCCCCTTAAAAGGGGCTTGTTCGGGGTACCCAGTTGCCTGACCTCTTTGGGGGAAAGGTTGCAGAGCAGGAGGCTGGCTGATGACCTGCGGACAGGGAGGCGTTAGTTATGGGGAAGGTGGTCCTTAAGAGCAGTAGGAAACCTTTGGAGCATATCTGGAATTTTGGGAAAGTTTCCATGCCACAGAAGACAAGTAGCCTGCTTGGAGACATCCGTGGGAAGTCAAGGAGAAAGCAAGAGGTTCCCACTTTGCCCTGAAGTAGGCCTGGCTGCCAGTGAAAAATAGAAAAGTAGTTTGAAAACAATCCCCAGGGGGAATGGGGTGGTTTGGAGGACACGGGGAAGATGTCTGGGGCGGGGGCGATGCCTGTCGCGCCCTTAAGACATCCCAGGGAGTCAGAACCGTAAATGTCGGTGCCAGCACTTTGGAGCTGGGCCTGGACGTGAATCGAGAGACAAGGAAGTTGGTGTAAAGATGGGGCCAGGTACTTCCTGTGGGGAGGGCTCCAGGGGAAAGGTGCCACCGTGCTCTGCCCCATTCGTGGCTTCATGGGCAGCCCATGCAGAGCACGGTGCACCCATTCAACCCAGACGGTCCCAAGGCCTGTAAAACCAAAGCCAGGCCTTCCCCGCCCCGTACGGGCTGGGCTTGCTGCAGGCCAGCTCAGCGAGGCCTCCTGTCCTGTCCCTTCCTGAAACTTTACGAGGGGGAAAGATGCGCCTTACACCAAGAAACGGGATGCCCTTCCTGAGCACAAGGTAGAAGACGCTGCTTTGCATTCTCGCCAGCCTGGAGTTCCCATGATTGATGGCTCTGACTATGTCTGTGAGAGTCTGCAGTGTGACCTTTCTGCTTCGTTTAAATCCAAACTTGTTGCTGATGAATTGCATGCCAGAGGACCTGGGGTTTCAGGGAAGCTTCAGCTGCAAACGTGAAATGCATGACGCATCCTGATGAAATTCTGGTCTTAGTCCCTTATAAATTAAAGTGTGTGCATGAGTCTGGAATGCTCATGTTGGAAAACCAGTGCACTTTTGGGCCCCGGCGTGTGCAGTCTTTTTCCAAGATGTGTGTGTGTCTCTACCGACATAGAGAACTGCTTCATATATCTGACCAAGTGGGCTTTCTGAGAGAATAAATTTATATTAGTCTTTTCAGGGACTTCTTGCTGTAACATAGTCCTGTGAACGACATTACTGTGTGAAGATCATTGTTTATGCCACACTATCAATGCTCAATGTGCATTTTACAGTGGTGTGAGCAAAATGAGGAAGGCCTCCGCCCGGGGAAACTTGCAATTTAAAATTTTGGCCGTGAGGCGGTCAACAGCGAAGGAGGAAAGGGGGCTCGGGGGAGCGAGGAGCGCCTGTGGAGCCGGCTGCTCTGGTTTTTAAACCACAATGGCTTGTCACACGGGAGAAGACGAGGATTTGTGGGGACGAGGAGGAGGTTGGATGAGGCATCAGTGACAGGCACGGGAGGGGAAGATGGGGGGCGTCTTGTGTCTGGTGGGGGGGTCAGGATGAATTACGGAGAGCGAGGGCATACCCGAGGGCCAGTGGGGTGTACAGTGGGGGTTTGGGGTCCAGTCCCCACCCAGTCTTGGCGCTGCCGGGTGCCTTTGGGCCAGTCCCAGCCGCCTCGCAGGGTGGTGGTTGTGAGGCTGAGGTCGAGAGGAGCAGGAGAAACGTGTGAGCTGCCCTGCGTCGCTTGGAAGGAAGAAGCGCAGGGAGCGAGTGAGTCGATAAGCTGACGGGTGGCCCCACATCTCTCCCTGCTGCCGCAGGTAGAGAACGAGACCAACGTCCTCCAGGATGGCTCGCTCATCGACCTGTGCGGGGCCACGCTGCTGTGGAGGACGGCCGAGGGCTTGCTGCACACGCCCACCCAGAAGCACATCGAGGCCCTGCGGCAGGAGATCAACGCGGCCCGGCCCCAGTGCCCCGTGGGGCTGAACACGCTGGCCTTCCCCAGCATCAGCCGCAAGGAGGTGGTGGAAGAGAAGCAGCCGTGGGCGTACCTCAGCTGCGGCCACGTCCACGGCTACCACAACTGGGGGCACCGCAGCGACACGGAGGCCAACGAGCGCGAGTGCCCCATGTGCCGAACCGTGGGCCCCTACGTCCCCCTCTGGCTGGGGTGCGAGGCGGGCTTTTACGTCGACGCTGGCCCGCCGACTTACGCGTTCACTCCTTGCGGGCACGTGTGCTCCGAGAAGTCCGCCAAGTACTGGTCGCAGATCCCGCTGCCCCACGGCACCCACGCCTTCCACGCCGCCTGCCCCTTCTGTGCCACGCAGCTCACCGGCGAGCAGAACTGCGTCAAGCTCATTTTTCAGGGTCCAATCGACTGATGCCGCCGTTTTGCAGACGACCACGAGGAAGCTAATCCCGTTAACGATTTACTGTGAAGATAAAGAATTTGCCACTAACTCTAGCTTTTACCTTTTTTATAGGATTGTTATTAATCAGGGCTTTTGCGGGTGGGCCTCGGCTGCGAGCATTGTGAAGTGTGAAGGTACACGGATACCTGAACCAAACGGAGATCAGTGGCATTGCATGCTGAGCGGCAGCTTGTTCGTGACATCTTCTCGGTCAAATTGTAGTATATTTGTAATGTTTGTAAGATCAGAAGAAAAAATACAATGTCTTAATGATTTTTTTAACCTTGGATTTTTTAACAGAAATGCTTTTCTTCTAAACTTTGACAAGCCTTTAAAACACGTATTTTTTCAACCTAAAAGGAGCATACAGAATGTAATTCGTCTGTCCTGTCTATTTTTCTCTTTTCTCTCTCTTTTTAATTTGCAATATAACTAACTTGAATAGTTCATTCTCAAGGAGGATGGACTGAATGTGTGGGCAAACCCAGGTGAATGTTGACTGTATACCTGCAGTAACCCAGCCGTGAACACAAAGCAGCTGGCTTCAGGAAGCAGAGCACAAAAGCTTGACAGAACTCTGCAGTTTGGGCTAATGCCACTCTCCAAAAAAAGGAAAGAAAGAAAGATGCAAGTACTTGAAATTTGGAGGTCATGGACTGCTGGCTTGTGTCTGTCTTTGACACCAAGTTCCTGTGTCCATCAATGCTTGTAACTGATAATGTGAGAAGGCTTAAAAATACGGGTTGCTTGTCCCCTTCCACTGTGTAGGACGTGTCCTTTTGTGTGCAGCAAAGAGTTTCCGAGTGAGCAGAATTATCCGGCGGCCACTAAATGACCATCCTGCTCTGTCTTGCGCTGACTGTACCCCTCACAGATTTGTCCTGCCAGGCTCAGAATTAGGCCCGGTTTCTCACTAGCTTGTCTTACCTTCCTGCAGAGGGGGAAAATGGCTTTTCTCTGGCTTCGTTCCAAGCCATCCCTGTCTGTTTGAAGGGCCCTCCATGTGTTCCCAAGTCTGTCATTCATTTCCTCCCCAACTAGGCTGCCCCTACTGACACGTCCCCATCGTTTAAAGTTGTCCCTGTCACCCCCTTGATTGAGGCTGTGGGGAAGTGGCTCTGTTGTCAGTGTAGTGAGAAGGATGTGGGACCTTTGTGATGCATGAAAGTCATTTTGATAAAAATCTGGTGAAGACAAGGCAAGGTATTTCATCAGCTCTTTTCGGTTCTGCATCTGGTTTTAGTTGTTTTGGGGTTCTTTCCCTGTCCAGCCATCTTCGCCATTTTATCAGTTTTCTGTCAATGGCGAATTCTGCGCTGTGGTTTTCTTTCCACGGAGTATCGTTTGTCCTTGCATGCCTTGAGCCTTTAGGCAAATTGCAGCGTGGCAACTAATTATACATTCTGTTGAATGGCTTCACTTGCCCTGCTAGCACAAAGGTTTTTGTTTTGTTTTTACAGGACATACATCTGCCAGCCTTGGACAGAATCCAACAGAGAGCTTAGGCTTCTGCCAATTATTTCCACCCCATGGGTTCCTTCCCGCCATAAGCAAGATCCACCATTTATTCAAGGGAAATTTAGCACTTCCTTGGGAAAACCCTGAAACTAGCGGAAATGCTTATTTCTAGAAGATGGGTTTGCTTATCTCCCTTGTGCAAGCTTTGCTGACCTCTCTTCTTTCAGAAACAAGGGTTTCCTCTCATTTGGAATTGCCCCGGAAGCACAGAATTGCTCTTCCCAAGCAATGGGTAGAGGAGAATTGGTCCAGGCTTCCATTGGATTCTGCCGCTTGATCATCAGTGTCGGGCACTCTTGAGTCTGAAAGATCTGCAGAAGGATTTCTCATGATTCGCATGTTTTGTAGCTATTTTAAAATCAGTAATGAAAACTAAGCTGTTTTGTTAAACTTGCTTCGGTGATGCTACCCCCAATGTGCAAACATTTTAAAATAGTTTTAGTTCTGCTGGTTTCTTAACTTTGCAGTTTGCCATCTGTCCTGTTTTTCTTACCGTCTGAAAAGTGTCAGTTCATTATTATTTTTGTTTGCAATTGGAAGAAAACACCAAATGTCACATTTAAATAGCCAGGATTAATTCTTGCCCTAGGTGACTCGAAACCTTTCATTTGGAGTGCGGGGAATAGGAAAGAAGAAAAGTTACTGATCACTCTGAAAGTTAGGAACTGGGAGTTTCTCATGAACATTAACTTGCTGCTTGCTAACATTGCCATTGGTGTGGGACAATTTTTGTGCTTTTTCTTTACCTATGGAATTGGAGGTATTCTGTGCAGATGTGAAAAAGCCCCCACCCAAAACTCATTGCACATCTGGAGTGAACCTGGCAGTTTTGATCTCCTTTCTGTTAAATTCACAGCAGTTCCTTGCAATGCTTGTGTCCTTTGTATAAATATATAATTTATATGATTTTAATATATTGTGTATATACTTGAATTGGCCTGTTCATATTTTGGATGTAATATTGTTTTATAGTTAACCTCTTAAACATTTTCATGTGTCCATTGCCCACTGGCTGATGAGGCATGTTTTTAATCTGCTGTTTAATACGATTTGGCTGTATAAAAAGATCAGCATTTTGAAGTGGAAACAGCCCTTCCTTTTCTTTGGAAAGGCCACAGATAGGGCCAGTTGCTTCCAAAACATGTTGTCCTCGTGCCTTTAAAAGAAACAGCTTTTTGCCTTTGATTCCACAAGAAAAAACACGTTCTAGTTCTGATAGCCCTTGCTGCCGTAGCTTGGGAGATCCACAACAGATCCCTGTCTTTTCGTGTACGTGACCTGGGGCCCTATTTGTTCCCCAGTCAATTCTTCAAGCTGCCTGCTCAAGTAAAAATGCCGTAAAATTAAAGGTTTAAAATGGCTGTGCTTGCCAACGTCTAGGGCAGAAAAACACGGCAGCACATACTCTCTCTCCCCAAAGGCATACGCTGTCCCCACAGTTAGATTTCCTTCACATGCAAATATGTACCTAAAAATCCCACACCACCATCGTTGAAGGAGTTAATATGGAAGCTGCTCTAGATGTTTTGAAGGAAGGACCACTGGATAGACTCGGGGCCCAATCTTTGAAGCCCTTCCAGGCGTTGTGCAAGGGGACAAGCACAGTTAAGGATTCAAAATACTGCTGGCGGGCTTCTGGGGAAAACAATATGTCTAGTAGTAAAGGTTTCCCCTCGCCTCTTAACAAGAGTCACCCCTTTTCTTATTGCAATGTTTTGTGGGGAAGAAAGCACCATGAAAAGGCTGTGAGCGCTGAAGGAATTCCTGGACGGTGCTCCACTTTCCAACATGGCAACTTTAATCTGCCTCAAGTTTTTCTGGTGTGCTGTGTGTCTCGAGGGTTTTCCAAGGAAGGCTAGTTTTAATTCTTCATAGTTTATTCATGTTCAAGGTTAGATGAGGCTTGTCTTTACTTTCGGCAGTTCCGTGATGTGTGTTACTCCACCTAAAGATCAGGCACCGCTCAGAACCTGCACTTGTGTTCTGGTGCGGTTTAGCACAAAAAATGCAGCAGCCAAGGGAGAAGAGCGCTCTCTGAAGGAGTCAGAATGGAAGGTCTTTTGTAGTTTCCTTACTTGCTGGCACTGAAAGATTCTACACCAATAATGGGCTTTTCTGGATTGATTGATTGATTGATTAATATTGTCTCTTTCTGTTGCTGTTTGTTTTGCCTGTTCCTAAGCTTCCCTGACATAATTATATTGCATTGAAACTTCCTAGAGTTATACCCTCAAACACTTCATTTTTTGAGAGTTTGCAACCTGCTTTTGGTATATTTTTCTCCCCAGTCAGCAATAATGCAGTCGATAAGTACAGGTTTTGTGGCAGTCAGTCAGATTTGTACAGAACTTGGTACAGGTTCTAATCCAAAGGATGTCTTGTGTCTCATCTGTTAAAACTCTACTTACTGTATGTATGCAGCCCTGACATTCTTTGCTCAGGAGGAGGAGTAATTTGTTGTGGGAAACGTCGTGGCAGTCTGCATTGGATAACCAAGCCCTTCTATAGCACACGATATCCAAGTACATTAATGTGTGCTGATTATACTTATTTATTTTGGTGTCTCGGGGGTGGTCTGAGACAGAGGTTTAGAAGACACTTATTTTGGGGTTTGGTGAGGGAACCCCAAGATTTTGGGAAAGAACTGCATCTCTGTGGAGGAGAAAGCCTATTGCAGAAATGTGTCAGTCGGCACTTGGCAAGGGATTGTGGCTCTGTGTTTATCTGCCCGGCTCAAACAAATTTTTGTGCACCACGAAGCACCTCGTTTGTGGGAGTGGCGCTTTCTGGCATCACCTCTTTCTGTGGCCATGAGAAGCCTCAGCTCTTCTTTGGAGTACGGCTTGGTGGTTGTAGGGTTTTTAAAACCCCTTTTTTAACATACCCATGGTTTGGAATGCTGTGCTTGGGAGAGAAGGTGACTTCACATGCGTCCATTTAGTCTTCTTATTTTAAAGACTGCGTATGGTCTCTCGTTGTGCGTGTTTGTAGTGTGCGTAGCATCAAAGAATATTGAAAAGCTGGTCACAATGCTTGCTACTTACGCATGTGGCAGGAAGCGGAAACTCCTAAGTTTGCAAGGGGTGTCTCCCTTTTTTTAAAATAGGTTTTATTTGAAATGATAATCCTAAAAACAAAGAAAAACTAAAAACAACATCAGTCATCAAAATGTCGGGCCTGCTGGGTCGGCCCCCACACCCTTCTTTTTCCATTTATGATAACTTAAAAACATATTTAAATCTATACGAAGTCCCGTTTCTCTAGCCAGTAATAAAAAGAGTCCCAAGTTTGATAGAAGTCAGTATCTTCTTTCTCCTTCAGTGATAAAGTCAGTCTATCCATTTCTGCACAGTCCAAGATTTTTTTAGAATCAGTTCGTCGGCGGGTAGTTCTTCACTTTTCCAGTGTTGGGCAATGATTGTCCTTCCTTAAGAGGCATATCCAAGCGGATATCTTGGCCACGAAGCGATGCTTGTGGGTTCCTTCCAAATTCTCTAAGGCATGCTGAGAGATCCAATAAACAGCAAACTAATTAAAGGCTGCTGTGATGCTTTGGAAGTACCTCATTCCAGCCAGCTGTAGTTGAGGAAATTCTGCACTGACTTACCTGCTACAGAATTCAGTAATCTTTAAAAAATGGTGATCGGCGCGGTCCTTTGTAGCCTAAAGAGCAAAGGGGGGGGGTTGGGTCCCCCCCCCACGAGAGTTAATACTGCCTCCGATTTGAATTTCACGAAAAGTGTACCTCACCCTTTTCTGAAGTCCGAGGGAACCCCGATGTAGCACGCGAGAAGATGGTGGGCATCACACTCACATCGGGCAGGTTTCAGAGGAAATGATAAGCACAAGGTTCCATTCCCCGTGGCTGCCCTCTCCTGTTCGTTTATCTGGCTTCTTGACCATGAAACACAAGGTTTCTCTGTCCTTTGATTGAACGGAGATGGAAACCATTTCATTTCATACACATACAGGTTGCTAGTCCTCAGCATCATTTCCATAGGTAAGTAAAAACTGCCGTTTTAGGGAATATGGAGACTTCGGGATCCTTTCCTGTTCCTGCAAATTTGCATCCAATGTGGGCAGTTGGTGGCCCTGCAGAACTGCAGCTCTCACAGCCCCTCACCATTGGGCATGCTGGCTAGGTCTGGTAGGAGCAACAGCATCTGAAGGGCCCTTAGTCACCTCTCTGTGGCTTGCAACCTTGGCTAGCTCACTCTTTGGTCATCTTGCCTCTTTTGAGCACACCCTTCTCTAAATAATTAATACAATTAGAGTTAAGTTTTGAAACTGAGGTCCTCTTGTTTCATTTAATTGCTGTTGCCAGCAAGACCAGTTTAGATGTTTTGGCCCTAAACTTAGTTTCTTGCTGATGCTGTTTCTGCCACAGTTTCTCAGTCAGTTCCTAACGGCCCAGTGCGCCTGAGACCCCTTCGTGGCTTGTTTCCCAGTCCCAGCCCTGCTTCCTGACACTCCAGTCTGTTACAGATCAGAGTGCCTTACTCAGTCCTGAGCCAAATGGTTCTGCAGAAAGGCTTTGAACAGAGCAACTTCGGTTCCTTCTTAAAACCACAGCACCTGGTTTATTAAACAGTCCTTCAAGTTGCTTTTAAGACGATCGTTTCTTCTGGAACCTGTTCCCCTTTCAAAAAGAAAGAGCAAGCAAGCTCAGGTCCTTTATGTAAAATGTTCCTTGCTTGCCAAAAAGAATCAAAAAGTAATTTGTCTTGGCATGTTGATTTGATGGATAAGTTAATCTTGCAGGCCCAGAAATGCATGGACTGTTGTGTGGAAATGGGATCTGAGAGACTTGGGGTGATTAGAAACACGGGTAAACAGCGCTGTTGGTTGACACGATGGTTTTTAGAAAGTTGTGTAAGAGACCTACCTCACAGGGTCGGTGTGAGGCTGAAAACTGATCAAGAAGTCACTTGGGTACATGCTCTGCATCGGGCCAGATGGGGCTGGGTCAGGACAAGAAAATCGGAGGTCGCCTTTCTGTCTCTTCCCTCAGTTCAATTTCTTTTCAGACTTTGTTCTGAAATAACTTCTCAGATACTTCCTTAGCATGATCCAACTTGGCCTTTGCCAACTTGGCGCCCGCAGAAGGGTTGGACTTCAGTGGTGTTGACCGGACTCGGTAGGAGCTGCAGCCCAGCACACCTGGTGGGCACATAATTTGGGAAGGATGGTCTGACTGACTGAGCACTTCAGCCCTGCCTTTCTCCTCGGAGTCCTTGGCTGGCAAGGTTTCTGCAGCGGAAACGCCACAACTTGCATCTGGGCTGTTGCTGGTTGGCCCTGGCTTTCCCCGTCAGCTGCAGATGTTTTCCTCTGGCAGAAGATGGAGAAACATTTCTTTTGGACAGCCTCCTAGGATCTTAGCCTGCATGATCCTTGGTCTTGATGCATTTGTGAATTTCCCTGAACAGCCAACAAATGCAGCCTTTCTTCTGAATGAAAACAAACCTGTGTTGGACATAAGAATGTTCCGCCATTTCCCTTGCTGTTTGCCCCACATGGGTTCAGGAAAAGTGATCCCTTTTTCACGAGCGCATGCCGGGCTGTGCTGGGTCTGTGTTGCCTCGTCGGGCCAAAGCAGAATGCAGCACTCCACAACACGGTGAACACACTCCCGTCTTCACACATGGTCACACGTGCCCTGCGGCGTCTTCCCTTTCCCCCCCACAGTATCCGCTTCAGGGGAAACAATGTGAGAAGTGGCTGGACTTGTTTGCTATCAGCCGGGTTCACCTGGGCTTTCCAAGTTTCCTTCCCTCGGGGCGCCTTTTGCACACTTATAAAGCGGCTAAGGACCTTTTCTGCACCCAGCCTCCTGATCGGGAAGATTTCGCCAGCATTCTGTGCTGGGTAATTCGCTGGCCGGGCATTCCCTTTGCATGGGGAAAACAGAACAGCCCCGACTGGCAGTCCTCCAGGTACGGCGGCCTTCCAGTCCGTCAGCTGTAGCCAGAGCCTAGAGTTGAGGCCAAACCATCCCGAGGGCCACAAGCTGGACACTGCACCCCACGGAAGAATGTCCCCTGACTTGCCACATGAATCGGATGGAAAGAGAAGTGTGCTTCAGCCATTGTGCCAGGGACAAGCCCCAGAAGTAAGCTTTAGGGAACTCCTCAGGTTTTCAGAAACTCAGCTTAAAAGCCACTGTGTTAGCCACTGGCCCAATATTTTAAAATAAAAAATGCAAGAAGTTCATCCTGGCGAAATAAGGCATCCAACTCGTTTACAGACATTCCTATTTGTAAGCCCTTTCCCTGCCTTTCCTCTGCCACCCCTGCATATGGGATAAATGGGATTTTCTAAAAAGAAATTTAATTTCAAAGGCGCAACCATGCCGCGCACTATCCAAACTGGTCAGAGAGATTTGTATCATTTCAGAACCGCATCGCAATCCCAGCAAGTCAACTGGAAGGGAGTGGGGGGTTTGCGAAAAATGGCAATGTTTACTTCATTGTGTTACTGGCTGTTACATGTTCTCTGTTTGTGAAATCTGGCCTTTTATGCATCAATGTGAATGGATATTAACACAATTGAACTGTTGTGTGTTTTGGAAGTACAAGCCATCTTACGGAAGAGGAAAAACAATTAAAAAGGTATTCCAGTGTTATAACCTGACTCCATTTGCTTCATTTTCAGCCTTTAGAACCATCAGAGGAATATAATATTTGGTTTGTGAATAATGTTTAAGGACAGTCCTCAGCAAATAGTTGTTTTAACCCTATGTGTGAAGGAGAGTCTAAGCAGCCTTCTCCAATCTGGTGCCCTCCATATGAGTCGAGTTCATCTACCGCCAGCCTCAACAAGAACAGCTAATGGTTACGGAGTTGGAATCCGGCACACACCAGGCTGAAAACTGGTCTCGGCTCTTAACATCAGTTTAAAGCATTCGTTCATGCTATTTCCATCCTGTTCTGTAGCCAGAGTTCTCCCTTTAGAAACACAGAGAGTCAGAAGGGGTCTTCTGGGCCCTCTAGTCTGACCCAGCTGGCTCCACTCATGACTTGCCTACCATGTGCCTGTACAGCCTATCCTTGAACACCCTCACGGATGGGGCCTCAGCCACCTCCTGGGGAAGCCCATTCCACACCCCCAGGGTCCTAACTGTCAGGAAGTGCTTCCTGGCATCCAAATGGAACCTTGGCTCCCTGAGCTTGGCTCTGTTGCAGCGCGTCCTGCCTTCCTCTGCAGGGGAGAACAGGTCTCTCCCACCTCCGTGTGACATCCCCTCACATACCTGTATGTCGCCAACAGATCCCCTCTGAGTCTCCTCCTCTCCAGACTGAAGAGACCCAGCTCCCTCAGTCTCTCCTCATATGGCTTTCCCTGCAATCCAGCCACCATCCTAGTGGCCCTTCGCTGCACCGATTCCAACCTGGCTACATCCCTCCTGTAATGAGGGGCCCATAATTGAACACAATACTCCAACTGTGGGCACACCAGAGTCGTACAGAGTAGCAGTCAAAGCCCAAGGGAAAAGCAAGATGGGGTTTTGAGTATGTACGCTGCTTTCCAGCTGGGAACCACATCCTTGTAGTTAAATTTAGGGAGACTTGAGAAGGTGAGAAAGGACCTGAGCACCGGGGTGCGTGGCGGGAAAAGGAGAGGCTTTGGGCTTGGGCCGTCCTTGTCCAGCTCGCAGCCCACTTCTCTGAGGAACCGCTGGCCTGAGAAGCAGCGCCCAGTGGCTTGGGCGCCGCTTTTGTCATCCGCAGCTGGGCACTTTCTCCTCCTGGAGAGCCTCTGTGCACAAATTGAGAGGCTGGCCGGAGCCTCCAGAGGAAGGGGAGCTGGGGCCGATCCTGCAGCAGGCAGAATGAGAACACCGGCAAAACGGAGGTGGCGAAGAGGCAGGAGAGGTGAGAGAAGGTGGTGGTGGGAGTGGAGGGGGCCGTGTGCAGCCCGCCCCCTCCGATCCTCAGCCTCTCCTGCATTTCCTTCTGACCATCTGCATCCGTCTTCAGTCAAACCAAGCATTCATATTTGCGAAGAGAAGCCCATGGTGAGCCATGTGACGCACTTGTGGTTGACTCAGGCGCGTGACATTTTGGAGGGGTCTCTATTGTAGGGTTGCCATAACTTGGAGACAGCTTGACGGCACCTAACAAAACTGCTCTCCTTGTCCTGCCTTTGCCCATTAGCCTCCTCGATGGAGATGAGAATCATCTTTGGATTCTCAGAAGATTGAAATCTACACACGCTTCATGCTTCCCAACATGTGGAGGATGCATGACTTTCAGGCTTCTCCTGGCTTACTGTCCTCATGGTTAAAACAGTAATAATTATAACCGGCTGCAAGTCTCTCACAAAGCCCTGCCATCCGTCTCTCAGTGTCTCACATGAAATATCCCTGGCTTGATCAGGTAGGAGCTTCAGTGATTGTTAAATCTTTCCGTGATCAAAGTCCTCATTTTCCCTCTTCTGGCGATTAACTAATACCAAGCTCGCTCTCTTCATGCAGCTGACCTCGCTCTGTGCTAAGCTGCCTATCACTTCTATTAATAGGATTATTATGTAAAATGCTCAATAATACCATGAAGAGATCAAACAGGAACACGAGAAATTATTATACTGGATTGTTTTGCGGCTTTAATTTTTACAGTCCTCTTGAGAAAAGCAAGCAAGGAAGCTGCCCTTTGGGATGAGCGGATGCCTGAGGGAGGGCGGCTTGACACCTGATATGGGGAAAGTATGTTTTTAAGGCAGAAAGGTGCAAAGTATCGGGGAGGGAGGGGTAGAAACGCAGGGTGGCAATGGCAATACGGGTCAGGCCTTGGGGGCAGAGGTGCATGCCGGCCCTTGACAGCAGGAAACGGAGCGGCCTTGCACAGCTGTGATCCTCACTTGATGGAAGGGAGTTTATTACTTGGGTCAATACTTTGCTGCCCAAGGTGTTGCAAAACCTGGTCCTGGATGGCCGTTGAAGACCAATGAAGTCCATAATAAACCTGCTCTGGGTGGAGAAAAAAGTAGCTACAACGGGTTAGTTGATATGAATCGTAGAATCATAGAATAGTAGAGTTGGAAGGGGCCATGAAGGCCATCCAGTCCAACCTCCTGCTGTTGCCAGACACGACGTCACACATCCCACTCAGATGGCTGTCCAGTTTCCCCTTGAATGTCTCCAGTGTGGGAGAGCCCCCCACCTCTCCAGGCATCTGGTCCCACTGCCATATTGCTCTGACAGTGAGGAAGCTTTTCCTGATGTCCAGGCTGAATCTGGGTTGTTGCAACTTGAATTATTCCATGTCTTACACTCTGGTATCAGCAGGAAGAGATCTTGACCTTCCTCTTTGTGACAGCCGTTGAGGTCCCTATAGAGGTACCTATATGTTCCCCCCCGTTATCTCTTCTCGAGGCTGAACATGCAACTGCCAGCAAATATGGAGCCCACTTGGGGGCCTGGTTATGGGGACTATTATAACGAGCATCTAGAAAGGCTTAGCAGAGAGAAGCTCCAGCAGAAGATGGGGCGCATACCTGGTTGTGCACTAGAATAGGGACTTAGTGGATGAAGCCATGCGCAGCCAAACGTGTTGCAAAGCATTGTTTGTCCAAAGCGGAGGGCAGCCGGTCTCTACACAGCAGGGGTGGGGAACCTTTCCCAGCCCAAGGGCCGAATTCCATTTTGGAGGCACTCTTGGGGCTGCATCCAGAGGTGGGTGGGGGTTGAAGGCCAAAGAGGTATGGCCTAAAATGTCAAGATTTTATATATATATATATATATATATATATAAAATTTGTATGTCGTCCAATTGCTTATGTCTCTGGACGGGGTGTATTTTAGCCTGAAGATCTTCCTGCTGGTAGCAGCTTTGGAGAAGATTTGAAACTTTTTGAACTGCACAAAATCCAGGAAATCAAATGTTTGGAGTTAGGGGGAAAGAGGGCAAGCCAGGGGAAAGAGACATGGCCTTTTGAAGGAGCCCAGGGGGTCAGGCTTGGACCCAGACCTGAGGCTCAGCACCCTGTTTAGTCCACTGCCGGGAACTCTGCACATAAAGGGCAAACTGGTTTGTGCTGGGAATCCTTTGCCCTTGTGGGGGGCAGGACCAGGCAAGGGAGAGGAGGATGGGTGTGTAGCTCAGGCATCTGGAAAGTTAAAAATTAAGAAAAATGAGGCAAGTTCTGGCATTACCCGAAGCACTTTGTTTAAGGTCAGTCAAACAAACAAATGGATTTCATGAATGTCAATGGGGAACTGAGAAACGAACATACTTAGCTGTAGGTGTTCATGCAGTAGCTTACATTCCACTGCCTCCATGATCTCAGAGCTGCGTTTTGGGATAGAATTTAGGCGGAAAGTTGAATAAATACGTTACTTTAAAAATTGTATTTGTTGTGCTGTCTGGAGACAGGGTCCTGATGGAAAAAGGAGGCTGGCTTCTGCAATATGGTGGATCCAAGCTGCTGAGAACATCCTCTGCCAAAAGGGAGTCCCTTGAAGATCACATTAATGATCTACAAATTGGTAGCAATGCAGCGAAGGGCAGCTCATCAGCCCCAGAGTACAGACAGATGCTGCTCCCATTCTGAGACGGGCTTTTGCCCTTCTGGTTGTCAGAGATCACGCACACAAACTGCATGTGTGCGTCATGCACCCCCCGTGGTGTGGACAACTGCCACACCGACGTCCACCAGCTGGCTGGGGATTGCCTGGCCGTCACCGGAGCATGAAGGTCGAGGCCTCGTGAAAGGCGTTACCGCCGCGAGCCGCGCAAAGGCTCTGTCGAAAGGGTGAGAGCGAACCTTTCCATCCCCAGCTGGAAAAAGCCCATTGACAGCATTTTGCTGTGAGATTGGTGTATGAATTCTTTCCATCTTTATGCTGCCCAGTAGCCGAGGCTCTTTGGGCAGTTAACAAAAGCTGAAGAAAAAAATTAAGACACACAAGACATGCCATGCATTTCCCACTCCGTTTCCTCCGACCCACGGGGCTGTCTGCTGTTGTGACCGGCAGGACATGCAGAACCTCAGGGGGATGTGTCCTTCCAGAGCAGCCAAATAGAGGAGTCCCTGTATCCCCATTCAGAACCACCATTTGGCGGTTTCCTAGGTTTCTGCCGTTGTTTTGCCATTCTGAGAAGTCGAGCTGCCTCTCCTAAGGCTTAGTGAGTGGCAGAAATCTTTAAGACAAAACAATGCTGACTTCTTACATATCAGCCAGGCCCTTTTGCTTTTCAACCAGCCTCATCTGCCACGAGCACGTGGCCCCTGCAAAGTGGTACGTGGTCCATTAAGACCGGGTGAAACCAGTTTGGCACCCAAGCTGCAAAAATGTCACATAGAAATGGGGGCTGGGAGGACAGTTGTGACTCCACTGAAATTCAGAGTTGCTACCCTAGAATATGTGGTAAAGCTCTTCCTTTTTTGTCTTTCCCAGTTGGCCTTGTTTTGTTTGTTTGTTTAGTCACAAAGTCACACCCGACCCATCACAATCTGATGGACAACATTCCTCCAGGCCTTCCTGTCCTCCACCATCCCCTGGAGTCCACCTAAGCTCACACCCATTGCCCCAGTGACCCCATCCAGCCCCCTCATCCTCTGCCCTCCCCTCCTTCTTTTGCCATCTATTGTTCCCAGCATCAGGGTCTTCTCCAGGGAGTCCTTCCTCCTCATTAGGTGGCCAAAGTATTTGAGTTTCATCTTCAGGATCTGGCTTTCCAAAGAGCAGTCAGGGTTGATCTCCTTTAAGATTGACTGGTTTGACCGCCTTGCGGTCCAAGGGACTCGCAGGAGTCTCCTCTAGCACCACAATTCAAAGGCCTCAATTCTTCGGCGCTCAGCCTTTCCTATGGTCCATGGCCTTGTTTAGTAACTTCCAATCGATGCAGCTTGCTCCTGTACCAGGTGTATGGATTAAAAAGCCAACAGGAGAGTGTTTGGAAGTAGAGTTCTTGAGGAGAAAGGGGAAATAATGGAGAATGCCTAGCTGGCCATCTCCGCTAAGCCATCAACAGAAGCTGCTGCATCTTTTAAGTCGTGTGTGTGTGTAGGGGGGAAGAAATCATGAGGGCTAGAAGCACATTCTTTTCCGTCCCTTTAGTTACCTAATTTGTTGCTCTCCAGATGTTGCTGGACTTCACCTCCTATCATCCTTCACCACTGACTCTGAGAATTGCCATCCCAGCTGAGGAATCCCCAGCTGCCCTCTTTTAAACAGACAGCTGAAAAATCTGGTGCGTAGCCATGCCTTAAACCAGATTTCATCACCTGTGGCCCTCCAGAGGTTTTGGACCCACTCCCATCAGCCCCAGCCAGCATGGCCAGTGGTCAGGAATTCTGGGAATTGTAGGCCAAATCACAAGGAGCCTGCTGGATTCTGCCCTATGGAAGTTAATTTTGAATTGCGGTCCTACAAGCACTTTCTGCTGAGCCACTTTGTCAGCTGTTTCTTGCTATTGAATCAATTTGAGCCTAATGCCACTAACAAAAACGCATTCTGTCTTCGTCAGGCTCATATAGGTTCCGTTTCGCCAAGTCTTGGCACAGCTCCAGAGCCAGGAGTATTCTTGAAGCTGCTTCTCTAGTTATCAAAGGAAAATTGGTCTAGAAAGCACTGAACTAGGGGAAAGGTTTATTAGTCATCTGTTATGTTTAACTGCTTATTTAAAGCCTCAGATTCCCAACCAGAGGCGTGATCAATTAAGCTGTCAATATTCACTCTGTCCAGACAAGAGACCGGCTTTTCTTCCCCCACTGGAGCAATAAATCAAAGGCCAGACAACCAGCAAGTGGCCAGCTGAGCCTTTTCCTTTGTAGAGTCCCTGCATTGCTTTCACTGATCTTGCGAAAGAACATGTGCCTTTTTTTCTTGTCTAGCCAGAGGGAAAATGTAATATGGCTGCATAAATGGCAAAATGAATTTTATAAGCCAAGGTAGAAAATTTTCAAGGTACAACAAGAAAAGTGCCAAGGGAGGCAGGTGAGTTGCAGGTCAGCCTTTATCTGGGGTAGCTTTGATTCTGGGCTGAAAGCCATCCCCTTTTTCCCACTAAGTTCACTAAGGTGGATAGCTCCTGCAAAGCTCTGAATAAAACCTGAAGGGATAAGCCCTGCTCATGCAGGAGTCCCCGGCCTTCCCTGGAAAAAAGCTCCCAATTCATTTTCCTGCACTCTCTAACATTCATTCTCCCTCCATCACAGGGGAATAAATAGCAAATAGCGAGAAGGAGCTAGAAATGGCAAGGAGGCTTTCTAAGTTCGTTGGATGCTAAAGAAAATGCACAGCTGTGGCTGAGGAGTGAAGAGCTGAAAAGACCTTGGATGGCATCTGGTCCAAGCCGAGGGATGCCAAGTTACGATTCGATGCTCAGGTCTATGGTATTTTGGGGACATAACTGAGGTGTATAAAATTAGGCATGCCGTGGAGAAAGTAGACAGGGAGACATGCAACCCAGAAACTGGATGACGGGAGAGGCAGGAAGGGAGCAAAGATACAATTAATTAGAACATTACCATTGCCACCTAGAGAGTCCCGTTGGACTAATTGGTTGCAGAATGTAAATTTAATAATAAGAGGTGGAGATGGCCAGCACCTTGGATGGCTTGAGAGGGGATTGGACAAATCCACTGCGGAGAAGACTATAGAAACATAGAAACAGAGTGAGTCAGAAGGGACCTCCCGGGTCATCTAGTCTGACCCCCGGCTCCACTCACGACATGCCCACCACGTGCATGTCCAGCTTACTCTTGGACAGGCTGCAAGGGCATGGTGCCACTTTAATATACTCCCCTTCCTGTCCCATCTGCCTCCCACTCATTCTAGTGGTGATGATCCATAATGAAGAGGGAGTTAGACAAATTGTGGAGGAGGCAAGCTCTCTCCATGGATGCTGGTCCTGGTATCTCCAGCATTAGAGGTCACAGGCCTATACGCCTCAGTTGCTGGGGAACATGGGCACACAGGTTCTGTTGCACTTCTGCTAGGGGCTCCCCATTAGGAGAGCTGGCTGGTGACTGCATGAGCAGAAAGCTGGCTCAGATGCCCAGCGGGGCTCTTCTGATGTTCTTAATTAACAATTATGGGGAACGTCACTTAATAATGGTTTCTGAAAGGAGTGACTTAAGTCAATGAACATGGGAGAATTTTTTGACCCAACCAAAAAGGTTTGTGAAGAACTGCCAGGAGTTCTGTTCCCGTTTCGTTCCAGTAACTAGGAATTACGGTCCCTGCTGTATCAGCTTCTTCTGTAGCCTGACTCAGGGTCGTGTTTCTCTTTCTCTGTTATGCACCATTTTTCTTTCTTTTCCTTGGAGAAGAACCCTCTTATGAAACATAAAATTACTCATACAAGAAAGTGAAGGATCTCTTGCTTGAGTTTAATAGCTTCTCCCCTCCGCTTACTGCTTCCTCTTTGCCATTCTTTATGTCTGATATAAATATTTTCCGCAATAAAACTGAGGCGAGAAGAATACCAAATGGACGCGGAGGCATTTGCAATAGATTTGTGTGACTTTGGAGCCGCCGAGCACTGAGCCGGCAGCTGTGGCCTGGTTGGTTCGCTCGTGCCAAAGAGGGGAAGGCGCTTGATGAGCCTGAGGTGCCCTGGGGAGCGTATTGTAATGTTGCCCTTCGCCAAATGTTTGCTTTGCGTTAATCCCACCCAAAGGCTTGTTGCCCATGCCCTTCGTTTTATTTATTTATTTAAAACATTTTTATGCTGCCCCCATCGCAACGAAGCCTCGGGGCGGCTCACAACAGAAACAAAATACATAAATAAATAACAATATAACAATAAAAATTATTTAAAAACCTCTGGTGCATCTCGGCTAAAAATGTAAAATCCTATAAATACAAATAATTTAACAATTAAAATAAGTTTTAAATAAGAAGGTCTTAGCCTGGCACCGAAAAACAAATAGCGACGGTGCCAGGCGGACCTCTCTGGGGAGCGCATTCCATAGATGGGGCGCCACCGCAGAGAAAGCCCTCCTCCGAGTACTCACCCTCCTAATATCATTCACAGAGGGTTCCCGGAGGAGGGCATCTGTTGCTGATCTCAAGGGGCGGGAGGGCATATATGGACGCAAGCGTTCCTTTAAATATCCAGGTCCCAAGTTGTTGAGGGTTTTTTTGGTCATAACCAACACCTTGAATTGGGCCCGGACTTCAATCGGGAGCCAGTGGAGCTGACGGAAAACTGGGGTTGCATGAGAACAACGCCCAGTCCCCGTCAGCAGCCTGGCAGCTCTATTCTGCACCAATTGAAGTATCCGGACCGTCTTCAAGGGTAGCCCCATGTAGAGCGCGTTGCAGAAATCTAATCGGGAAGTTACCAGCGCGTGTGTCACTGTCGCCAGGCAGTCGTTCTCCAGGGAGGGGCGCAGCTGATGGATCAGCCGAAGCTGAAGGAAGGCGCTCCTCGCCACCGCCGTCACCTGAGCTTCTAGAGACAGCTCAGGGTCGAGGAGCACTCCTAAGCTGCGAACCCTGTCCCTCAGAGGGAGTGCAACCCCATTCAGGACTAGGTCAAATCCACCCTCTCCGAAGCCCGATCCGCCAACCAACAGGACCTCTGTCTTGTCTGGATTGAGCTTCAGTTTATTGGCCCTCATCCAGCCCATTACCTCGGCCAGGCACCTGTTCAGCACAGCCACTGCCTCACCTGGATTGGTGGAAAACGAGAGGTAGAGCTGGGTATCATCAGCGTACTGATGATTCTGCAGCCCACATCTCCTGATGACCTCTCCCAGCGGTTTCATGTAGACGGTAAATAGCAAAGGGGACAAAATGGATCCCTGCGGTACTCCATGGCATAGCTGCCATGGCGCAGAGCCATAGTCCCCCAGCACCACCTTCTGAAATTGGCCGTTAAGATAGGAGCGGAACCACTGCAAAGCAGTGCCTCCGACCCCCAGTCTCACTAGCCTATCCAGACGGATACCATGGTCGGTGGTATCAAAAGCCGCTGAGAGGTCCAGGATGTACCCACAGGGACGCAACCTGTATACAAGAACTACGCATAATATGCTGTGCATCAAAGTACTGTATTAGCCTACAAATCTGCGGGAGGGGGGGATTGGTCCAAACCCCCACCAAGTCCCCCCTTGTCTTCTCCGGGCCAGAAACTTGTGCAAAGCTCACAGACAATGCCCTTTTCCAGGGAAGGTGACCAGAAATGATCACACTGTTCCAGGTGCGGTTGCACCAAAGGTTCAAACAAGGGGAGAAGATTTCGGAAGTTCTGTTTTCTGTCCTGTTCCTAATGATGCCCAGCCTGGAGCTTGCCCTCTTCTTGGCAGCTGTGCACGGGGCCGGCATTTTCATTGCCTGTCTGCCAGCACCCGAGATCCCTTTTTTGCTCAGTCACTGCTGGTTCAAATCCCATCAGTGTGTACCCACCAAGTGCCTGATCCTGCCTGATCTTGGAAGCTAAGCAGGGTCAGGCCTGGGCAGAAGTGGGATGGGCGACTTGAGCGTATGATTCTATGATTATTGCTGTCAACTGCCTAGAGAGCTTTGGCTACGGGCAGTATAAAAATGTAATAATAATAATAATAATTCTGAATGCCTCAGCTTTCGAAATTGTTTGCATCTTATCCGCACGGCTGGCCTGACTCTGCTCTGTCCTCCCGTTCTAGTAAGTGCAACTGCGCCGGATCAGCTCCGCTGGGAATCTTGAGCCAAGCCACACTCTGGTGACAGGGCACTGACATTTCACCCTGATGCTGCTTCCTCTTGGAAGGAAGCCAAGGCAGCGTACAAAGTTCTCCCTTTTAACTTCATAACAACAACCCTCTGAGGTAGGCTAGGCGAAGAGTCTGTAACTGGCCCAAAGTCACCCAGGGAGCATTTATGGCTGCGTGGGCCCTAGAACCCAGAACCCCTGAGTTCTGCTCCAGCACTCTAACCACTACTACACACTGTCTCTTGACAGCAGCAACTATTTTGAGGAGGTGCAAGGTTTCTATATGCAGATATTCTAGTCAGTTGTACAACTGAATAGTGCTGACTTCCACAATCTGGTACTCTTCAGAAGTTTGGAATTGCACCTCCTGGCAACCCTAGGGTTGGGGGGCCACACTCCTTGAAGACCCCCCTCTTCCCCACTGAAACCCCCGAGTTGCACATTGACTTGGGATATGGTGATATAAAACCCACTCTCATTGCCCCAGAACACCCTGCCGTGGGTCCCATCAAGAGCAGCAGCTCTCGTACCTGGGCGTGACGGGGCCACCTGGGTGGTTGCCCCGCTTTCTGGAGAAGCCCCTCACTGCCAGTGGAGGATTGCCCTGTCCCACCCTGCCCACTGCCAGCCAGTGGGGCTGAGGTCAAGGACCACTCTGTGGAGAAACTTTTCAACAAAGTACAAGCCAGAACAGCGGCTGCTGCTACTACGCTGGAAACTCTCCACATATCTTGATCCTTCGCAAAATCAGTATTTCATGGGAGAGAAATGTGTTTCAGAAGGGATTTAGAGGAGAAGAGAACGCTGGAGAAATTCTTATGGGCTGGGCTCTGTGTTTGTGCCCCCTCCCCCCGACTTAGAAGGTGATGGGGGTGGGAGTGAATTTGGAGGAAGACGTCAGGAGACTCATTCCCCCCGCAGGGATTTTTTGGGTCAGACCGTGGGGTCCGCCCGAGAGGCTGGAGAGCAATGGAGAATGGAAAGAAAAGACACGCCTGATTGGTGTTGGCCCCATTTCTGGCTCTCACCGCACACAATGCCCCTGAATGACAAGGATTTGGGGTCTGTTGAAGGACACAAAGCAGTGACCCTTAGTTGCTGTTGCCACGTGCACAGGACACAAAAACCCTCCGGAGAACAGCTGGGCTGCTCGCCTCCTGTGAAACTCTGAGAATCTCTCCTACTCCTGGAGAAAGTTGGTGAAATTCTCTCCCCTATGATTTTGCCGCATTTAAACAGAATTTCAGGAGGGCCTCTGTACGCAGCACTCATAAACAGCAGTACAAATAGGAATTAAGTTCAGGTTTCTGGTCGATTTGTCCTGCAAAGATCTTCGACACAAGCCTCTTTAGGGAGTCAGAAATAAGTAACCCTGAAGTCTGCGAAGGGAAAGGTTTGTAATCTGCGGTCCAACGGTCAGGGTGAGTTGCACCATAACATTTGCAAGGGGAAATGGGGAAAGCTGATGCTAATTAACACTTTCAGAGGATTCAGCTGACGGAGTCGCTGAGGGCAAATGAAAATCGCGCTAGATCTGCCCTCGCCTTATGAGCTCAGCATGTTTGTATTGATCTGAGCATTTGATAAGCGATTGACTTTCTGGCCTGAGCGATTGTATCACCCACCCCAAGAGCTCTGCTTCATTCTGCGGTGGAATTGTTGTCAGGTCCATAACTGATTGGTGTCATTAAGGTAATTTGAAACCCAATATCAGTTGCTTTTCTTTTTGTCTTGCTTTCCAAGAAGCATTGCTGATGCACAGAAAACACAAGCATCTCGGTTTATGAGGAAGAATCACACCTTGCTTGGATTTTCTATCTTTAAACAGGAATGCTAGTAACTAGAGAGAAGACAAAAACCCTTTAAACTAAGCGAAGACCATTTTGGAGCCATGTTTTTGGGGGACTTCAATGCTCAGAGCCAGAGGACAAAGAGAACCCTTTGTAGGCACAAAGAGACCCTTTCATAGGGTCACTGATCATGGCTAAAAAGGCAGGCCAGGAAGATTGGACAACCATGACTCTGGACACCCAAAGATGGTCAGAGTTGTGCTCAGTTGGCAAAAAGGCTAGACATGCACATGGTGGGCATGTCGTGAGCGGAGCTGGCTGGAGCCGGGGGTCAGACTAGATGACCCAGGAGGCCCCTTCTGACCCTTCCTTCCTTCCTTCCTTCCTTCCTTCCTTCCTTCCTTCCTTCCTTTCTTTTGCAATAAGTTTTTATTAAAATTTTAAACTAACGCTAAAAACACCAATAATCAAATACATCAGACGTACTGGGTCAGCCCCCCTCTCCTGTTTTTTAACATTCCATAGTCATATTTAAATCCATTTATGATAGCTTAAAAACATATTTAAATCTAAACCAGGTCCCGTTTCTCTAGCCAGTAGTAAAAAGAGTCCCAAGTTTGACAGAAGTTCTATGTTTCTAAAGCATGAAAGCACCAACTGTCTTGGAGGAGGAAGGGGAGGGTGGTGGTGGTGGTGGGTCTGAATGCAGAGGAACAGCCTGTCTGGGCTTCGCATGTTCTCAGAGTGATAGGATGGAGGGGTTGTGGCATCACGCTGCGCGCCCCACTTCCAAGCGGTGAGAAATGCCCTGCTTTTCCTGGACTCAGTTTCCTCGGAAGGAAGTCACTGGGGATTTAAGGAGTTCTGAGTTTCCAGAGATTTAAGTTACTGGAGATTTCTGTGATGTAAGGTGGAAAGATCATCAAGTGTAGGGGTGTTTTCCTGGAGACCAAGTCAAGATCATTCAATCTATGGTACTCCCAGTCACCTTCTTGGAAACACGGCCCTGTGAGGAGAGACTGAGAGAACTGGGTATGTTCAGCCTTGAGAAGAGAAGACTAGGGGGGAGGGACATTATATCCCTCTATAAGGACCTCAAAGGGTGGCACAAAGAGGAAGGTCGAGATCTCTTCTTGCTGATACCAGAGTGTAGGACACAGAATAATTAGTTCAAGTTGTGAGAACCCAGATTCAGGCTGGACATCAGGAAAAGCTTCCTCACTGCCAGAGCAATACGACTGTGGGACCAGCTGCCTGGAGAGGTGGGGGGCTCTCCCACACTGGGGACATTCAAGGTGAAACTGGACAGCCACCTGGGTGGGATGGTGTAATGTGGTGCCCTGCAACAGCAGGGGGTCAGACTGGATGGCCTTCATGGCCCCTTCCAACTCTGCTATTCTATGAGGGTAAAAGCTGAATAGTGGGAAAAGCGGATAGGAAGAAAATGATACTTTTGAAGCCTGATGCTGGAGGAGAGGTTTGTGAATACCCTGGCCTGACAGAAAGACAATGAGGGGGTCCTGGATCAAATCAAGCCAGGACTTTCCTTGGAAGCAAAAAGGACAAAGCAGAGGTTGCCATCCTTCAAAAACAGCCTGCGAAGGCAAGACTCACTGGAGAAGACCATCCGGCTAGGGAAGGCCGAAGGCTGAAGAAGAAGAGGAAGAGATGGAAGGGCTCCATCACGGAAGCCACTGCCTGGAAGTTGCATGAGCTGAATGGAGCTGTCTTGGACAAGGAATTTTGGGGGCACTCATTCATAGAAATGCCCTAAGTCGGAGACAGCTTGACAGCACGTCACAATAACAACAGGGTGTACTTATACCTATATTCATATCTCTGTGCAGCGTGAAATGAGGTGGGGTTAGGGGACTCGCAACACTCCGATGGATGCTTGCACCCACTCAGAGGCTGAGGAGAGTCCGTCATGCTCAGTCCGCTCTCTGCCTCCTTCCCGATTCAGCTCCAGAAGGCAGAGGTCATGGGATCTAAGGAGTTTTAGGGTTCTCGTGTTGTTTTTGAGGTATGACAACCTTCTTTCCCAATTCAGCTCCAGCCAGCGCCTGCTGAAGAGGAATGTGCGTAGAGAAATGGAGTGTGCAGGATGCACGTGAAGATGCGGCTCAGGCCTCTGTTGAAAGGGGCACCCGTTTCCCCGGAGGTTTGAGCTGCGGGAAGCTACTGCTGTGCCCTGTCTGATGGGCTGCATCCCCTCCAGCCGAGAAGCAAGAGCGCGGCAGTTCAGTGGCCTGCGCTGATTCGGAGGGCCGGCTGCGTAAGAGCAGCGGTCAACAAGCAGGCGCTCTTGGGACCTGCGTCCTGTGCCAATTCTCTTCTGTGGGCCAAGAACAATTAACAGGATCCTAAGCAGGGCCAGGCCGAAGGGTGTGATTTGTTTCCGCTGCCCGCACGCTTTCTGAAAGGCTGCCCTCCAACGTCTGGATCCACATTGTTTCGTTAACCTGCAAGAATGAGAATTTACCCGTTTCCATTCAGAGAGGTTGCTCTGTCAGGGTTTTTGGAACTGATTTCTCCATGCAAGTGCTGAACGGTGAGACGTCAACCTGGGTTTTATGTGCATGTGGGCATCATTGCAGGAAAGCGTTTGCAAATGTATAAAGTCTTTGGATCATCAGAAAATAATGTGCACATGAAGTCTTACAAGGGTCCCCAGTGGTTTGCACGTATTATTATGAACCCTGGGAAGCAGGCCTGGTACTTGCCATGGCAGTAAACCAATGACGGGAAGAAAATGGAGGCATTCGAAACACGGTGCTGGAGGGGAGCTTTGCAAATACCTTGGACTGACAGGAAGATGAACAAAGGGGTCCAGGATCAGATCAAGCCAGAACGTTTCTTGGAAGCGAAAATGACAAAACGGAGGTTGTCATACTTGAAAAACAACACGAGAAGGCAAGACTCACTGGAGAAGACCCTCAGACTAGGGGAAGCTGAAGGCAGAAGAGAAGAGGGAGTGCAAAATCTGAGATGCGCAGGCTCCATAAAGGAAGCTGCAGCCTGGAATTGACAGCCGCTCAGCAGAGCGGTCCTGGGTAGGACATGTTAGGGACTTGCAGTCATAGGTTGCCGTAAGTCAGAAACAATTTGGTGGCATATAACAACAGTAAACCCACATCTGTACCACTTCAGCCTGCAGACTGGAGCTTGCAGGACTGAATGCTCTTCGTGTGGAAAACTAGCAGGTCAGGGAGAGCTCTCGCTCAGCCTTCTCCTTGGTGTGTTAGTTTTCCATATGCAGGGAATAGCTCTGCTTCCGTGGTGGTGCAGGCAGGGCTGGGCCTTGGGGCTACAGGGGGAAGTCCCACAGTCCAGCTAGCTACCCCTTTGGGTGCCATGCTGCCGAAATCAGCAGGGCTTCTGATGCCATTTCCTAAACATCTCCTGCTGCCCACCGTATGCAGGAAGCGCCTTAGGAACAGGTGGTGCTTTAAAAATCAGCAGTGCTGCGGAGCGGACTCGGCCCCCGCCTCCAAACACTTTCCCCCTGAATTTCAAGTGGAATTCATGAAATAATGGTCTAAGCTCCACGGAAAAGGCATTGCAAGTGAACCAAATAATTAGTTTTTGCTTCAGCGAATAATATAACACGCAAACAGGTAATCTCAGCTCAAACAGGCAAGTCTGTGTCCCGTCTTCTTCAGAGCGGGTGACAACAAGACTCTCATTCCAGGCCTGCAGAAAGCTGGCAGGGAGCCAGGGAGCAGACTTGGGAACGCCAACATTCAGGTTCGGAGATCTGGAAGCAAGAGAAGGGGCCATGTGTGTGTGTGTGTGTAGGGGGGGAGGTATTCTTTTAGGGTCTGGAGTGTTCCCTTGAATTTTTCCCCTAAATCCAAGCCTCGATGATAGGATGGGGTGCTGCTCTCCAGGGTAGGCAGCAGAGGATACCTCCAAAGATTCCTGACCTTGCCCAGCTGCTCCAGAGCCCACTAAGCAATTCCCTTGTCGAATCGTTGGCATGGGGCGAGGGTTGGCCAGAGTTATAAGGTCCATAAAATAATTCACGCACCCTGCAAAAGGTGTTCTGATGACCTGTCACATCTATTCACTGAGCATGTGTTGGGGTGGGAGGGATCCCCCCCCCGCTGAGCCGCCCCCCCCCCGCTGCGCTTCAGGCATCTGCCAGAAGGGACCCTGTGCATACACAGGCACCCCCGTGCGGGGATCCTCACCTAGGAGAACACTGGTTGGACGGGGGCCCCACTTGCTTGGGAGAGCTGATCTCTGGAGAGACATAACCAGACTGGGTTACTCCCAAGGAGCCGTGGAAGAAAGGACAGAGGAGGCAGAAGAGCAGTGCCTGCTCTCGAAACTGGAATCCTGGGGCAGCCCCGACACCAGGACCTGGCATGGTGGGGCACCTGCTGCTGTTCCATGGCCCCTGCGGGGGCCACCACTGCGGAGGCCTGTCCCTGGCCTCAGGCGGGCAACGATGACCCTCCTTTGAATGTGTGGCCCCCTGCTGCTGTGGGACATTTGAAGGCAGGGCCACAGCGATGGGGGACACTGGCATGGGAGGCGGCATGCAGAGCTTTCCCTTCTCCCCTCTCACTGTCTCTTGAGAACTCAGAGCTCAGGTTTCACACAGGCCATGTTTCTAGTCCCTGCAACCACTGAGGCACATTTTATAAGCTCTGGGGCTGGGCAGGGAATCTCGTGGGTGCGTTTGTGGGCTTTGCCTCCTGCACTCTTTCTCACCAGTGAGGCTCCAGAGATCCATGCAGACGCTCACCCGGAAGCGCTGGGGGACTTTGCAGCAGCAGGAGCACAGCTGGTGCCGCTTAGACGGCCAGTCCTTGGCTCAGACGGACATATTGATTAGAGACGGTTGGGTGTGTGCAGCCGGTGCAGCTCAAAGCACCACGGAGCTCAGTTAATCGTGTGTGTAGGTCGCACACACGCGGCACCTTTCCCCCCACAACAGAAAGAGGGGGCAGCAGTTCCAACTTGGACCAGCTGCTGGAAAGGACCGCAAAGCCAAGCCGGGAGTCCTCCTGGCACTTCAAGGAAGGGGACCAAAGCCATTTAAAAAATTGATTGATGCTTTAATCGCTCTCAGGGCACCATTATTCCGAGCATTAGCGTGACTGTTCCAAGGGCCTTATTTGTTAATGCGCTGAGCGAGCGAGGGAAAGGCAGTGCATTGTTGACGGGTTTCTTTCATCTGTTTTGGAATCGGCTCGGTGATCTGTCTCCCTGCCATCGATTTATTAATGATGTCTTACTTATATGGCGGGGGGGGGCTTTTATACAGCATTCCTGCCATGTGTATTCCCTTAGGGGACGCAGTGGGAGTTCTCTCCCCCTGGCTACCCCCCATCGCCTTTTTCCTTCTGAAGGTAACACTCCTAGGAAAGTCATTCTGCCGCCTCGGCAAGCATTTCCGCACATGCCCCCCTGCGAGCGAGCGCACAGATGCTCCCGCCTGTCTGGGTCAAGGAAGGGCTGCGTTCCTTCCACGGTGGGATGCGCTGAAAGTGAAAAGCCTCAAATCGTAGGGCAAATGCATCCCAACCGGCCTGTCCAGTTTTTGGAGGACATCTACCTGAGCGATGTGGGATAGCCTTGGATTTTGGGGGCACGTGGGGAGTAGAGGCTAGAAGTCCTGTTGCGGTTCTGTGCTATCAAGCCGTCTCCAACTTAGGGCGAGCTCATGAACAAGCCCCTCCAAAATGTGCTGTATACAAGAGCCCTGTTCAGTTCTAAGCTTAAGGCAGTGGGTTCTTTGTGGGTCCCTCCATCTCTAATTCGGTTCTCTTTTTCTTCTTCTGCCTTGGACTTTCCCTGGAAGGACAGTCTCTCCCAGAGAGCTGTGCCTTAGCATGACGAGTCTCAGTTTTGTCCTTTTTGCTTCCGGAGAAAGCTTGTGGCTTGAAGTGCTCCGGGCCTCACTCACCGGTCCTCCCGTCAGTCCAGAGCAGTCACAAAGCTCTCCTCTGGCAGTGCTGGTGGGAGAAAAACCTTCCCACGCGCGGAGGAGCCTTGAGATCTCCAGCCCGCTTCTGCCGCTCCCCGCCAAGCTCCTTGGCGCAACCGATCCTGCGCATGATGCTCTCCAGAAATATGTCCGGGGAAGGTCCACTTCTCCGAAGCTGCCCAGGCTGTACACGCCGCGTGTTTGCTCACTGTCTCTCTGATCTCATGCAGAAGTCATGTGCGTGAGCGCGCATGGGCTCCTGTGGGAGAGGCGTCCACGGAGGGATCTCTTCCTGCATGCAGTGAGCCGCCCTGTGTGGTCCGGGTGAACTTTGGGTGCCCTCCAGCAGTTCGTTCCTAGAGTATAGATACTCTTGGAGAATTTGGATTTCCAGCTGTATTAATTTCACATCACCACTGTAAAATTGGGCTCGAGATAAACATCCCCTTTCTATACGCATTTGGAAAGAATTCACGCTTGGCAAACCTGCTGTATACTTTTGCTAGGAACTGGGTAACTAAAAATAAATCCGCGTTCGGTCCTCTCGATGGCCTGGGGCTGTTTGTGTGTGTCCGCACCACCAAACGGAGCCGGTGGGTCTCACCCCGCTTTCGTTCACACCCCTTCCCACTCTGCTCATTTTGGAGAGACGAAAAGGTCGTCTAGGTCTCTCTGGCTCCAGCATTGCTGGGCTCTCTCTCCCCACCACGCCTGCCCAATTCCACCACAGCCGCCAGGGCAGCTGCAATATTGTTCTCTGGCCAGGAGGGCTGGCGATCAGCCCAACTGAAGGAACGGCGGCCAATGATTTTGGGAATGCCCACCAGAAAACAAAAAATTGGGGTGGCTCCAAGAATATGCTACCGCTGGGGCGTCTGGCTTTGTCATTCTGTATGTCCAACAAGAGCAGAACATCATCTCTTTCCCCATTCATCAGCATCTGTTTCGTTTTAATTAATGGTTGGAAATAAGGTTCCTAGTCCTCATGACCAGAGGAAGAAAAAGTAGGTTACTCTTGAACTTCTTGAGCCTATTTCTTTTCCTCTCAAATGCGTATCCCAATTATTTATTTATTTATTTGTTTAGGGAACTTCTTTGCCGCCCCATTCGCCGAAGCCTTGGGGCAGCTCACAAACATAAATAAACTTCGTTAAAATAATATAAATTAACAGTATAAATTAAGTCACCCTGGCCGAAGAATAAAATAAATAGATACTATTAACAGTTAAAATGACGTTTGACTAAAACGGTCTTGGCCCGGTGCCCAAAAACAAATAACGACGGCGCCAGGCGGACCTCTCTGGGGAGTGCATTCCACAGATTGCAGTCACCGGGCACAACAAAAGGAAACACCGAGTATGTAAATTAGGGTTCTGCCTTCCACCTGGAGGACAAATGAGTCACTTAAGTATGAAACATATCAGCTGGGCAGAGAAGCACAGATCCAGCCAGAATCCGGCTCGCTTGCGCACAGCAGCAGACTGCTCTCCCTGGCGAGGAAGTGAGTCAAGCTGAGATCAAGGCCAGAGGTCCCTTCTCTGGGCAAGGCACACAACGTACACAGACGCCGCAAGGCACGGACGCGCAAGCTGACCTCCTGCGCACTGGGCACCCTGGACTTGCTTCCGGCCGGATCCCCAGGCAAATGCTCCGCACAGGACAGATTCGGAGCAGAGGGAAGGTGGAGAGAGCTGAGTGAGCGGAGCCAAGGGAATCGGACGCGTTCCCAGCCCCAAAGCGGAGCCTTCTCACACCGCGAGTGGAACACGGAGGGTCCCAGGCGCCCTGTGAAGATGGAAGCTGTGCGGGGACGGAGTCTCCTCCAAGCATCTCCCCTCCCGCAAAACGCTTTATTGGATTCCGGTCCTCTTAGTGTTTCACTCCTGCCCACGAGGAGCAGCGCTGCAACACACTGGGGCACGTCGCACCCCGAGCTGCCTCCCTGCACCCCACGCCAAGGACATCCCGCTGTCCTCAGAGCCACAACCAGCACAGTGCTGGCCAAGGCCAAGGCCAGCGGGCTCGCATCGGCCTCAAAAGCATCCCTGAGCCAAAGGGGCAACCTCAGCCTTTCCTTTGGCTGCCTAGACAGCACCTCGTGGCCAAACGACTGTGCCTCAGTTGTTCTGCGGAGGAATCAGTGAAAACTCTGAAAACCTGCGAATGAGGGGGCTACAACGGCGGGGGAGCTGACTTCCTTTGTTTCTGGGTGACGCAAAGAGGAAATGCTCACGTGCCTCCTCAAACATGGCGCCAACCATCTGCAGATGTTATGATTGTCTGTAATTATTTGCTGTTTTTAAAAATAGCATCTGTTGGCTGGTTCAGTCAAGGCCCCTTTTAGTTAAAGCAGTTTAATTAAAACAACGCGAAGCCGTCAATCGCCTAAGCATTGCAGCACCGGTGCAAACGGACTGCAAGAGAAGCGGCTCAGGGCGGCCAGCTCTTCGGACGGCTGGTGCAGCGGTTCGCTTTCGCAGCCGACCGGTGTCTCCAGGGCAAGGAGATGGTGGAGGCCACTTAGCAGTGCCCCTTGCGGAAAGGAGAAAAGGTGGTCTCTCATTGCAAAAATAAATGCAGAAATAAGCGGGCAGGGATGGTTTAACTGGGAGTCCCACACTGAGCGGGGGGCTCGACCCAGCGGCCTTCTGGCTCCTTCCAGCTCCATTCTGTGATTCCAGGGCTCCAGAGGAAAGATCTGGGGCTGCAGCTCAATGGGCCGACAGCAAACGCAGGCTCTGTTGTAGGTGGAGGACCTGCCACCTGAGGTGAGGACTGGTCTGATGCCCCTGCGTCTCCCGGTTTTCCTACAGCCGCTGGTGCATTGCTGAGGAAAGCCAGCCTTGGCTGCTGGGCCGAGCGCCTGCATTCTGGCCAGATGGTCCCAAGCTCAACTGGCAGCATCTCCTCTCAAAAGGGTCCCCCACACTAAGTGACGTGGAAGTGCGTTCTCTGCTTGACTCCCTGCAGAGAGGCCGTCAGCCCAAGTAAGAGAGATGGGGAGGAGGCGGACTGCGGAATGCCCTCCCTAGAGAGGTTTGGCTGGCAAGGACTATATTCTTTTCAGCACCAGGTAAAAACCTTTTTATTTGCCCAACATTTTAAGGTTTAAATAAATTTAATCTGGTTTTATTATAATCTCAGTCGCATTTTGTTTTGTTTGGATGTTGTTTTGATATTGCAGTTTTTATTGCTTGTGTATTTATTGCTATTTATATTGTAAGCTGTCCTGGGACAATTGGATTGTGTAGGACGGGATAAAAATATTCTAAATAAATAAATAAATATTACAGCTGTCCAGCAGCCTCTCACCCAGAGGAACCCCAACCTGGGCAGTAGCGCCCCTCAAATTTCTCAGTTCTTGCATGTGCGGGACCCACAGCAAACCAGGGGTTGTTCTTGTCTTCTCTGGCTCCAGGCTTACTGGTGTTTCGCTCTGTTCCGTCGCTGGTCCTCTGGCAGAGAAACCTCTCCACTCGCCTCTCCCTGCCGCTCCCCCGGGGAGAAGCCTGACGTTTGTTTGTTCCATAATTTCCTTATCCTCCCAGCTCACAGTGGTGCTTCAGGGACAGGAGCAGGTGAGCTGCACGGAGACCCCCTTATGCCTCAAGCAAGCCAGCAATCTCTGGATTTCGTGGAGGGGTTTTCTCTCTGCCCCCACCCCCCGCAAAAGAGGCATGTCCTCCGGCTGTCAGCTCGCCCTGTGGATTGAGTGGCTCTGAAACTTAGCCAGCAACTTAATTTTTGAGCCATGTGTATCGCCATGGCTTGTTTTAATCTGGCCTTGGAAGGGAGCCTGGAAACTCCAGCAGAGAAAGAGAGAAAGCCGGAAAAAGGGAAAGGAAATGTTAGCGCTGAGATGCATTTGTGGAATGGCCTCAGCCTGGGCTGAGCAAACTGTGTGGGGGACTGCAAATTGCTTGCTGGTGTCATTTCCAAGCTTCATGCCACTTTGGGATTGCTCAGGTGCCATGCGGAAAATCCTGGGGATTCTCAGGAAAGTCTCTGGACACGAGGAAGCTCTCCGGTGGCTTTGTGAGAACACGGTGTCCCTTCCGTTCAACCTCCTGCTGCGCAGGGTAGTTTTCCTATTTCTGAGAGGAAATATTTCCTATTTCGGAGCGTCTCTGCATGAGTCACTGGTCTGCTCACGCTGGTTTGGAAGGAGAAGGCACATCCATGTCGGGACTCTGACTCGTGTGTAGCAAGCGATGCTTGTTCTTACATCTGAAAGGATTTGGTCTGGCAGTGATGTGCGTGCTTCCAGATGGGAATCATTCTGGTGCAGGGGATGCAGGATATTCTCCAGTGTTTCCTGGACATTCAGATATGCAAGGTGTCTTCACATCTAGATTTGGATATTTTGTGATATTTGTTGATATGCAGTGGGATTCCACATTTAATAATAACTGTGCTGAATCAGGCCAAAAGTCCCTCCAAGCAAGCCCCTTCCCAAGCTAGTGACACTCAGATGTGCTGGGCTACAGCTCCTCTCACCCCCAGCCAGCATGGCTGCTGATGGGAGTTGTAATCCAACGCATTTGGAAGGCACCAGGTTGTGGAGGGCTGATATTAGCCTGCCTGTTACAGTTGGTCTGATGCTTTTTCTAAGCCTACAGGCATGACATCAAGACCTTTTCAGACCACAGAATCCTAGAATAGCAGAGGTGGAAGGGCCAAGAAGGCCACAGTGTCCAACCCTCGATGACCCTCCAGTTTCTTCTTGAATGCCTCCAGGGTGGGAGAGCCCCCCACCTCTCCAGGCAGCTGGTCCCACTGCCATATTGCTCTGACAGTGAGGAAGCTTTTCCTGATGTCCAGCCTGAATCTGGGTTGTCACAACTTGAACTGATTATTCCATGTCCTGCACTCTGTCATCAGCAAGAAGAGATCTTGGCCTTCCTCTTTGCAACAGGCTTTGGGGTCCTTATAGAGGGATATCATCTCCCCCCTCAGTCTTCTCTTCTCAGGGCTGAGCATGCCCAGTTCTCTCAGTCTCTCCTCACAGGGCAGTGATTCCAAACCCTGGATCACTTTTGTTGCCCTCCGCTGGACCCTTTCTAATTTTTCTGCATTTTTCTTAAATTTTGTGCCCAGAACTGGACACAGTATTCCAGATGTGGTCTGATTAGTGAGGAGCCTGTAGAAGAAATACTTCTCCTAATGCATCCTGGAATAACGTTTGGTCTTTTTGGAGCTGCATTGCATTGTTGGCTCATGTTGCAAAGGGTTGGGTCCAACAGCTGTTTTTTAGTGGCACACAGCTTTTGAACCTGAAACTTCCATGTAATTATCACGACTAAGGCCCACTGACAAACCTACCTTGATGACTTTGTCAAATCCCCTTTCAAAGCCATCTAAATCAGTGCCTTTGCCACATCTTGAGGCAGTGAATTCCATATCACAATTCATCATTGACACCTGAGAATATCTGAGAGTTGCCACACAGGAGCTTAGGACTATAATTAGCAATGGACATGCAATGAATTAGCAATGGACATGCAATGTATGACAGGACCGGCAGGTCACATGGAACAGCCTCTCCTATTTGACAGCTCACAAGACAGAACGCTCAAGAAATACAAACAAATCTACAGCTTTTGAACTCCAAGGTGTGTTTGTTTGTTTTTGCGTTCAGCGCCTGACTGCTGAAATAGAAATGCCACAGCAAGCCAGCTGGTCGCATCGACTTCTGTTTGTTTATTTTGGGATGTTGTACCCTCCTTATGGCAGACTAATTTTAAACAATACAACAACACAATACGATTCCTAAGGACAGGAAAACGCGAAGCAAGACACGCCGTGTTCAGTGCGGCTGTTGGCAGAAATTGGCAGGGAGGGAAGGGGGGAGAATATTCGTACGGCACCTGGGCCAGCAGTGGTCTTCTTGGGATCCAGCCACCTGTCTCGGGGGAGGAATCAGCATGCCTCCAGTCGGGCCCAGAAGGCAGGATCCGGAAGCCTCCCGAAGAGGGCTGCTCGAGAGGCCGGCTCCTGCGTTCATCGGCTAAGACGTGCCTCATGGGCTCCCAGGCACTCGGCTGCCTGAGCAAGCTGGGCCTCACTGGACCACCCAGGCTCTGGGCGGGCCGCGCTTGCCCGGCTGCTCCCCGGGCCGCCTCTGTAGGCGAGCTCTCTGCTGCAGCGCCAGGGGGCTCTCCCGGGGGGGTCTCAGGCCGCTGCTTTGGCGAGAGAAAGGAAGTGGCCTCGGACGGAGGGGCTTTTCAGAGGGTGGCAGTGACGCAGGAGGAGCCCAGCGTGGGGAGGGAAGGACAATGGGAGGAAGGGGACCTCTTGCCCCGGCCAAATTTCCTGCTCTTCCGCAACTCCCCACGCCTCCTGTCTGGGGCTGCTAATTGGCCGCTCCCCACGCAGTGTTTTCCCCCACATCCCCCTCCTCCGTGGCTGATGGGGACGCGACAGCCCTGGATCCCATGATGCTGGCCCGTCTGCGCACTCAGCCAGCAAGGCAGCACGCTCAGGTGTGCCCCTTGCTTGCACGCGCTCGTTTCCCACACTGAAGCTGGGAACGCCGAGCCAGTAGGGGCTGGGCCAGCGTTCCCAAGCGGCCGACATGGGAGGGACGGTCGGAGTCGGGATTTTCAAGCCAGAGCTTGGCTTTCGGCTCAAAGGGCTGGTGGAGCCCAACCTGCCATGGGTTTCTGAGCGTGTTGCTCTTCCTCCTGGCCCGAGGGAGGCCACTTTGTGAGCGTACCAAGGAGAGGAAGGAAGGAATTAAGTGGCAGAGGAGGGCACTCCGGGAAGAGGAGACGGCGGCTCTCCAGGGAAGCCTTTCTGGAAGAAAGGGCGCTGGAGAGGAGGAAGCGGTGAAGGCCCTCAGTGGAGAAGGGGAGCACGTCACAAGCCCCCGATCCGTGCAGGGAAAGCACGGAGGGCGCCGTGGGAGAAAGAGGCACCAGCTGTGTCCTGCTGCCCTCTTCCCTCTTCTTCCGGGCCCTGCAGTTAGAAAGGCCGTTGCCAAGCAGGAGTGCCCAGAGTTGGGTGGCTGAGATGGCACAGCGTGTGGACTCCAAGCCCAGGGAGGAAAACTTGACGGATGTCGCCCAGAGAAGACGAGACAATGAAGAGCAACGTGTCTGCTGTCCTCAGATGTTCCAGGGTGGCCACCTAGATGTTTTCTGTCCCAGCAGGCAGGGCCCAGAGGAATGGTTTGCACTGGCGAGAACAGGGCTTTGAGGACAAAATCATCCTGGCAAGACCTGCTGTTCAGCTGTTCAAAAAGCCCCTGGGTTTGGTGGACACTCCTGCGATGGAGGTTTTAAGGAGGAGCTGGTGCCTGTGGGGTGGGAGCTGGCTGGGGGCTGGTTCCCTGGGCCGGAGCGGCTGGAATAGATGTTCCTTCATGCTGCAACTCTGTGGTTTGGTCCAGGCTTCTGCTCCCCCCGGTGGCTGACCCAGTGTCTGTGGGAAGCCCCCCAAAGGAGTGGGGCCACCTATTGTTTGTTTAAAGTAAAATAACAGCTCTTGAGTTTACGGATAACTGAAAAGCAAACAAATATAAAGCAGTTTGTTGCATAAGCACATAGATCATTGCTACCATAATCCTGGCCCCTCCTGTTGTAACTTTCCAGCAACCCACGTGGTTCCAGCAACCTACGTGGTTGCTATCGTGGCTCAGGCCCATGGGAAGACCGTGCTTTTGACCCTTCTTCTTCGGAACTGTCCAAGTGAGTGGCCAGCACAGTCTCTTAATGCCATGAATTAATGATGTGTTTTGCAAGAAAGGAATTTCTTGTGGCTGTCAATGCAAAGTGGGCCATCCATTTCTTTGGGTGATTCTGATTCCCCCCGCCCCCATGTCTACTTTCTCCAGACAGACAGACAGACAGATTCTTCTGCCAGGCCAATGGCGGTAAGAGGGGTTGGCAGTGCCAGACACCGGGCTGACATAAAGGTTGACGGAGGAGAGGTTTTTGCAGACTAGCAGCCTCTATAGCTCTGCCCCTTCTGTGAGTTATGGCTGCGAGCGCTCGCACACCAGTAGCCCCACCGGGAAATCTCAGAGTGCCCTCTGCAGGAGTTCAGGTGCTCTGCACAGAGACGTGCAAACAAAGAGCAGCTATCCTTTTAGAAAGAGACCAGGTCTTGGGGCATCTTCACAACTTAGGAGTGGTGGGAAAGGTACCAGGCTCACAGCTGCATGCAAAATCCCCCAGCTGCACCCCGCAACGGACTGCTCTCCCGAATGCAATATGCATGCAGAAATGGGGACGTTTCTGATCTTGCGATGTATTCAGCAAACACTTTAAAAAATGTGTTTGCCAAGATGCGTGCATGTTCTATAAGAAACGGTGGTTCCTTTGGATCCAGAGGCAATAAGCACCCTTGTGGACAACAATTAAAGAGCCTTATTAGCAGATTAAAGAGTTTGTAAAGTAAGTAAACCATGATCCTTTTCCACTATAATGTATTTTGAAAATGTGCACATTTCTAAAAGGTATGCAGACATACGTTAGTCAGTGGGTACAAGGCCTTCAGAAATGTGCTTGTACAAAAATGCAACAAGATCACAAGAATTCAGGAATTCATGTATCCCCCCCTTCATTGAGGTGGTGGTGGCGGGGGGGGGGGGGAGCCTGGCAGAGAAAAAAGAGACTTCACCAAGTCAGGCTGGATGGAACTCTCTCATCTCCATCGCAAGCGCCGTTCTCAAGGTGCTTTTTCACCTCAGCATATTGTTTCAGAAACCACATATTGTCACGATGCCAAATTTTACAATAAGTGGGCCTGGTGGCAGGGCCGACTTAACAGCCTGATGGGCCCCGGGCAAAGCAATGTACTAGGGCCCCTACGACCACCACAACTACTGTTGATTTTGGAAGTTTTCCAATTTTCCAAGGGTTAACATACACAGATGAGTATGGGGCCCACGGGCAAGTGCCCATCAGGCCCACGCGTTAAGATGGCCCTGCCTGGTGGTTGAAACTCACCTGTTTGCCTACCTGGACACGATGCTTAACACCTGAGGCCTTCTTCCAAGGGCCACCTCTGAGGGTGCCAACGAAGAAGAGGGCCTTCTAATTATGACACGATTTCCCCACCAAGGCCTGCCTAGGGCCACCTCTGTTACCTTTCGGTGCCAGTTTGAGATGGCCCTCTATGCTTTTAGCAGAACTTGCTGTATTAACTCGCTTTAGTTCTCTGAACTGTTTAAATTGGATTTTTAGGTTTTTATAATGACTTGTTACAATATTTCAGCACACTTGCATTCGGTACTGTATTGCAGTGTGTTTTTTGTCATAGAACGCACCGGAACAGAGTTCCGGCACCTTTTTTCGACAGATTTTCCAAGTTTTAAAAGTAACTTTTGAAAATTTGATGTTTGGTCCACGTGGATTTGAATCGCCCTGTCGAGCGTAGCAGGTTGGCGGCAAAATCATTAAAACGGTGCATGCGGGCCGCTTGCGTGTCGAGTCCGATGCATGTGCACTTCGTCCGCGCTGGTTGCGATGGTGCTGCTCGGCTTGTGGTGCTGCTGGGCTTGTGGCTGGTTGTGTGGTTGCACGCTGAGTGCTTACTGCGGGCGGCGACCATTATGTTTCGTTACACAACTGGCATGTGTGGGTGTATGTACAGTGATTGACTACATGCGAAAGGTAAATAATTTCATGAGTTCCGGCACCTTTCTTCTTACAAAAAAAGCACTGCTGTATTGTATTCCCTTTTATAAATGGTTGCAAGCTGCCCAGAGGACTTCAGTCATGGGGCAGTATATAATCAAACAAATCTGTGTCTCACTGAATTTTGCAATGGAGATTCCTAATTGAAACATACAGACAAAGCATATGGGGAAAGTTTTATAGCCAGGTGCATACTGCTTCTGAATCCTGTGTGTTTATTGGGCACAATTGCAAGCACAAATGGTTGCATTAGCACAAAGGCCCACAAAAAGGCAGACATGGTTTCATATGGACTTGAAAATATAAAGGATCGAAGTTTGTGCTGATCTGAAGTTAAGGGAGTGGCTGATTTGTCAATAGCTTGTTGTACCACAAGGTAATTGAAGAAGCCGTTCCCCCTCTGCTGTCTAAAATAGTACAGCCCATCTTGGTTTAAAATGCATCAGAAGGGAAAAAATAAAATTAGGAATTGCTGCCATCTTCTGGCAAAACGTTAAATAGATGCATAAATAAAAGGGAGAGACACAGGGGGCATCGGTGTCATGTGAATATCAAAACTAGGAGAAATAATTCTGATAGAGAGAAGCAAATCATAGTTAACAGGTAGTGCCTTAGTGGAGAAGGTTTTTCTGACTCAGGCTGGGACGGGGTGGCAGATTCTTTCACCTGCTCGGACATCCTGAAGATCATCATGACGAGTGCCCCCCAGTCCTCTCAGGCTTATGGTGACCCCATGGCTGAAGGGCCTTGCCAGTCCTGCTCGGCAATTGTGTGCTCAAGACTGTGGCTCCCTCTCTGGAGTCAATCCACCCCGTTTGCGCTTCCTTTTGTTCTTCCGCCTTCCATTTTCCCTGGCAGGATGGTCTTCTCCAGGAACTTTTGCCTTCGAACGACGGGCCCGAAGAAGCACAGCCTCTGGATGGTCGTTTTTGCCTCCAGGGAAAGTTCTGGCTCAATTCCATCTGGGACTCGCGTGTTCACCTTCCCGTCAGTCCGGGGTTTTCGGAAAGCCCTCCTCTCCCACCGGGCATGGACGAGGGCTTCGTTTGTGGGTGGGGACCTGCTGGATGCCCTGGAATCGGCTTCTCAGGCACCGGCCCACCTCGCAGCAGTCCAGGGGCCACGTTCCTGGTGAGTGCCCCGCAGGCGCTGTTTTGGGTTCCACAAATTGCGTCCCACCCGGGCACAAGCAGTGCTCACTGTTCCTCCTCGTGGATTCCCAGCCAGCAGGTCGGTTGCTGCGCAGGGCGGCTGGTGCTTGGCGCAGGCTGCTTCCCTGCCTGATCGATGGCCGTGGAGCGGAAGAGCAGTGCTTTTCCAAGAGCCAAGTGCCTGCGGCCAGATGCCATTAGCCGCAACTGGCCTTCGGGGAAGGCTGCCAGTTGGGCAGCTGGGAGTCCCCGAGCATTCACTGGCCTCCTCTGGGCTCAGCAAACTTTGCAGGATTGGGCCAAGCACAGGAGGCAATCCACAGGTCCTGGAGGGGTGGCTTTCTAAAGGGTTTGTCCCAACACTATCCAGCATCATGTTTGGAATGCCTCCATTTTAATGCACAACAAAAATCCCAGGACTGGGTTCCTACGCTCATAAATGCCTGGAATGGAGGAAATCTTACCCTGGAACTGAAAGGGTGACAGTGCAGGCAGCAGGCAGATCTTACTGGGAAGAAGTTCCATAAATGGGGGCCAGCACTGAGGAGGCCCCGCCCTCCCTTATTTTCCTCCTCTGTGCACAGGAGGCATCTGAAGGGGAGGCAGAAAATCCGGTGACTGTTTGCAGCAGCATCTGCATGGCGGCCTTTCAGATTATGGATCTGAAGGCGGCTTTTGTGCTGGCTTTTAATCTTCTCTTCTCCAGATGATGCCTACCCGGCTCCTTCAACAGCTCCTTGTGCATTGGAGCCGCCATCATCCTTGAGTCCCTCTCATGGACAGGTCCAAACGGTCGATGTTCTCCATAAAATGTGGTGCCCAGAACTGGATGCAATGCTTCAGGTGGCACCTGACCAAGCAGAATAGAGCTGGTCCCAGGGCCTCTCACGGCGTGGCTAGAGCTTCAGAAGCCCTCCTCGCCAGCACATCACGTCCAGCTTGTGGTCTGCTAAATCCCCTAGCTCGTCTTCACAAGGCCTGCAATCCAGCCTGCGTCTGGGCGTCTTATTTTTCCTATCCAAATGCGGGACGGTGTGTCTAGCTGTTGAAGGAGGGCGGATTCCTCCTTCGCACATTCAAAAAGTCACTGACCTTTTTCTATGCAAAGCATTCTTTATTGACCAGAAAGTACAAAAGGCCCAGAATGAACCTCTGAGCATGCACAGAGCAGTTTGTTGAACCCTATCTAGTATCCACTTCCAGGAACTCTTCTTACGAGCCTGCCTGGGCCCCGGCCCCTTGGGAGGGGCCTTCTGAAGGCCAGCACACCTCCCTCCATGTGCTGATTTTCGAATTGGGCCACCCTCCTCTGCTGATGCCATGTCATGGGTTCAAGAGCCGGGGCCACCACACCGGGGTCTGAGAAACTCTCCTGCTCCGAGTCCCCTCTGGTTGTTGTTGTTGCTGCTAGTTGCAAAGTTGTGTCTGACCCTTTGCGACCCCATGGACAACACTTCTCCAGGCCCTCCTGTCCTCCACCATCCCCCGGAGTCCACCCCGGCCCACACCCACTGCCCCAGTGACCCCATCCAGCCACCTCATCCTCTGCCCTCCCCTTCTTCCTTTGCCCTCAATCCTTCCCAGCATCAGGCTCTCCTCCAGGGAGTCCTTCCTTCTCATTAGGTGGCCAAAGTATTTGAGTTTCATCTTCAGGATCTGGCCTTCTAAAGAGCAGTCAGGTTATTCCCAGCCTAGCAGCCCACCTGGGGGGAGTTTGGCCTCAAGATAAGTGCCTTTGCATATCTCTGATCTCAGAGTACTGGTCCACTGCAGGCTGAACATGAGCCAGCCGTGTGATGTGGTGGCCAAGAGGGCGAACGCCACCCTTGGTTGCATAGCCAGAAGTGTGGCTTCTAGAGTGAGAGAGGTGTTACTGCCACTCTATACAACTCTGGTGCACCTGCAACTGGAGTATTGTGCTCAGTTTTGGGCTCCACATCACAAGAAGGATATACCCAGGTTGGAATTGGTGTAGCATAGGGCCACGAGGATGGCTGCCAGATTGCAGGGAAAGCCAAATGAGGCGAGACTGAGGGAACTGGGTCTCTTCAGCCTGGAGAAGAGGAGACTCAGAGGGGATCTGTTGGCGACATGCAGGTATGTGAGGGGGTGTCACATGGAGATGGGTAGAGACCTGTTCTCCTTTGCAGAGGAAGGCAGGACGTGCTCCAACGGAGCAAAACTCATGGAGCCAAGGTTCCATTTGGATTCCAGGAAGCACTTCCTGACAGTCAGGACCCCCAGGGTGTGGAATGGGCTTCCACGAGAGGTCGTTGAGGCCCCATCGGTGCGGGTGTTCAAAGATAGACTGGACGTCCACATGGTGGGCATGTTGTGAGCGGAGCCGGCTGGTGCCGGAGGTCAGACTAGATGGCCTGGGAGACCCCTTCTGACTCGCTCTGTTTCTATGTTTCTAAGTACTTCCTGACGGTTAGGACCCCAAGTGTATGGAATGGGCTTTCCTGGGAGGTGGTTGAGGCCCCATCGGTGAGGATGTTGAAGGATAGGCTGGACATGCACATGGTGGGCATGTCATGAACGGAGCCGGCTGGTGCCGGGGGTCAGACTGGATGGCCCAGGAGGGCCCTCCTGACTCGCTCTGTTTCTCTCTTCCAGTTGTTTGACACCCCTCATTGTTTGGTGCCACCTGCAGATTTAATGGGATGCAGCTCTGGCCTCCTTTCTAAAGTTGCTGGACATCCCTGCGCCCAGGACATTGCTGCGGGGACCCCGCACCCCCTTTCCTTCAGCCTGATTGAGACGCCTCCTTCCAGTGGGGTTGCTCTGGGTATGATCTCACACACGTGCTCTTAGAAGCGCCTTGCCTAAACTTTGGGTAAAATTTGGGAAGTTCTGGGGGAAAGTCGGGTGTCTGCAGAGAGCCAGGTTTCCTCGAAGTACTTTGGTGGCTGCTGCTGATCCTTCAGGGTGACACTCCTGGAAGACATCTGATCCCCCCCCCCCCCCCCTTGCCCCCCAAGGCTACATGCCGAGGACCGGTCTTCTCTTCCCAGGGCGTTCTTTGGGGAAGCTGGTCTGAAACGGCACGTGTTGCAGAGGCAGCCTCAGGTGTGAAGTGCAGAGCTGCAGGTGGACAGGGCGGGGCGAGGCAGGTGTGGCCCCGGACAACCCGTTTAGGGCTTTTTTCACAGAGAAGCCTGGCCCCACTGGAAGACTGGCCATCTGTGCCAGCCCAGGGCATGTGCAGCTGGGCATCAGATCGGGGCACCAGGACCCAGACGACCAGTGCGCCATGAGAGCCTGTTCCAAGCCATGATCCAGCAGTCCAGAGGTCGGGGCCAGTAGCAGACGTACAAGGTAAGTCAGTCCAAATAGAGAAGAGTCGCCCAAGCCGGTCAGGGGCTGAAAGCCAGAGAGACAAGCCAAGCAGAAGCAGGAACCTGGGGCGGGAGTGGGAGGTGGAGTGGGTGACGACCGGGAAGCCGGGCAGGGTCCACAGGTGGAGGCAGGAGCAAGGGGATGGGCAGCGTTTCCAGAACCAGGTTCTAGAAGGCACCGAGGGCTCCAACAAGGTCGAAGACCTTCATTGCTGAGCCGGCCTCCGGAGGAAGAGCCGGTTCTTATCCTTATACGGCGCTTCCCTCAGGGCTCCCAGGTGGTGCCCATCTCGGTTCGGGTGGCCCACAGTCGACAGGGGCCCAGTCCTGCAGCCACCAGGGCTGCTATTCTGGTCCCTGGCCAGGAGAGGGAGCCCGGACGCTGCCCCAGGCCCTCGCACTCAGAGTCCCCTCTAGGGATGGGTCGGGATCCCCTTGCGGGTGGGGAGCCCCTGGGCTCCGCTCCGCTCCCCGGACTGTGGTGCGCCCTGGAGTGGCTGCCAGCCCACGTCCCGGTGCCTCCCGGGCACTTGCCGGGCATCAGGCCCCATGCGTGGCGCACGCAACACGTGCACGGCACATGTGCCCCCGCTGGCCACAGCAGCAGCGAGGGGGAAGAGGGCTGGTGGCCAGGAGTGGCAGCGGCCAGGGTGGGGGGCTCGAGTCGTGCCACGCGCTCCCACGCCCGACTCGAGTCACGTCAGCGACTCGGCTCGGGCTCGACTCGGCAGCACCGAGCAAGCGGCCGCTCGACCGGAGATTCCTGCACCTGCAACGCCCAAGCCTCAGACTGCCCTTTTTGCAGCAGAGGCAGTGGGAGGGGGGGGGCAAGGGGGTGGGGGCCACGACACGGGGGGAGGCGCCAGCTCTTTTGGTGCCCTTTGCTCTCCTCATCAGGAAGTGCAGGAGCGCTTCTCCAGCCGCCTCTGCTCCGTTCCTGCGTGTTTCCAAGGAGGAACAAACAGAAACAACTGGAATTTATTTATTTACCTATCCTTTAAATGTAAATGAATTAGCAGTGGTGGAGGGGTGCCTCCAAAAGTGGGGGTGCACCGCATCCCCTGCTAAGCCATTGCAAGTGGAGATGGGAACATGGGGGGGGGTCGCAAATCTCCCCCCACCCCTCCACCTCCCGTTTTTCTGTTAATATTGGCTCTTGAGTCCTGAGAAGAGACTTAAGACTCAGCTCGAAGATTTCTTGCAAGGACTTGACTCGGACTTGAAAGCAAAGACTCGAGATTTGGAGTAAAAGACCTGAGCACATCCCCAGGGGGCGGGCTTGCACGCCCGGCGCACCCACCCCTTTTTCGCGCCCAGTCACGGTTCCTGCTTGCGCAGCTGGGTTTCCACAAGCCGCTGTGGGCTTCCTCACCTTGGCTTGCTTTGCAGGACCGGCGAACATGGGAGGGACCCCATGGGTCCCTGAGCGACGGACTCCAAAAGGCCTCATCCCAGGCTTGGTCCATCCCTGTCCTCTCACCAAACCTTGTAGGAGCTGCTCGTATAATAATATACCGTAGGATTAGAAGATGGAGCTGTCAATCATTCATCCCTGCTCATAATCTTAATGAGTAGAGGAACGAAATAGAGAGACTCCGCTTGCCGGAAACATGACCTCTGGATTCTGGATTCTGCTGGTTTTGCTGCCTTTGAAGCGGAGTTTGTTTTGTCTCGGGGAGGAAAGGAACCGGGCAGGGCAGGCTGTTTCTGCGTGGGCCTCGCGCTTTGCAGGGGCTCCGTGTGCCGTGTGCGTCCATCCTGCGCACGCATTTGCATCCGATGTGGCTTTACAAGTAGCACCTATAGTGTGACGTCTACGTGGGCCCAGACACACAGACTGCTGCTTCTGGATGGCGTCCGTAATCCCCTTTCTGTTTTGCATTCCACCTTCTCTCCAAAGGCTCATCCAATTTAAGACACAGCTTCTCCCGTAAGTGTGAGTCACCACTAGGAAGCACTGCATCTTCTAATTACACCGGTAAAGCCGGGGTCTTTCGGCAAAGCTACCCCTGATGAACTTAAATGGATTTTAAACATTAATATAATAGGCATTTAGTTAAGAACAGGGATGCGGAGGGTGTGTGGGGAGACCATTTTCAGTGAGCCAGCGGGTTCCAGAGAAAGCATTAGGAATTCAGGGTTCTGAGCGCTTGCCACCATTTATTTTGATATTTAAGCGAATTCCAATTGTCAAGGAAGCTTGGGGCGGCTAATTCAAGGAAAAGCTCATTTTGATAAATACCGACGCAATGACCCTCATGAATCACAGACTTATTTCTGGAGCTAATGGAGGGTTACTAATTTCACGCTGCCAGAAAGCGCTTCTTCATTTACTTACCGTCCCTCCTGCGGCCACTTGGAGTGACTTAAGAGGAAAGGGGGTGGCAGAAAGTTTCCTCTTCAGAGCAGCTGCGGTGGATTTTTGCCAGAGTGCCACAGTTGAGCCGAGGGGCCGAACCCCAATGGGCAAAAGCGCCCAAGCAAAGCAAAACCTATTTTTCATATTTTTCACTTTTGCTAATGTCCTAGTGCCAGTTCCCCATATGTGGCCGACACGCTAAACTTGCCCTGGGAGGATTTCCCTCCAATGTGCTGGTCTGTGCTTAATCCACCCCACCCCCCGCCCCAAAAAATACTCCCTCCATGCAAAAGCAGACCTAGCATTTCTTAAAGATGGCCAGGCCAGGCCACTGGTCGATTAATTTTCCGTGAGCATGGAATTTTTCTCTTGTTTTGTATGGAGAAGCATTTGGCCAAACGAGCCATCTTCCTTCAAGGAGAGCTGGCACTGTTGTCCAGAAATAGTTTTATTGCCAGATCTGCTAAGCTAGCCAAAGTAAAACAGCCGCAGCAAGATGTGATAGCGATGCTCAGAACAGGGAACAGCAGTTGGCGAAACTGAGGCGGTTCCCCGTTTGACTGGGGTGTTCTCTGCAGGCAGAGGTGGGACAGCTTCTTCACCAGCCAGGGAAAGCGTGCGTGTCACTTTATGCCCTCTTCAGTGCAAACCAGTTCCGTGCCCCCCAACTCCGCCCCCAGATTGCATGAGACAGGCTGGTCAATTCCTGGCAGTGGAAAGTTTGCTCAGCTAGAAGAAGCCTCTTTCTGCTGGTCATACCAACCATCTGTCAGCTGGGAAAGCTGTTAATTCTTTTCTGGCACCTTTCGGTTCAATCCGGGGAAGAATTGGGGGCCTGGAAACTTGCCCCTGCTGCGAGGCAGGTTTTAATGAGCCCTCCAATTCATTTCCAAGTTCATCTTGGCAGCGCCGTTTCTGCAACTCACACCGCTCTGGTGTTGTCCAGTTGACTTCCTTCCCAAGGACGGACGGAATCGGCTCATTCTGTTTCATTCTGTCTGCGTTTTATGGGTTGTTGTCCTCTTTACTTCCGCCCCTGGAGGAATCTAGGTTTTTCTGGAGATGTCCAAGGGGTTTGTTCCAGTTTGCAAATGCTCATTTTTCCTAAGACACAATAGCGCAAGTGTACAATTGAACCAATGCACCCAAAAACATTTAAAAAACAAAGCAAGTGGAACCCATGTGAGGAATCCAATGCTCCCACTTTTTCCTCTACCCCCCTCTAAATCCTGGTGTGTTTTGTGTTTCTTTTTCAGTCATAAGGTACAGAAGAGGGCCTGTTTCACTTTTGCTTTTCTGCAAAATGCTAAAGGCCAGAACTAAAAAGCAGTCAGTGCCTTTTCTCAGCAACTTCTCCAGTTGCTCCTCAACTAAACTTTTATGGGCCAAAAGTTGGAAGGTGGTCCTTGCCAAAGAGCCCAAAATGGGGACTCCATCTTTACAGAGCTGGTTCCTGCTGTCTGTGGAGAACCAGCCAGCTTTTCTTCACCATCCTGTATTATTTTTCGTAAGAGTTCTGCGTCCTTCCGTTTAAACCTCCAACGAGGGGTGGGGAACATTTGCTATCGCCCTGATCTTGCGAGTTAAGTCAGCGAGGTCCAAACCAAACCACCACAGCAATATTAATTCCCAAGGTGGTAGAAGATGAAGCAGAATGAGGGCACCAAGAAGGAAAGAGGGCCTGAAACCTAATAGGGGAGGGGGCTGTCAGCACTGTGACACGGCGGCCAAGAGGCGAATGCCACCTTTGGATGTATAGCCAGAAGCGTGGCTTCTAGATCGGGAGAGGCGTTACTGCCACTCGGTACGACTCAGGTGCGCCCGCAGCTGGAGTCCTGTGCTCAGTTTTGGGCTCCACATCACAAGAAGGGTATACCCAGGTTGGAATCGGTGTAGCATAGGGCCACGAGGATGGCTGCCAGATTGCAGGGAAAGCCGTATGAGGCGGGACTGAGGGAACTGGGTCTGTTCAGCCTGGAGAAGAGGAGACTCAGAGGGGATCTGTTGGCGACATGCAGGTATGTGAGGGGGTATCACATGGAGGTGGGGAGAGACCTGTTCTCCCCTGCAGAGGAAGGCAGGATGCACTCCAACGGAGCAAAGCTCAGGGAGCCAAGGTTCCATTTGGATGCCAGGAAGCCCTTCCTGACAGTCAGGACCCCGAGGGTGTGGAATGGGCTTCCAGGGGAGGTGGTTGAGGCCCCATCGGTGCGGGTGTTCAAGGATAGGCTGGACGTCCACATGGTGGGCATGTCGTGAGTGGAGCCGGCTGGAGCTGGGGGTCAGACTAGATGGCCCGGGAGACCCCTTCCGACTCGCTCTGTTTCTATGTTTTGATGATGCTTTTTCTCTGGGTTTGGAGTGGTGGGGGAGGGGGGGAGCATTCGCATCCGGTTAGGAGAGCGGAGCACAAGGTGGGCTGCCAGCAGATGCAAAGGACCTTGCCACAGCTGTGGGGCCAGGACAGAGGCCACCGGGGCGGTGGGGGAGGCTTACCTGGGGGCTCTGCAGGCCTGGGGAGAGGCGGTGCTCAGCTTCAGGGACTGGCGCACAGAACCACACGCTTGCTCGGGCAGGCTCCATGGACGCTGAAGGAGAAGAGGGAGGAGACTGGGGTGCACTTGTGGGGTGGGAGCGTCCCCGCAAAGGGAGATGGACCCCTGGAAGAGACCACCCAATGGCACCATGCAGATATTTACCTGTGGGGTGCCCAGGAGCAGCTCACCTGCGCTGACAATCACAGCTGCTTCTGATGTACCGCTATTCCACCCTATACCAGCTGTCCCTGACTCACTGCTCTCCCAATGTGTCGGAGGACAAGTCCCATCATCCCCTGCCAGCATGGCAATGGTCAGCAATGATGGGACTTGTGTAGTCCAGCAGGACCTTGGAGGCTCCAGCTTCTCACCCCGCTGCTCTGAGAAGGCTGGCCCCGGATTTTAAGATCGTGCCTTCAAGTCCGTTGTTCGCTCTTTGCTCCTGGCAGTGTTGCAGTTCCATCTGGGAGGAGAAGGAAGACCTCGTGGAGGGTTGGCATTGCTACCCTGGAGCGGTTCCAGTAGAGGGAGGGTCTCCTGCCGAAACCTGAGTCAGAAGGAGGGGCAGTTGCAGCGCTGGCAAGGGGAAGGCCCCTCTCAGCAGAGGCCCACCGACCAGAAACCACGGGGCTCGCTCTCTTCCTCCCCATGGCAGCTCGCTTGCTCATTGGCTTCTTGCTCTGGGGCGCCTCGCCCAAGGGCCTTCTGACCCCTGGGGCGGACCTGGGACCCACCACCTGATTTGGAGTGCAGATGTGTTCGGAAACGACCTGGCCAGGACCGCCAGCGGTCTGCAGCGCTGCTGCCCCGAGGGACCGGAGGTGGCGTGGGCGGCTTTTTTGGCAGAGAGTGTCGTCCAGGGATTTCACTCGGTGGTGGCTTTTGTCTTCACGGTACAAAGAAAGCTGGCCTGGCATGCCACGTGTGAAAAATGTAGAACATTGCCTTGGTATTTCCACCGAACAGAGAAAGCCCTGTTGAAGGCTAAGACTCCTGAAAGCGGATTAAACTTGCGTGATATTTGGGCAGGTTGTTGTACCCTCTCTCCATGAAAAGGGCAGGTTGTGAGTTCAAAGGGAAGGATGACCTAAAAGCAGGGAGACCAATTATTCCGGAGACGCCAGCACCATGGATGCCTGGCGGGGCGGTGGGCGGGAGGTAGAACTTACCTTTAGGCGCACATCACGCCGGCATGAAGCCCGTGTGATCTGAGCGACGAGACGGATCCAGGTCGGGCATTAAAGGCTGAACTGGATTAAACAAAAGCAATTCCCCTTGTAACAAGTGGGGGGAAACTTCAAAGGTGGATTTTCTCCGTGCTGAAACAAAGGCGGCTAGCGGGGCTTCCAATTTGCTCAAGTTGGATGAAGTGGCGGGATGGCTTGCTCAGCTTCTTGAGCTCCAGAGATCTCCCAGGGAAAGGACTTCGGCTTTCATGGCTCCAGCTCCTGGTTTTACAAGCTTTGCCCTCCTTCGTCTGTCATTTCAACAAGAGACTTGGCTGCTGCCCTTCCATCTCCCGGCCCACCAGAACAGACCATGCACCAGTGACGAGACCTCCAAGGATTGCGCTCAGTCCTTGTTTCAGAACCGGATCTCTTAGATTGACACGCAGATCCGAAAGCAGCACCCCTTGAATGCCACACTTCTCTGCAGTTTGTGATGCAGTTCTCAACTCCAACCAGCCAACCAACCACATCAAATGCATAGCAAAGGTGTCATGCATGCATTTAGGAGTGAGTATTTTGAGAGGTGCCAGGTAGAAATGTGCAGTTGCAAAAAAATGCCCCGCATCTACTGACACCCATGTCCCCTCCTCCTTTTCACACCATGCTTTAGTTTATTGCCGTGCGATGCGGGACAGGTTTATGCACAGGTGTGTGTGAGGCTGCGTTGGTGGCCACAGTGATGATTCAACCGCCCAAGTCACAAACTTGATTGGAGAAACACAGAGCTTGTTACCTTTTACATAAGGACTCTTTGAGAGCATCTTTCTTTGAACGGACCTGCAAAATGCTGTGGCGTTTCATACTTCCAGCCGTCCAGCTCGGCCCCTTTGCTTTCCTATCGTCTGTCCCGAGGAAAAAAAAGCTAAAGCAGTTTGGAGCTTTTTGGTATTTAAAAAAATGCCCAGAGGGGACATGTGATAGAACATAAGAACGAGAGAAGAGCTCTGCTGGAATGGGCCAGTGGTCCATCTAGTCATGAGGTCCCACAAGCAGGGTCTGAATGCCACAGCCTCCTCCTGCCATGTTCCCCAGCAAGTGGTGCACGCAGGTGACCTGCCTCTGTGGGGGGAGCATAAAGCGGGGAGCATAAAGCTACCAGGACGGGCTGCCCCTTTTTGTGGTCTCTGCTGTGAACTTGCCCAGCCGCCCTTTCAAGACGACCAGACGGGTGGCCGTCACCGTTTGGGCTGGTGAAGACTCCCTTCCTTTGGCCTGTCCTGTATCTCCCACCCATCAGCTCTGCGGGATGCCCCCTCTGGGCTCTGGTCTTCTGGGAGAGGGAAAGGAATGTTTTAAGGACACAGGAACAGCACGAGGAGAGATGAGGTGACACGAGACCATTCTCTGCATTGCGTCACAATAGAATTGCTGTTGAGGTTCTCGCGAGAGCAGGACAGCTAAAAACACAGATTTCGTTATGCAGTGCCTCTTTAACCTAGAAATAGCATTAGCAGCTTGCTTAGAAACAGGGATGAGCAAACTCCCGGAAGACGCGACCACCAAAGGCGGGAGCTTCGCTTTCTTCAAGACTGAGTCTGCTCTGCAGAAGCAACATCTGAGCCTGCAGCCTTGACTTTGCCGTTTGAGTGGCGCGTGGGACCCTCCCAAATGAGGCCTGGCCTGGCCTGGCTTGATGAGGACTCGGCCTCAGCCTGGCTTGGCTGCATCCTCCTGGAACAGGCATTTGCTGAGCTTCGCCTTGCTCAGGATGTGCCTGGCATTGGCTGCTCACGTGGGCTGGAACCACGTCTGGCTGCAAGCAGCCCCTGAAACGCGACCGAGGAGCCTGTGCACGTGACGGCAGCCGGAGCGGCATCCTGCCGGTGAGCAAACTCCCGGGCTGCCACCAGCACCCAGGTCGTCCATGGGGCCAGTCCGCAGAACTGCTACCTTCCGCGTGTGCTCAGCATGCCCACGTGCACCTGGCTGCAGCACGATCCCTTCTGGATGGAGCCTGCGGTTGCTGGGGGGGGGGCAGCTTCTGGGAGCCCCCCACTGCCCCTTTCATCCTGAAGCCAGCCAGAGGCCGGTCAAGATTTCCGATTTATACCCTCCCTTTTTCCTACAAAGGGCTCAAGGCAGCTTACATCCTTCTCCTCCTCCATCTTATCCCCACAACAACAGCCCTGTGAGGTAGGCTGGGCTGAGAGTCTGTGACTGGCCCAAAGTCCCCCAGTTGGCTCCATGGCTGAGCGGGGACTCGAACCCGGATGGCCTGAGTCCCAGTCCCAGCTCTTAACCACCACACCACACTGGCTCTCAGTGTCAAGATCTCTTCCTGCTGATACCAGAGTGCAGGACACGGAATAGTCAATTGAAGCTGCGACAACCCAGATTCAGGCTGGACGTCAGGAAAGGCTTCCTCGCTGCCAGAGCAATGGGGCAGTGGGACCAGCTGCCCGGGGGGGGGGGGGGGGGGGGCTCTCCCACACTGAAGGCATTCAGAAAGAAGCTGGAGTGTGACCTGGTGTCCCGCGACAGCGGAGGGTGGACTCGATGGCCTTCATGGCCACTTCCAACTCTTCTATGATTCAGAGGGAGGCCTTGCTTTCTGGGTAAAGCCTGTCCCAACTCTGGGGCAGGGTGGGCCCTAGTCAGTTTGATCAGTGGCACAGCTTTATGGTCATTGTAGTCCAAACTCTATGGACTGCTGGTGGGGGGGGTGAAGGCTGCTAAGAGAGCAAAGAGCACCCGCTTTTGCACCGTCTGCCTCCCCAATTGCTGAAATGACGCCCTCAGCTCCGCAGCGTGTGAGCCGAGAGGCAAAGCCAGAGGGCATTTCTGCTCCGCTCTGGACGTTTCTGAAGCACGACACTCACCCTGCCTATTTCTCCTCTGGCAAGGCAGCGTACATGGCACTCCTCTGCTTCCCCTTGCCCTCACAAGAACAACCCTGCGAGGTAGGTTAGGGTGAGGGTCAGGGACTGGCCAGAGTCAGCCACTAAAATGCCTGGCTCTGTGAGGACTAGAAACTTGGATCTCACGAGTCTCACCGAACCCTCCAGCCACTCCGCCTCTCTGGCTCGCTCGGGGGCTGTACCAGCCGCGTCTGAATGCTTTGGCGATGCTCCGGCGTTCTTCCCGCTGCATTGCCCCTGGCCACACCGGTGCTGCAAGCGACGGCTGCAGCAGCCAAGCGGCGGGGGGTGAGCGTCCCTGCCCGGGGTGGGGGGGCCGGGGCACGACTGGCTGCAGCTGTGCCTGCCAGAGGGCGGCTTCTTTCCACCTGCAAGCCCTGGTGGTGCAGCGGGACCGGGGCTTGCGGGGATGCGGCACCGGCACCTTGGGCTTGCGGGGACCCAGGCCTCTGGGTTGCTGTATGGTTGCTGGGGACACCCTCCCCACTTCGCTGTGTGCTCTGGGAACGTCCCAGCATTTATTTATTATTTATTTATTAAAGCATTTCTATGCTGCCCCTTGCCGAAGCCTCGGGGCGGCTCACAGCTCAAATAACATACAATAAAATACAAAAATAACAATATAAAATTAACAATATAAAATAAATAACAATGTAAAAGAAGTCGCCCTGGCCAGATAAATAAGCAAATATTGTTAACAATTAAAATGACGTTTAAATAAAAAGGTCTTCGGCTGGCGCTGAAAAACAAATAACGACGGCGCCAGGCGGACCTCTCTGGGGAGCACATTCCATAACTTAGGCGCCACCGCAGAGAAAGCCCTCCTCCGAGTACCTACCCTCCTAATTTCTTTCACGGAGGGTTCCCGGAGAAGGAGCTCTCCTGCAGATCTCAAGGGGCGGGCGGGCATATATGGAGGTAAGCGCTCCTTCAGGTAACCAGGACCCAAGCCATTTAGGGCTTTATAGGTCATCACCAACACCTTGAATTGGGCTCGCTGCAGCTGGGGAGGGGGCAGGGATGGGTGTCCCCAGCAAACGTACACCCCTGCAGCTTTTCTTGCAGAATGCAAAGCTTTTGGGCTGTCTTGGTTTTAAAGGGGGGATGAAGCCCCATCTGCGGTACAGAGGATCTGCTCTTGGTAGAGACGAAAGCAGCTGGAACTGGTTTGCCGATCTAGATCAACAGAGCGGCCTGAATTTTTGGATTCTCCTTGAGCGGGTAGTTCCTGGAACAGACACGGCGCTTCCGCATTTACCATGGCACCTCCCCTTACGTGGCAAATGCACGAACTGCAGAAGCAGGCCAGCTGCAGGGCAGTGCTTCCTCCGCAGAGCAGAGCTCGGGAGGGCTTGGCCATTCGGGCTGTCCTTGTGCAGAAGACAGAGAAGATGAGAGAGGAGACGGGAACGTTGCTTGCTCCCTGGCGGAGGCAGGCCGTCCGCAGCCTCCGTGCTCCTTCTGTGCAGCCGTTGGACTCACTTCAGATGCCCTCCAGAACCGATTGTTCACATCTCTGCCTAGGAATAGTCCTTTCTGAGTTGGTGCACGAGAGGAGATGACTTCTCCCAAGATGCAGACAAGCTAGAAAGGGTACAGAAGAGGGCAACTGGAAACAGAGCCCTGTGAGGAGAGACCCTTTTAGCCTTGAGAAGGCTGAGCGGAGACGGGATGGCACTGTTCAAATTCCCCAAAGGGGACCACGATCTCTTCTGGATCACCTCAAAGTGCAGGACATGGAAGAAGAGGCTCGAGTGACAGGAAGCCAAGATGGCAGAAACATCTCCTGAGTTGTTACAGCAGTGTGACAGTGGAACCCACGACCTGAGGGGGTTGTGGACTCTCCCGCACTAGGAGCATTCGAGATGCAATGGAGCCGCCTTCTGAGAGGGACGGTTTAACTGGGAGTCCTGCAAGGAGTGGCGGGTTGGCCCCGACAGCCTTCTGGCACCTTCCAGCTCTACTCTTCTATGATTTTCACCTGCAGAAGTGGAACCGCACTTGCATGACGTGTGCATATTGACGTTTATTTGTGTACCGTGAACTTAGAGTGAGCAGTTCTTCTATAAATAGAGAGTTCAGACTCCTCGCCATGGTGGACAAGGCTGCTGAGGTCGGCTGTGCTGCCTGCTGCCCTGGAGGGCATCTTCCAAGCCCACACCGATCTCTGTCCTTAGAGTTCCTGGACCTCAAACCAGGCTCTTCAAACAGAGGACACATTCCCATGCAGGACTGTGCTTTGCCAGCCCTCCAAAATCAAGGACTGGCTTTCGTGAAGTAGGACCCCCAGCCGCTCTAGATTTCTCTGTTCCCGGGCAGCCCACTGGTCTGAGAAGAAGTGGAGGAGAGGAAGGAGGCCGCTGGAGAAAGAGAGGTTATCTGGAAAGGCCTTGCTGTGTGTCCCTTATTTATCAGGCGATCCTTCAGTGATGAGACACAGCAGGGACTTTTGGTAGCGACTTCTTGCTTGTGAAACTCACTTGCACCTGACAAAAACCACAGTCCATCCTTACACACTTTAATAAAAATGACAAAGCTTCTTGTTCTGCCATGCATTCTAGCATTTGTACTTTTCATGGCAATATTACCATTATTTTTTATATCTTAGCTTCTGGTTATTCATTTTCAGTATGTTTTTATTACTATTAGAATAGATATATTTCTATTTGATTTATTTAAAACAAATTGCATTCTCAGAGTCAGGCTTACAGAAGACCCACTGAAGTCTATAGGAGTTTAGCCTCAGCTTAAGTTCTCTTGATTTCAATGGTTCTACTCTAAGTATGACTCAACCAGGATCCAGTTGTATGGTATTAAACATATATTTATGTGGGATCTGCCTTGAATTTATTTTAAGAAGAAAGGGAGGATCTCAGTAAAAAGTAAAGGAAACCACAATTGAAATTACTCGTTGCAGGTCAGGTATCCATTCTGATTTGAAGCATCTGAAATTTTGCACAACCTGTTCACATTTTATTATTATTATTATTATTATTATTATTATTATTATTATTATTATAACATTTCTATGCCGCCCCTTGCCGAAACCTCGGGGCGGCTTACAACATGATAAAATACATTGAAATACAATAGTACATAATAAATTACCATTAAATATAACAATACAAAAAAATACATTGATTTACAAGTACAAAATTAAAATTATCAGTATAAGATAAAAATATAGGAGGAGAAAGAGAAGGAAGAAGAAGTTGCCCAGGCCAGATCATATGTTTTAACAATTGAAATGATGTTTAAATAAAAAGGTCTTTACCTGGCGCCGAAAAACCAGTAACGACGGTGCCAGGCGGACCTCTTTGGGGAGTGAATTCCATAGGTTGGGCGCCACCGCAGAGAAAGCCCTCCTCCGGGTACTTACTCTCCTAATTTCTTTCATGGAGGGTTCCCGGAGAAGGGACTCTCCCGCAGATCTCAAAGGGCGGTCGGGCATATACGGACGTAAGCGCTCGTTCAGGTAGCCAGGACCCAAGCCGTTTAGGGCTTTGTAGGTCATAATCAACACCTTGAATTGGGCCCGGGCTTCAATGGGAAGCCAGTGAAGCTGACGGAGGACTGGAGTCATGTGAGCATAACGCCCCGTCCCCGTCAGCAACCTGGCAGCTCTATTTTGCACCAATTGAAGTGTTCGGACTGTCTTCAGGGGAAGCCCCACGTAAAGCGCGTTACAGAAGTCTAGGCGGGAAGTCACCAGCGCGTGTGTCACCGTCGCCAGGCAGTCGTATTCCAGGTAGGGGCGCAGCTGATTAATCAGCAGAAGCTGAAGGAAGGCGTTCCTTGCTACCGCTGTCACCTGAGCTTCCAAAGAAAGCTCCGGGTCGAGGCGTACTCCTAAGCTGCGGACCTTATCCCTAAGAGGGAGTGTTGCACCATTCAGGACCAGGTCAAATCCACCCTCTCCGAAACCCGATCCGCCAACCAACAGGACCTCCGTCTTGTCTGGGTTGAGTTTCAGTTTATTGGCCCTCATCCATTCCCTTACCTCGGCCAAGCACCGGTTCAGCACAGCCACTGCCTCACCTGGATTAGTGGAGAATGAGAGGTAAAGCTGGGTATCATCAGCGTATTGATGATTCCGCAGCCCACACCTCCTGATGACCTCTCCCAGCGGTTTCATATAGATGTTAAATAGCAGAGGGGATAGAATGGAGCCCTGTGGTACCCCATGGCATAGCTGCCATGACGTAGAGACATGGTCCCCCAGCACTACCTTCTGGAATCGACCGTCGAGATAGGAGCGGAACCACTGCAAAGCAGTGCCTCCAACCCCCAGTCCCGCAAGTCTATCCAGAAGGATACCATGGTCGATGGTATCGAAAGCCGCCGAGAGGTCCAGAAGAACCAACAGGGATGTACTCCCCCTGCCCTTCTCCCTGCACAGGTCGTCGTACAGGGCGACCAAGGCAGATTCAGTACTGTACCCGGGTCTGAAGCCGGACTGAAAAGGATCCAGATAATCAGTTTCCTCCAAGAGTGCTTGGAGTTGTCCCGCCACCACTCGCTCCAGCACCTTGCCCAGAAACGGGATGTTGGCCACAGGTCTATAGTTAGTGGCCATCTCTGGATCCAGTGACACTTTCTTCAGGACCGGTCGTATTACCGCCTCCTTTAAAGGGGCAGGCACTCGACCCTCCCTCAGAGAAGCGTTAACCACTTCCAAAATCCAGGTCCCAATCCCGTGCTTGGAGTTATTTATTAACCAAGACGGGCAAGGATCCAATAGGCAAGTGGTGGGACGTACTCTTCCAAGCACCTTGTCCACATCATTGGGCCGCAATAATTGAAATTCCTCCAGTAATTTTGGACCAGACGGTGGCATTGGAGACTCCTCAGAGACCTCTGATTCATTAGTGGAGTCCAGCTCGTGACATTTCTCTCTCTCTCTTTCTCTCTCTCTCCCCCTCTCTGGCAATGCAGATCTCATCTGGCCTTGAGGACTGGTCCTATCTTCACAAACATATTTGAATCTCTACTCACTACTTGTGGCCATTTAAGACTTACTTTTAATATTGGTGTTTTTTCTGCAATTACCTAATATCTGAAGGAAAGGTACAGTGCAGTTCAGGCAGAAAATGACCCACAAATTCCAGTCCAGCTGACTGAGGAATGTTGGGTCTTGAGGGCCTCTTTTTGTAACTAAACATGCATATTCTAAACATGTTTGAGAGTTTGCCATCTTTCCTAGGCCATCTGGGTGGGAAACAGAATACTGGGTTAGAGGGAAGAATCTTGGCTCGTCCAGCAGGAATCTTCTCCTGTGGTGTTGCTAGCCATTGTTGGACTCTGTGTCTGGACCTTGGAGCCCTTGGGCCAATCAAGCACGACAAGGGATTGAGACTGGAAAAAGTATTTTTATTTTCAAGAATAAGTCTGATCACAACAAAGCAGCAATTGACCCTGGGAGCATGACGGAGCCCCCTTCGATGTCCCGTACGACCAGGCAGCAAGGACAGTCGCTCATGGGGTTGAAACTCCCACTGAGTTTCCCAGTTGGCACATTGGAATCCATGTGATTTCCACGCACACCCGGAGGGCTGGTCTACCTGAGGGGTGGGCAGGAGACTCAGGCTGAATATCAGGAAAAGTTTCCCACTGCCAGAGCAATACGGTAGTGGGACCAGGTGCCCAGAGAGGTGGTGGGCTCCCCCACACTGGAGACATTCATGGTGAAACTGGACAGCCCTCTGAATGGGATGTTTAACTTGGTGTCCTGCAAAAGCAGGGGGTCAGGCTTGATGGCCTTCATGGCCCCTTCCAACTCGACTATTCTATGATTCTACCATTGCACAATCTCTGGCAGTGGGTGATCCTCAGTTGTGTGACTGCTTCGTAGGTTCTCAGTTGTTGTGTTTATGCTCGGGAGGTGACTAGCCAGCCTCTGCATAATGTTAGCCACTCCATCATTGGTCCACTGAAGCAAGTAGGACTTACGATGGATACAGCCCATCCAGTGTGAAGACCATTCTTCTTTCTGGGCTTCTCTGGAGTAGGTGAGGTGTGTAACGAGAGGAAAGCTCAGCTCCCGCTTGCGATGGTCCCCACTCTGGGTGGGTGTCATCGCTTGATGGTGAGACGTTTGGAGCGGCAAATTTCCCACCGCCTCGTTTGCTCAAGAGCCATTTCAATATTACCAGTCACGTTACATTGTGGTTGTTTGGAAATAATTATATCCATATCACAGACAGTAAATAATAGATGTGCTTTCGGTAACATTTGATTCATGTTCTGTTTTAATATGGCAAACTTAGAAGTAATTTAATCTCCCAGTAAATTGAACTGGTGGGGGGTTCGTCACACAGAAGATTTCAAGTTATTAATTCCAGACAGTCTTCGTCTTGTACAATTAGTCACTGTTTGCAGCTGGAAATGTTTTATTAATTTTCCATAGCAGTTGATTTTCCACAGTTTTCTCAGTTTAAATTAAGCAGTAAGAGCTGCTGTTCTTTCTTAAATAAATTTCCTTTCCACAAAAAGACTCATGCCTCTGGCTATGTCAATTTCCCCATTTGATTAAAGTACCAGCGGGCAATTAATAACTTAATGCATTTTAAAGTACTCTTGGAAAAGTAACTTGAATGGCCAAACTTGTATAGATGAATTGATTGTTGCATGAGGTTTGACACATGCTTTTTATTATTTAAAAAAGGCATGATATCTCACAAAGGACAAATTAGGGAGAGAAGAGAATGTCACAGTCTGAGGAAGACTTAGGGCCAGTTTTTCTTGCTCCATATCAATGGTTTATGAAATCATTTATTTATTCATTTTTTTTAACCATCTATAACTGGAACAATATATAAGACCAGAGGGCTAAGGGATGCTGAGAGCTACAGTTCTTTTTGCTGTCTAAACCTGCGTAAGTTTGCATCTTTTGTCATAGGGTTCCCAAGGCATGAAGCAAGTTGTAGGATCTTTTTGTGTCTGAACGTGGTCTGTTCCAACCACGCTCTTTTTAATTGCTCCTTGAAGGCTGTCTTGAATGAGGCTGTTCTTCTCCTGTCAACCCCTTCCACCACTTCAACCACACTGCCATCATTGAATAAGTCTAAACTCTGAGTTTTTTAAAATCACACGTTATAGTATGTACATTCTGCAGAATCCATGTTGATGGAAGAGGAGACCAGCTCTGTGGGCTGCAGCGTGGCCGGGTGTCCTAGACACTTTTCCTGTCTGGGTTTGTACCCGGTTGTGCCTTAAAGTAGTTTTATTCCACTGCTGAGCCAAATAGCTGCCAGAGTGACTTCCTGCAGGCAAGAAAACAAGACGGTCCTTACCTGCAGACACAACACACAAGGAAAAAGGACTGGGGAGGAAGGAGAGGTAGGGAAGATACGAAGTTGTCTTCCACCAGGGCTGGTGGAACAGTCCCTTCCCTTCCCTTCCCTTCCCTTCCCCATGAAGGTCCTCTCATTTGGTGACCACACAGGATGTGGCCAGCAGCTTGTCCATCGTCCTGAAAGTAAAGGAAACCATCTGCCTCACTGCACTGGATGATGGGTTCTCCAGGCCCCACCTTGTCAGCACCTCCCCAGGGGCTCCAAGGCAGCTCTTTCCAAAGCTGAGGCCTCTGGAGTTGCAGATGCCACAGGCTTCAGTCCTGCACCGCCACAGGCTTCAGTCTTGCACCTTGCCAAGGAGCTCACCGGGGGCCTGTGTGCCGGTCACTGACGCTCAGCCTGGCCTACCTCACAGGGCGGTGCGGAGGAGAAACGGCGTCGGGAGGCTCTGGGATGCTGCGGCCCTCCAGCGCGTCACGGGCTCCGACGCTGCGCCGGGGGCGCGCGTGCCCGCGGGTGGCTTGCCCGCGGCGGCGTTCCCGTCCAGCCTCGCAGGGGCTGCCGTGGCGCCGGCGGGGGCCTCTCTGCCCCTGGGGAGCTGCCGCGAAGCCCCTGGAGAGCCTCCCGCGATGCGCGCCCGTGCGCCCCCGCGCCCCCGGGGGCCTTGCCGAGCGCGGCGCTCCGGCGCAGGAGGTGCTTTGATCAGACACAGCAGAGCTTCCGCACCAAGAGGACCCGAGGGGGATGCAGCCGGCCAAGCCCGGGGCTGCGGGGCTGTGCTCGTAAAAGCCTGGCTTTGCGTTCCTGTGCAGTCAGCCCTGTTTGTGGTGCTGAAGGAGTAGTGCCTTCCCTTCCCAACAGCTAAATGGAAGGCAGGAACGTTGCAGAAATAACTGTAGCCAATGGTGTTGTCCAGCGTGATGGTTAGAAATTTAATTCTGTTTGTTATTTTTATGCACTTACTACAGTTTGGAAATGTCATCATAAATGAACAATTTAGCAGAACTTCAGATTTAAATGTTGGGTAAGGGAGAAAGCAACACGGGCCGAGTCAGCCATTCCCTCTTGCTGTCCGCCGTGTGTGCGGCACCGTTGGCATTTCAGATGGAAAGGTTTTCACCGCCACAACACCAGTAAACGCAGTATTTTCTATGGCCTGGTGGGAACCGGTTCGTATGTAGGGGAGATGGTGAGAAGGACGCGCAGAGAGTGAGAAGCTCCATGTGCTTCTTTTGCCTGGTCATTTCCCAAACCGAGACGATTCTGCTGTGATGACTCAGTCCCACCCCTTGGCCCCCTCCACACACAGACACTCCTTTTCTAACTTGCCTGAGCATTTAAAGATCAATACAAAATACAAAGTGCACTGCAATCAAAATATACAATTCCACGCAGCAAAAAGCAAATCATTTTTCACCTTAATTAGTGCAGGCAGATCACATCGCTTTTGCAGAGCGAGCAAGCAAGCGAGCCAGTTTGCATGAGGAGATCAGTGCCTCCTTCCTTCCTGTTGCTTCTTTGCTCTTACAGACATCTCTTTAATGCACGGGAGGTACCTGTGGCGTGACAAAAGCTTGGCATCTCGGTGCCATCTAACAGATGTGCTCCTTTCCAGGACCCTGTGGGCCTCCAAGCAGGCTTCAGCCCCCAGCCCTGTTTCTGGTGCCCCCTTTCCGGTGAGCCCGCCATATTTCTGTGGGCATCGTCAAACCTTGGTGGGCTTTTCTCCGGGCTCTTGTCTCCTTCGGTTTCGATATCTGAAGGCAAAGGCGGGCCCACCTGTGGCCACAAAAGCAGCACAGGTTCCTTCAAGCCCTGGAGCACAATCCCGTGCACATTTAGCCCCAAAGGAGCCCTGCAGCTCCCAGCTACCCTCAGCCAAGACTTTCCTCCTGCTTCTTGGGCATGGGGATTGCATCCAGTTCATCAGATGCATAAAATGCTCGCCTCCAATGGCCAGATTTATATACTCACACACATACCCTCTGCCTGTCTGTAAAAGTTCAGGCCAGAATGAATTGGTGCCACCGAGTCTTGGCTGCTTCCTCCCTTTCCCAAAAACGATTCCTTTCTTTCATGCCTAGCTGTTCCCATGAATACGACATTGCCTCCTTCTGGCTTTTGAGTCGCTCCATTTTGCCTGGGAAGCCAGCAGCACTCGGCAGCCCGATTTGCTGTCAGAGGGCGGGTGGCCTTCCCTGCCAGAGAAACGGCCCTTCGGCAGGGACCGCTGTGCACGGCACAGGAAGCACTGCAGGCCAGCACACTCCACTCTGGCCTGCTCCCAGATCCCTTTAACGGGAGCTGCTGGAGACGAATCTTGGGCCTCGTGCATGGGAGGAAAGGGGGCTCTACTTTTGAGCAACGGACCCTGCTCAGCATCAAGGAAGTCGCAAATAGCATGCCCGGTGGTGCAAAGGGAACAGAATTTGGTGATGTGAGAACACTAGAGGTGAAGGACAGGAAGTCTGCAGTTGCTTGAGGGGGGATGCATAGATATGCGCCTTTCTTGGACCGCCGTTGTGGTGTATCTCCGACTTATGGTGGCCCCATGAATGAGGATATTCCAAAGTGGCCTCTTAGATCTTGCAAATCCCAGCTGTGGCTTCCTCTATTCAGTCCATCTATCTCATTCCACCGAGATGGACCTGCTAAAATCCCCATTGCTAGCCGGCTCGGAAAGGGGATCCTCTTAGGGATCCGGGGTGATGCAGCAAGGGAACCCCAGAGGGAGTAAGGATGCAGCGCTCCGTCCTACCACCCAGCCCGTTCTCTCCTTTCGCCTTTTCTCTCTCACACCTGCCATTCTGAAAACAGATGTGCCAAGCACAACGCAATCGTTTGCTGAACATGAAAGTGTGCGCTCGCCCTTACCTCCTCTTTGGGAATCTGCTCCTGAAATCTCTGCTCCGGCTCTTGCCACCTTCTGAGGTGCAGGTGACGCCTGGAAGTAATGCCTTTGGGTGGTGGCAGAAAAACAGGCTTGAGGGGCAGGGAGCCAGATTCCAGCTGGATGCCAGGAAAACGTTCCTGAGTGGAAGGCTTTAACTTGTGGTCCTGCATGGAGCAGGGGGTTGGGCCCGGCGGCCCTCTGGTCCCTTCCAACTCTCCTCTTCTGTGGCTCTGTGAAAAATGCCCCCTCCAGGGAATGGGTGGCCAGCACCCCTTTTCTATCCCAGTGTAGCTTATTTATTTCATTTACTGTACAAATTGTATAGTCTTTTTCCAGGAGACGTTCCAAGCAGCTTACTGAAACAATAAAAACATAGATGTGACGATGAAATACAGTACAAATTGCCACTAGTTGGCTGTCACCAGACAGGCAGTTGAAAACAATTATATTTTCCTGAGCTTTTAGTGAACCCAATCCCGGTTTTTCCTGCTGTTTTGTTGCTTTGATTGCTGTTGTGATTTGTACATATTTCAATATAATATGAATTGTTGAATGTTGCTTTGTTCTCCGCCTTAAGTGCTTTTGCTGAAAGGTGGGACAGAGATGAACAAATGCAAGGGACCCCCCCCCACTCACACACACACAGTAATGCTACAGTGGCCTTCATCCAGATGCATTGGACTACACCTCCCATCATTCCCAGCTGGACTGCAGAAGATGAAGGAGCACATTTACCCAGTGACAAAAGTTGACAATTTTACTTTAATCATAGACTAATACTTCTATAGAAGTATTAAAATTGCAGAGTCTCATTCTTCTTCCTCATCAGGGCATCTTGTTCAGGATGTTGGACCTGGATAAGGTTATAAACAAAACAAATTAGATTTCACTGGCTCAGAAGTGCAGGGACGTGATGAAGACGCTCATTATGAAGTCCTGATGGTGGCTTGTGATTTCTAGTCTAGAGGCCAGAGGATGATTGTAAGGAAAATGACGAGGTCTGACTGGGCCGTGGAGGCGGCCGCAATGCCTCCAGATGGGCAGCTATTCCGGGCCCCAAATTTAGCCAGGAAAGCTCTTAATCAGGCTCTGGCTGGAGCCAACCTGCTAGGCTCATCCCCAGCGTGCTGAAAGTGAAGGACTTTGCTGGATCAAGGCCTAAGTGAGCTCAGCCTCCCGCAGATGTGGTCCGTCTGGGAATGCTGCAGCATCTGGAATGGAGACACTATTTTTAACTGCATCTTATCTTGCATCGCTATTCCAGACCAAGCTACAGAATGGATGAAGGGGTGGGTGGACAGATGGAGGGCAGCCACATACACCTCCCAAGAAAACGGAAACGGCCGTCAAAAACGGGACACTCATGCGCACAGAATGCACACGGAGTGACTGATATGCAGTCATGCCTGGCTGGAAGTCATCACAGCCGCTGTCTCACCCCAGTGGCGTGCGCTGCGGCCCGGGAGGCTCCATGCCCAGCCTGGCATGGTGTCTGAGTGCTCTGGATGGGTGCCTGCGAGGCCAAGCACCTTCTTCCATGTGTCTTGATCTTTCAAGCAGACAGGAGTGGCCAGCAGGGCTTCAGGTGGAGGATGCCACATGAAAGAGCGGGTGCACAGCTATGCCAGCTTCACCATATACACCTGCCCGGCCTCTAAGATCTGGACTGGAGGTCCTTCTTTGGGAGCCCGGTTTGAAGGAGATCAGAAGAGTGGCTACCCGGAGAAGGGCCTTCTCTGTGGTGGCGCCCTAGGTCTGGAACATGCTCCCCAGAGAGGCTCGCCTGGCGCCGTCCCTTTATTCTTCTCGGTGCCAGGCTAAAACCTTTTTATTTTCCCATTATTTAAAATGTTAGTTGTGGTTGAAGATTGATTTTATATATTATTTCTGGATGCTGTATCTTATTTATTTTATTGTATCATCACCCTAAGATACTGTGAAGGGCGGGATATAAAAGCTTTAAATGAATGAATGAATGAATGAATGCATTAAGTTTTGTCCTCTTTTGGGGGTGGGGTTGATGTGTACATGGTGGGCCCCAATCCAGCTTCAGCAGGGTCCAGGTGGCGGCGGGGGTGAGCAGGGAAGCCGACCAAAAGCAATCCCATGGTTCAGAATAAGCAAGTGGGTGACGTCCGAGGCGGCAGCCGGGAGGGCTGAGGAGCCCTGGTCTCCCACCGGAGGTGAGTTGCTCCTGGTTGGAGGAGGAAGCTCTGCAGCAGGGAGGGGTCCGTGGCCGGCTGAGGCCACAGCCCCAAATGACGCCCACGGAGCCTGCAGGGGCAAAAGCAATGGGGACCCCTGGCTGGGCGCCCCACATGGAGGCTCGCCTGCTCACATGTTTGGCAGGGCAGCTTAAAGCCACAGGGGCATCCCTGCTTGGGAAAGTGTTTCCTTGAGGACTAGAGACATGAAAAATGCACTCTAGGCCTTGACCTGCTCCTGCTGCCACAGAAAAGATAGGCGAAGGAGAACATGGTGGAGAGGAGGAGAGGGAGAGGGAGAGGAGAAACTTTTGGCATGTGTGACAAATACAATATTACTGGCTTATGCAAGCAAATTTCTTTTGTGGGTAAAGTGTGTGTGCGTGTGTGTGCGTGTATGTGTGGCAACTTTTTCACTGAGCAGGGACCACATGCCACCCCGTCTTGCCCTGGCGTCTTGCTGGAGGGGAGCCCTGGACGCCCACCTGGGGCTGCCAAACAGGAGGGCAACAGGTTGGGGGAGACTGGCTGGTCCAGTGTGGTATAGTGGTTAGAGCATTGGTTGCCACTCAGCCATGAAGCTCCGCAACTTTGGCCCAATCACTGATGCTCAGCTTAGCCTACCTTACAGGGTTGTTGTGAGGGTAAAATGGAGAAGAGAAGGAGCAGGTATGCCGTGCTGGCATCCCTGGACGAAGATACTGTTCATAAAGGGAACCAAAACAAAAAATTAAATGATTTAGAGGCATTGTGAAGAATGCGAGGCATTTTAGCTTGTGCAGGGCCTCAAATTCACCACTAGATGGAGCCAGGCAATGGAATTCAATTGATTCATTATGTTTAAATGCCTCATCCACAAATATTACCCGGGCAGCTGATAGGGTAATATGTTAACAAAAGCAAATGTTAACCATGCCAACTATAATAAGGAAAAGCAACACCAAACTGCAAACAATCGACAATAAAAACACTTTCCTTCTACTAGAGATCACAAGAAGCAGTGGAGGAGAATGTAGAGTCACAGCACGGAGATTAAAAAGAGGTTCTTAGAAGGAGAGATTCCATAATATACTTGTCCTGAAGGTAAATTTGGAGGGGCTGAAAGATCAAGGGAAAGGCAGCACACCGACGACTCTTGCTCTCTGTAGAAAGCAGCCATGTTAAACCTGCTGGCCAGAAGGGTAAAGATCACCACTTACTGGGAAACGACAGTGTGACTTACTTCTGAGTAGCCACATAATGGACTGCACTGTACTGATTCTCTGTAATGCTACTGTTTTTAAAAAGATTCATGTATGCCGTGAGCCAAGCATAAATGGATCTTTGGCTATAGAAGCTGAAAATGTAAGTTACTTTCAAAGGATCAAAAATATGTGTGCATTTTGGGGATCGTTAATTTTGGGGTTGCATTATGAGGCTCTTGAAGGCTGCACAACACACACAAGTGGGACATGGCAAGCTGGAAACGGTAAAACGAGAGATGGCGTGGATAAACAGCACAGCACTTGGTGTGAGTGAACCAGAGTGGTTAAGGAATCAGACCATTTCTGTTCGACAAAGAAGTATCTTACTCCAGAAATGATAATCCAAGAAGCAACCGAGTGCTCTGATACTGGGGCAAGACTGGCAGGGAGGAGCTGTAAGGCAGAATCCAACCAAATAATATCATGCAGAATTTGTGCAAAACCTATCAACGTAGCCACCATCGAAATCTACGCTCCAACAACAGCTGCTGAAGAAGAAGCTGAAAACTTCTAGGCAGGTGTTCAAGAGGAAACGGAGAACACGCCAGAACAAGACATGCCGATAATCCCAGGAGACTGGGAAGCAAAAGAAAGAGACAAAGCCGAATCCCGTGCTGTGTGAGGATGAGGCTTAGGGGTAAGATGCAAAGCAGAAGAGCTTGCAGAATTTTGTGAAGCCAACCTCTGTTTCTTGCAGATCCGTACTGCAGCACCGAGTCGCTTGACGTGCGATGGACATCACCAGACGGCCAAGAAAGAAAGCGAATGGACCATGTGATTGGAAACAGAAGTGGAGAAGCTATATTCTTCTTGCCAAACCAAGACAGGAGAAGAGCGCAGTAGCAAGAAGACTCCATTCCGTCAAGGAAGCCGCAGTCTGAGGTCTGCAAGGGCTGTGCAGGGCTGCCAAGCATTTTGGAGGGCGCTCATTCACGGCATCGGCCTGAGTCAGGGATGGCTTGACAGCGCAACAGTCAGTTCAACATGGCTGGGAGAAGCAGGACACGGGGTCGGGGGAAGCCTCGCTCTCTGGGATTATTCATTCTGAGCAGGGCCTTCTTTGTGGTGGTTCCTAATCAGTGACTGGGTTTGCATGATCACTGTGGCATCTCTGAAGCTGCCCATAGGTTCTGGCTGGTTTGTTCACCAGACCCAGGACTGGGATTGGGTGAAAACTGTGGTTGCAGTCTGAATATTCAGGATGGCCGGCTGCCTGCCTGCATCACCGCCCCGTATGGCTCAGATCAGCTTTGTGGGGGTTCTTTCATGGTGCAAACTGGTGCCACTGGGGGATTTCCTTAGGAATCCTCTCTCTGTCTCTGTCTCTCTCTTTCACACACACAGACACACACACACACAGAGAGAGAGAGAGAGAGAGAGAGAGAGAGAGAGAGAGATCACCAAAATGGAGATGAAAAGAGGGCACAGATTTGCCTAGCATATAAGCAGGTATATGCAAATAAAAAATATAAATTGTTATTGCCATTTAAATAGAAATACTGTTCATCTCACCATGGTGTGAAAGTCAGTGTCTGGTGATCTGTGTGCCCACCTGTTCAGTCTGTTGTTCAGGTGCTGTTGGTGGGCAATTTACAGACCCCGGACTCTTGCTTCAGGTGTGTTTTATTCTGCAATAGGACTTGGGCAGGACAGCCCTCCAACCCAAGGACACCTTCCAATTGAGGACTGTCCCCATTAAAAGTGGACAGATGGTCACCCCGATCTCTTCTGTGTGACAGCATTTCACCCAAGCAGGGGGAGAGAGAAGTTCCTCTGCGAGAGAATCCATCTAAATGTAGCTGGCCAAATCCCCCAATCTCCAAATAACGAAAACAAAGGGATCCAAGTCCTGCAATCTGTGGGAAGTCAGCCGCAAAGTGACTTGGATCTCAGATGGCTTAGAGGAAAGTGTCCATTAAGGAGGGATTATTAACATGGGGGGGGGGGCATGGCTGGGGGACACTGCGCTGGAGAAGAGCTGTTCCCTTTCCAGAGCCATTTCAGATCAAGGTGGGGGAGGTGTTGGATGGTGCTGGAGGAAATTCAGTATTTTTGCCTCGCTTGCTCTTCAGCAACAGAGAACAATCAGAATTTTGCTGGGAGAAAGGAATAGAATCAAAGGAATCGTTTCCTCCAAGAGTTATTTTTTAAAAGACAAACAATAGCAGGGTTGACACAGAAAGTCGAATGAGGCGTGTGATCCAGGTATTCCTTTCTCCTGGTTCTACCATCCTCTGTAAGTAAGCCCCAATCATGCAGGACTCTGTGGCACTTCAAAGTCTGTTGCACCAGAGGAAATAATGGGCAGGGTGGCCAACTATCCCATCAGCCACCACACCTGTATCTTTGTACAATAGCTCCACGGGCAGACATTAGCAAAAAAGAGAAAAAAGCATCCTTCCCTCCGTATTTCTTTGCAACAATGACTGATTTCTGCCAGCCAAGTCTGCTGATTAAGGCACGAAAGCAGGATCCCTTCTGGTCAGGGGCAATGCTCACTTTTGAATTCTACGATGTGAGTGGCAACAAGAAACACTGCACGGTTTCCACGGTGCAGCTTTTTATTTATTTATTTAAAACATTTCTATGCTGCCCCCATCGCAACAAAGCCTCGGGGCGGCTCACAAAAAATACCAAAAAACATACATAAACAATAACAATATAACAATTAAAAAACATTTAAAACCCCTGGTGCATTCTCGGCTAATTTTAAAATCCTAATAAATACAATAATTTTTTTTTAAAAATATTTTTTGTATTTTTGTATTTAGTGGTAATTTATTATGTTCTATTGTATTTCAATGTATTTTATTGTGTTGTAAGCCGCCCCGAGGCTTTGGCAAGGGGCGGCATAGAAATGTTATAATAATAATTATAATAATAATAATTATTATTATTTAGCAATTAAAATAAATTTTAATAAAAAGGTCTTAGCCTGGCGCCGAAAAACAAATAATGACGACGCCAGGCAGACCTCTCTGGGGAGCGCATTCCACAGATGGGGCGCCACTGCAGAGAAGGCCCTGATTTTTTGCCTGGATGTGCCTGAGGGACGAGCAAGTGTTTTCTGTGCTAGTGTGGTTTCTACCCCCTGGCATGTATCCTGGGGTGAAATAAAATCCTACCTCCATTGGACATCAAATCAAGAGTCCTCTCTTAAAAATCATTACTTGACTCCGGCCGAAGCCGAGGACCAGTGGGGTGGAGTGGTTGGAACGCTGGGCAAGGTCCGGAGAGCCCTGGCTTCGAATCTCTGCTCAGCCATGAAGCTTGCTGAGTGATGCTCTCTCACCTTCACTGATCTCGCCGTCCTGGTGGTAACAGTTGTGTGGAAAGGCCCTGCTGGGCCTCGGACCTTTAAGAGCTGCCTTGTTTATTTATTTATTCGGACAACTTGTATGCCGCCCCATTCGCATAAGCCTCGGGGAGGCTTCCAATACATAAATAAATATATTTCTATACAAAAATACATAAAATACTGGAGACATCCTGGCAACAGATTTAAAATCAATAAATAGGATCGACAGTTAAAATAACGTTTGAATAAAAAGGTCTTGGCCTGGTGCTGAAAAACAAATAACGACGATGCCAGGCGGGCCTCTCTGGGGAGCGCATTCCATAGGTGGGGCGCCACTGCAGAGAAGGCCCTGCTCCGGGTGCTCACCCTCCTAGTATCTTTCACGGAAGGAGCTCAAGGGGCGGGAGGGCGCATATGGACGCAGGCACTCCTTTAGGTAACCAGGTCCCAAGCTGTTCAGGGCTTCGTAGGTGATAGCTTTTCCTGTGTGTGCCTCCTTGCAAGCCATCGTAGACACAGCGGGACGCCGAGACCCAAAGAACCAGGGCTGTCGATGGATTTGGAGGCCTCGGAACCTGTGAATCAGGGACCGTGGCTACTTGTGATCCATGCAAAATGAGGACGTGCGTCACCAAAGCAGAGGACAAGGGAGAATGCTGATTTGCCTGAAATTCAAGCAAGCTCATTGCTGTGTGGAGAGAATCATGGGACTGGCCCAGAGAGCTCCAGCTGTTGGGCAGTATAGAAATGAATTAAATAAACAAAACAAGCATTGAGAAATAATCGTATTTTAAATAGAAATATAGGAGATCTCAGGTGGGTGGAAGATGCTTGGGTCACTCGTGCGTTTTGCTCAGTCCAGGAGTGGTTGATAGGCAGAGCCAGTGTGGTGTAGTGGTTAAGAGCATGGGACTGGGACTCAGATGATCCGGGTTCTAGTCCTCACTCCACCATGGAGCCAACTGGGTGGCTTTGTGCCAGTCACAGACTCTCAGTCCAACCTTCCTCACAGGGTTGTTGTTGTGGGGATAAGATGGAGGAGGAGAGATGATGTAAGCTGCCTTGAGCCCTTTGTAGGAAAAAGGCAGGATATAAATTGAAAAATAAATAAATAAATAAATAAAATTACGGACTCTCAGTATGAGGAAGTTGCTAACCCAACTAGAGCCAGAACATGAAGGCAATTTGGTAGAGCAGTCAGACCTCATGGAGGTAGAAATTAGTGTCTGGGCTGTACCACTTCAAACTGCAGTTGGAGACATGCATAAATAAATCCTCCTCCATGTTAAAAAACAAGAAGTACAGTCCCTAGACGTTTTCAGATCTCTCTCTGTTACTCTGCTGTCTGTATATCTGTTTGCATGCATCTTATTTTTATAATGCATTTTAAGTGTATTATCTTTGCAAAACACCCAGAGAGCTTCAGCAATTGGGCAGCATAGAAAAGTGATAAATGAAATGGAATGAAATTTCATTTTTTTTTTAAACGAGTGCAGAACACAGCAGAACCGATCCTTTTGCCAACCCCAGGCCCAGCCTAGTGCTCTTCCTGAGATGCTAGCTTTCAGAGTGCAAGGGTTTTGCGTTTAACTATGTGCGCACCTCATATGTTGTAAGCCATCATGAGATGCTGAGACATGTGGTGACGGCATATAAAAGTTTTAAATAAATAAATAAAAATAAATATGCCTCAACTGCCATTTGAAGTGGCCCAGCAGTTCAAAATTAAGTTTAGACGTAGGCTCTATAGCAGCCTCTTCCCCAGTTTGGCGCCCTCTGGTTGTGGCTGATACAGTTCCCACCACCCCCAGCCAGCAGGGCAATTTGGCTCTGCATGATGGGAGTTGTAGTCCAACAGGACAAGACTGGGGGTGGGTGCCAGGTCCAAGGAAACCTTCCCCAGAGAGTTCCTGATATATTCTGGAAGCAGCCGGAGGTTAAAGAGAAAGAATGAGAGCGAAAAAGAGAGAGGGGAATGAGCTGCCGTGGGCAAGCTCTTTCAGTTAATTATCACTTATTTTGGTACCCTGAATGGCTGTTCAGTGACAATGTCAGCAAGTGGAAAGAACCAAATTACTTTAATTATGGAGTAATTGCACAGAGTGATGGTAATTAAATCTTGATCAGTTTAAGTGAGCGAATTAATTGCTCCAACTTGGAATGCAAATCACAGCAAGAGGACTTGTTTTGTAGTTTAATTAACACCAGCCACTAAATTCTTATCATATCTAAAATGCAGCTCATTAATGTGTTTGGATCTGTGCTCACCTTAATAGGAACTTGGACAGAGAAGCATGCTGAGAAAGGGAGTCAGGCGGGAGGAAAGTGATGGAAAACTTAATATTCTTGTCAGTTGTGCAGATATTAGTTCCATACTTCACTTTGCCTTCCAGTGAAATGTGCAAATAGAAATATTTCCATATAATTAGCTTCTGGCCTCCTTTCATTTCAACATTCCCTGGTCTGCTTACAGTATCCACTTTCAAATTTGTCAACTTCCCCCACCAAATTTCAGATCTGTGACACAATTCCTCCCCCATCCCATGGCCGCACCCAAAGGCCACCCTTTTGTCTGATTTCTGCTGTTCCCTTTTCAGGATGGGATAATACATGGGAGGGGGACTTGCTCCCAGTGAATGCCAAGAGACAAGATGGCAGCCCAAAAACAAAGAAATATGGGCACAGGCCTGAAAGGTCCAAAAGCCCGACTCAGGTGCGCTCCAGGTATTTGGAAAAAGCAGGACAGCAAGGGCAGGAGAGTCAATTGCATGTTTCACTGATGGGTTTTCCTTTTGGTAAGAACAGTGATGGCGCAGATGAGAATAAACCCTAGGAGGAAAAAACCAAACATTAAAAAAAAAACAGTAAAAATAGGATCTGGCAGCTAGCCAGGGCTTAGGTGGAAGCAACCAGCGGTGTTAAATGCATGCATCGACTTTCAGCCAAGTCTGTCTGGCTTTGCTTTGTCCACACTGACTGGCAGCCTCTCTCAAGGGCTTCAGGCAGCCCTGCCATTTTTCATGAGAGCATAACAAGCCCCTGGAAATTTTGGGCAAAATCTACCTAGTTCAGAAATGGAACAAATCAACCATGTCCCAGGATCTTGAAAAAAGCTGGTAGTTTTATTCCAAGAAGCAGCCCTTTCTATCTCTACTTTTAATAATGTGAGAGAATAATATACTGACTGCCTGAGGAGGAGGAGGAGGAGGCGGAAAATATGGTGGAGAAGGAGAACATGGTGGAAAAGAAGGAGGAGAACATGACGGAGATGGAGACGAAGGGGGAAGAGGGAAAGGGGAGGAGGAGAAGATGACAACTTCGAGTCAAAAACTCCTTGGAATAAAGCTATACATTTCTTTCAACTTCCTGGGACCCTGTCATTTTATTCCACAGGGTATTTGGCATGTTCTAAAGCACGTCTGTCCTTCAGTCCAGCACCGTGCTGCATGGAACAGCCAACTGGATGCTTCCAGGAAGCCCTCAAAGGAGCATGCAGGCAACCGTGCTGACTCTTTCGAACCCTTAGCTGCTCAAGGTCTTTCCCACTGGCCTTTAATTGCAGGGGGTGACGTGCAGTTGGGGAACCTCTAGCCTGTGGACCCTCCGGGGTCCTCCATCCAGCCTGTAAAGTTTCCAGGTCTGGCATGAAGCCCCTCCCTGCCATCTCACCCCCGGGCTCAGGTTCAAGAGTTGACGCTCTTCCATCCGCACGGGGCTGCCATGAAATGCGCAAGGGCAGCTGTGCTCTCGTCTCTGATCGGGGTCACGGAGAAGGCCAAGGCTTCTCCTGCGGGCGGCGGGGATCAGAGCTTGCCCCGTGCCTTCGAAGAATGAAGCCCCTCAGCTAGCAGAGCAGCAGGTAGGGATGCGACGATCATTCCCAGAATCCGGCCCTTGTCTGCACGTCTGGTTGCCCCTCGTCCCGAGCCCTTGCTTCGGAGGAGAGCTGAGCCGAGAGAAAATCTGCACAGGCTTGTGGAACTGCCTTTGTGCAACTGGCAACCTTCTTCTCCACACGTGCGCCACAAATGCACGTGCCGCAACGCAGGTGTGTGGGAGAGGGATAAGAATGTGAGAACAGGAGAAACACCCTGCTGGATCAGAACCAAGGTCCGTCTAGTCCAGCTCTCTGTGCACAGAGCGGCAAACCAGCTGCCCGCAGGATCCCTCCAGCAGGATGGGTGCAAGGCCTCGCCTGCCCAGCTCCTCTGCAACTGGCCAGCCTGGCGAAGGAGGGAGCCCATGGCCAGCAAGCCTAGTGGCCACAGAGAGCCTCCCGGATTCACTATTTCCGTGTCAGCGAATCCCATAGTTCAGCTGTGCATTGCGTCAAGAATTCCTTCCTCTTGTCCCTCCTACACCTTCCCCCAACCCGCTTCATGGCGTGTCCGTGGGTTCAAGTGCTCTGGAATGACTTCCTCGCCAGCTTCTCCTTGTGCAGCGTTTCACGTGGGCTTGTTTGCTAGCAGACACCCGTGCGAACACTCCACAGGCTCGCAAGGAACTCGGACTCACAGCCCCAAAGTCCAGCAATGGAGGCTTGGGCTCGTTCGCTTGGGCTCGTTCGCGGGACACAGCCGGGCTTGTTCTGCATCTGGGCCCTGCTGAGCTCCAGGAAGAGGCCAGGTGGCCCCTTAGCCTCTTAGGCCCGGCCTCAGGCCTAGATCCTGCCGGACAGCACTCCTGGCAGCCCAGGATCCTGGAAAATTTGCAGCCCTCACCACCTGTCTCTTCCGGACAGCATCCCAACCGGATCAAGTGTCTGGCTTGCTCTGCGCAGCCAGGGCGTCGGATTCCTTTGATGCTCTCCGTGGCAGTTCTTCCCCGCCGTTTTTGCTTCTGGGAGGCACACAGGTCCCTCTTCCTCCTCCCGGTCCTACCCTCACAACCACTCTGCGAGATAGGCTAGGCTGAGAGTGAGCGAGTGACCCCCAGGCTTGCGGTGGGGCTAGGACTGGCTCCGTAGCATCCCGGGCCGGTCCTCTCGCCAGTGCAGGTGACGGGTCCTGCTCCGAGCGGGAAGGGCAGGGCTGGCTGGGCACCTGGCAGCAGCCATGGTCCCTCAGGGCTCCGTCACGGGGCCCCTGGGCGGGCCTCCCACAGCCACCTTCCTGCTCCCCGGCCTCTCGCTCTGGCCCAGAGAACGGAGGTGCTGCAGCCTGGTTACTCCGCCTGCCAACGAGTGGAAGCTTTGGAGGGGGAAGATGGAGGAGGTCCAGCGACTGAGCAGGGGCCCATGGGGCGGGCAGTGCCCACAAAGATGGCGGCGCTCAGAGGCGTGATCGGAAGGTCCCGTGGCAGCCCTCCTGGCCAGAGCTATGCGGCGTCTCTGCTCCTCTCCGCCCTTGCAGCCCGCCTCTCGCCAGGCAGCGGCGGAGGTGAGCGGGGAGGAAGGGGCAGGAGATAACCTGGCAATGGCAAAGATGAGAAAGAGGCCGAGGAGCAGCCGAGATGGCGATAAGCGTGGCGGGAAGGTGAACCCCCAGAGGGACGGCTCCGTGGAAGGTGCCTTGCCCTCCGAGACCCTGGTACCCACATGCGTCCAAGTGCGGCGCGTACCTGCCCCACGTCAAGGGCGCCCCTGTGCGGTGCTCAGCAGGAAGCCGCCCCGCCATCCGCCTGATCCGGAACAGGTTTCATCCTCGTGCAAACCCCTACATCTGCGGGGTGGGAAAGTGGGCCCAAGCATCTGGACTTCAAAGTGCCCCCTTCCTTTATCTGTCCATCTTTGAGAGATTTGGGTAGCTTACTTTCGAAATGTTTTTATTTTAGTCTCTTCCAACACATTTCTGCAAAGCTGCTTTTGGCTGAGTGCTTCTTAGTCCCCCCCTCGCCCTTTCTGTTTCTATTTAAACATTGGAAAAATGTTTTTAAAAGCACATGGGGGGTAGCCTAAGAGCAAATGTGAGACACGTCACACTTGCTTCTTGTTTACCGTGTGGCTCACCGGCGGCACAGTGACTGGGCCCGATTAAGAATCCCACGAAGGGGCGTGCGCATCAAGAGATGGTCTGAAAACTCTCCGCAGAGTGCAGATTGTATTAGTTCCCAACCTTACGTTTTAGTCAGAATAAAGTGGGTTTGCACTCCACGGAACGTGTTAATGCATGGATAGAAGTCCTCTTATCCTTCTCCTGGTTCCAATCAGCAGAATGGATTAGGGTTGTTGTTGGGTTTTTTTAAATAATCTGACATTAGTATTAAAAGTGATATTTAAAGCATTAGCCTGTGTGATTGGCAGAGCAGCATGGAGGACGCCGGCCCCCCTTTCCCCCCGGCAACTAAACATATGCCTGCAAAACGATGCATTAGCTCAAACTGTCCAAATGCACAGAGATCAGCAGAAGGACTAGATCACCATCAATCCCCCCCCCCCCCCCCGCTCCCCAATTAGTGGCTAGGGAAAGATTTGAGAACCATTATGAAACCGGTCATGGCGCAACGGAATAAAGGCCTCTCTGGAAACTAGTGGCCAGGAAGATGGCTGCAGTGGCCGGGAAATGTGGACGGGAGTCTTTGTTCTGGAATTCCTGAAAAATAGCTCATGCAAAGAGTTTTATTATTGATTTTCCCATATTTAGGTGATCATACTTGCTATATTTTCTGAGTTTCATCTATTTTTTAAGCTCAGCCTTCAAATGAAATTGTCCAAGGCAGACTGAGTTACAATAAGAATTCAAACAATACAATGAAGTGGCATCTTAGAAGACTATGTATTGATTTTGCAATGATACGGTTTGCGCATTGGTCTTGGGAGGGCCGAGTTCTAACCCCGTTTGGCCACAAAGCTTGCTGAGGGGCTTTGGGCTGGTCACTGACTGTCAGCCTGACCTACTGCACAGGGATGTTGTAAGGAACAAACGGAGAGGAGGAGGATTATATAAACTCCTTGTGGCTCCCTACAAGACAAAGTCCAGATTAAAAATAAATAGCTAAATAGCTAAATGAATAACAGCAAGGCAAAAACAATCCGCTCGGGATTAATTGTTCTTAAAAATTCTGGTAAAATGGAAGCCCCAGTCCTTGATCCAAAACCAGGAGCTGGGGTGGGGCAGCGTTCTAGTTTTTATATTTTATTTTATTTAAAGTTTTTATATGCTGTCCTATACTAAAAGTCTCTGGACGGTGTACAAAAAACAAAACAAAAAACAAAGCAACCATCTACAACACACAACATACAACACAGCGCATCTAATAAATGGTAGTAAAAACAAGGATAAAATCAATTAACTGTTAAAATATTGGGAAAATAAAGCGCTCGTCGCCTGATGCCGCAAAGAATAAAGTGACGGCACCAGGCGAACCTCCCTGGGGAGCGTGTTCCACAGTCTGGGTGCCACCACTGAAAAGGCCCTCCTCCGGGCAGCCACCCTCCTAATCTCCTTCAAGGAGGGCTCCCGGAGGAGGGCCTCTGCCTCAGATCCGAAGGGGCGGGAGGGCAAATAGGGGAGGAGGTGCTCCTTCAGGTATCCAGGACCCAAGCCATTTGGGGCTTTATAGGTCATCCCCAGCACCTTAAATTGGGCCCAGGCTTCAATTGGCAGCCAGTGTAGATGATATAGGACCGGCGTGATATGGGAGTATCTGCCGGTCCCGATTAATAACCCGGCAGCTCCATTCTGGGCCAATTGAAGTATCCAGACCGTCTTCAAGGGCAGCCCCACGCAGAGCGCATTGCAATAGTCCAACTGAGAGGTTACCAGCGCATGGGTCACCGTTCCAGGCACTGCCCGTCCAGTTCAAGAGCCAAGTTCCATCCCAGGAAAGCCCTCAGGGACCACCTTCCAACGATGGGCAGGGCCACAGGGAGCAGGGCCAAAAGAGCAAACCGACTTGACTGTTATCGCTTCTGGAGCTTCCAGGCAGCAGCTAAGTCTTAGGAAAGGCACTCCAATGGGGGAGTCAGGAATCCGGGAAGGGGCTCTGTCCATCTGGAGATCTCCAAAAGGGTCCCAGGTCAGCCAGATTTGAGCTGACACTCTCCACCGCTCTTCCAGACACGGGCTAAGCTTCCCTGGGGATGCCAAACCAAGGACAGGGATTCAGCGTGGGCACCCAAAGAAGAGCCTTCAGCACTGACCGCAGGAGGCACACACCCTGGCTTGGAATATGGGCTGCTCCATGCAGTTAATGCAGCAGGATCGTAACAGTGCAACGGAAACCAAGCCAAGCGGTGGGCACATACAAACTGGCACTGGGGCAGAAGCTTTCCTGGCACCCTTTCTCAGATGATGCCAGGAATGGCACCCATAATCGGCCCATTTATGCAAGTACATAGATGGGGGGCATTTTAACAAAGAGATCTTTAAAAGGCCAGGCAACGCACCAAACACACCCACTGATGAACGAGTCCTTGTTTGCAGGGAGCCACAAAGCTGAAATTCAGCACGTACCTTTGCTAGCGACAATTGTGCAGCTTGGCAATCTTAGACCCTAGACTCGTTCTCCGGGAGCTCCCCTTTTAGCAGGCCTGAGTACTACTTTCATGGCTGAACACAGAAGCGACATTCCCCCCCTTACCCTCTTCTCCATCCCTTCTTACCACCACAAGAATGCAAGAAAAGCCCAAGGTCCATCCAGCCCTGTATTCCATACACACAGCAGCAAAGTTGACTGTTTTTATTTTAATCGTTTTAATGATTATTTTATTGTTTTTAATGAGGGCATTATTTTAAATATTGCCAGCCACCCAGAGACTTCATTTGGAGTATGGGTGGCATATAAATGCAAAAATAAATGAATAAATAAACCAGCTGCCTCCAGGATCCCTCCAGCAGGACGGGTGGGTGCAAGGCCTCCTCCTGCCCAGGCTCCTCGGCAGCTGGTGTGTGCAGCCGGGCCGGTGAAGGAGGCAGCCCATGGCCAGCAAGCCTAGTGGCCAGCGAGCGCCTCCTCCCTCATGCCGTGCTTCACAGCTGCTTCTCTCTTCCGGCAACGTGAGAAGTGGGGGCAAGCCAACAAAAACTCTGCCGACACTGACAAAAAAAGACAAAAACTCCGAGGACACACGGCTCTGCGTATTAAACCCACGTAAGTCATAGTTGCATCAGAACTCCAGGAACCAAATCGAGTTTGCGTCTGCTGCCCCCGACAGCTGCTGGGAAGTGACCGCTATTTTGTTGCTGAGCAGGATAATATATGTTAAATGGATAACAGCACGAATATTTGCCATCGTGTCCACGTTGAGCCAGACCGCCAGCTACGACACGACGTTTAGAATAAGAGGAGGAGGAGGAGGAGGAGGTGGGGAGGTGGGGGGGGTGGAATCCATGCTGCCACAAGCCACGGCAGTGGCAGTGTTGACCCCGTGTCTGCCCCCTCCAGGGACTGCGGTTGGGCCATTTTGCTCAACGTGCAGCGGGCAGGTGAAGGATGGAATTCACTCAACATCTCATGAGGGCCATTGGAAAGGGACTGAACTCGTCCTTGGAGGGGGTGGCTCTCCATGGCTACGAGTCCTGGTGACGACTGATTGCCTTCAGGGTCACAAGCAGCCGGTCGCTGAGCACCAGTTGCTGGGGAATATGGGTGAGGCGGCTGTCGCACTCACATGCTGCTTGTGGCAGCTGCTCGGTCGCTATGGGAACAGAATTCTGGACCAGAGAGGACCCTTCGGCTGGGCATCCCCTGCCCTCCTCAGCTGCAATTCCTGGGCGAGGCGGAGGGAGCTGGGTTGCTGGCCCTTGGCTCTTGCTACTGACTAGGGATGCAGCAAAGCTCTGCGGAATCCCCCCCCTCTTGCTTTTGCGGACCTCCTTTTGGGCTCAGCCTGGCTTTAGGAAGCGAGCCGGGCTGGGAGGCAGTGGCAAACACTCCCAGAACAAAGCCCACACAACTGTCCCTCTTCCCCAAACGGAGGGTCCTTCACGTCTTGACTCCTGACTGACCAGATCTTGCTGGGAACATGTGATGTCTCCCTCGAGGTGCTCCACTGAGAAATATCTTCTCTTGAATAGTGATCATTTTCGGGTTTGAGGGGAACTCAGGCCAAGCCCCCATCCCCTGCAAGAGGCAAGTCAGATTTCTGATGTCTGATTCTCTGGGACACTGCACAGAAGGGAATGATGGATTTGTTGGGGTCGCAGGCGCCGGTGTCGACCTCAAGGCCCCCAGAAATGGTCAGCTTTGCCAACATCTTGAATTCGCCCAGGTGTCGAAGCAGCTGAGTCTCAACTGCAGAGTGGCCACAGGGAAAGACCGTGCCTACTTCGCAAACACGGTGCCGTGCCATTTGAACTGTCCTAGTGTCCTTCAAAGAACGTAGGAGAGTCTTTGGTAGAGCATGGGCGACTCTCTTAAAGCCAGTGCCCCACCTGCATCCACAATTCCCAGCATCCCTCGTAAAGACGGACTGGTCTTCGACCTGCTTAAGTCTGCATACCTTTCGCCTTATGATCATCCTGACAACTTGCAAAATGGTTCCGTCTGCCTGTCTCCCCCTCCCACAAAATACGGCCTTTTGAGTGTTTTCCTATTAACCTTATCACCTGATGGGCGAAAGAAAAGGTTTAACGGAAGCTTAGGCCTAATTGGATGGTATTTCTGTATTTTCTTATGTAAAACTGGTTCTGGTCGATTGTTTTTATTTATTTGCAATAACTGTGTTCATTGGAGTTTGTAATGACAATGCCATGGGTGACGAGAATTTGCTTTAAGTATTATTCTCTTTCACTCCGTTATCTCTTGCCTTTCCTCTAAACGGGGTCTCTCAGGAGAAAAGCTGCAAGAGACCCCAGTTGGAAAAGACACCTTGCTGAGTACACACAGCTTCAGTTGTTTTTGGAGAAGTGTACTCCAGCTGGGTTTGAAATTGCTTTACAAATATCGTGTTTGTTTTCCCTCTACTCTCTTTCCCCCTTGCATAGTTGTGTGCATGGTACACGGAAAGGAAGAAGGTGATGAAATGCAACTGTTGCCTTCCAGATGTGTGAGGTTCCCGTAAGGTCCAGCTGCATGGCCAACAGGCTCCCTGCTGCTTTTGGGGGCCTGGCACATATCAATCCAGGCCAGCTTCTGGAGCGAGCCATTTCCAAAGGAAGTCAGTATCAGAGTGAGTGCAGGGAGAGGCCCAAGCTACTTCACAGACATGTCCAGGATCTATGCTGGCTGGAAATATGGGGCTTTCCACTGGAAACAAGACGCTAGAGAAGCTCGCTGGAAGCTAGAGAACAGGACAGGTTCATTGCGGAAGATCTGTGCAATGAAAGGGAACTTTACGGTTCCAAGCCGGCCTCTCCTGAGATCTGTCTCGTGTACAGTCTCTGCATTGCACACATTTCTGTATGTGCTTTCCTCTCCTAAAACTGCCCCCGCAGCATGTGGGGAGTATTTGAATCGGAGGGTGGCTGCCTAAACGGTGGTCTAATTGGCCCTTCCATGGATAGCAGCAGCTCCAGGGAGAGAATTTGGATTTAGGCCATGCTGGGGGCAATGCGGTCGGGTCTTCCCCCTGGTCGGGTCTCCCCCATTCCACGTCTGCCTTTAGCAAACGACACGAGATCCGGTCACAGACGGCTCGTATAACGCCCAGCTTGACCCCGAGTGACCTGCGCCAGGTCGATGCTCCTTGTCTGTAGTGGCGGGGAGAGGGTATGGACAGGCACACCTTCCATGTTGCTTCTGTAACAAGATAATCCATGCAAGATGCTTCCGAGCACAAAAATGCGACATAATGGCTCGGCATTATTATTTTATTTCCCAGGCAGATTTCCCCTTAAAACTAGGGTTGTACAGAGTTGGTTAGATTGCTTCCATCTGTTTTTCACAGCTTGTCTGGCATTTTTTGTTCTATCCTCTGCTGATGACTGGAATTGGAATTTTTATACAAGCTCTGTGTCTGTTTGGAAGCATGCATTTGTGCTAGCATGCGGTTACACGGATCTCCCTGAAGTTAAAACAAGAAAAATGTGGTTTGCGTCTGTACGACACAGAAGAAGCCGGTGTGCTGCAAACCCCACAGGTCGGAGTCATAAAAACCTGAACTCATTTGAGTCTCCGACATCCTTGCTGAAAATAAGGGTTTGGGTGGCCAAGTCTTACAGGTGACAGTCCTCTTTTGAAGCACTGCATAGTCCACGCCCAGAGAGGTTCAGCTATGGGGCAGCGCAGATATAAAACAAATGAACAAGTAATCCAATGGATTGATTAAAAGCCAGAAGAAAGAAGAACTTCAAGGACCACGAAATTGCCTCTCAACACTTTGCCTGCTTAGTTTGCTCTCTGGGCGCTCTCAGTCACAGGCCTCCGTTTCCCAGTTTTGAAGAAAGCAATGCATTTTGATTTAAATGCAGCAAGGATGCCGAAATGCACCTTTGCACAGACACTTTAGCACAGGCAAACTTGAGGCAAATGGGCACCCTCATTCCAGGGCAGAGCTTTCCTCTTTTGCGGGGCACACCCAGGGTGTGTATGTGGCCACCCTACAGGAGATCCGCTTTTGTAGCAAGAGTCCCCAGCTCTGCAAAGCCAGCTCACCACTAGAGGATGCTCCAGCGCTAAAAGTGGCGCAGTTTCCACACAAGGCGAAAACGGGAACCAGCACCGAAATCTGGACGGGTGGGGGGGGATGGGGAGGTGAGTGAGGGTATCTTTCTTACACCCTTTAGTCTTTTTTAAAAATTTCCAAAACCTTGCTAGGTATAGAAAATTACAGAAATCTTCAACGCATGTGTTAATCAAATCATGTAAGAACAAAATAAGCACTGCTGAATTCGGTGGGCATGCATCTTAATGATAAGAAATGGATTCGGTGTGGAGAAACGTATTTGTGGAAATGTAGAACCAGCACAGCATTGCTAAAACTTGATGACAACTGCACTGTGCAATCCCACATTTAGTGTACGATAAGGGCTTGTTCCCAAGTCGGGACCCATTGGGACACACAAATTTCCTTGCAACCCAATGGAGTATTTTCTTCCCAATACTTAAGTGGTGGAAAATGCATGGTCTTCCAGTTGATTATTTAAAAATTTATCAATCGCACCTGCAGCTCTGCTTGGGTTCTCTGGGTGGTATACAAGATGCAGAAAGGGAGAACTAAAATGATCCAAGTCCTGGAGCAACTCCCCTTTGAGGAAAGGTTACAAAATCTGGGAGGGTTTAGCTCAGAAAAAAAGCAAGTATGAAGAGACCTGATCCAGGTGTAAAAAATTATGCCGGGTGGGGAGGAAGTGGAGGGGGCATTTTTCTGTCTGCTTCATAATGCTGGAACCCAAAGGGGTCATGATGGGTGGGAGATTCGACAGATCAAAGGGAGGAGGTGGTGGGCTTTGCTTCCACAGATTGCAGGGATAAGCCACCAATCCGGAGGACGTTAAAAGGGGACTGAAAAGTTCATAGGAAAAATACCTATGGCTACTAGTCCTGATGGATCTACATTAGCTCCAGGGGCAGAAGTACTAGTCCCATGTACCCCAGTTGCTGGGGAACATGGGTGGGGGCATGCCGTTGTCCTCACGTCTGGCTTGTGACTGCCTCCAGGCTGCTGGTTGGCCACTGTGAGGACAGAGCAATGGGCAATCATAGGGTCATAGAATAGTAGAGTTGGAAGGGGGCATGAAGGCCATCCAGTCCACCCCCCTGCTGTTGCAGGACACCCATTTACACCATCCCACTCAGAGGGCTGCCCAGTTCCTTCTTGAATGTCTCCAGTGTGGGAGAGCCCCCCACCTCTCCGGGCAGCTGGTCCCACTGCCGTGTTGCTCTGACAGCGAGGAAGCTTTTCCTGATGTCCAGCCTGAATCTGGGTTGTCGCAGCTTGGTTATTTATTTATTTATTAAAACATTTTTATGCCGCCCCATTTGCCGAAGCCTCGGGGCGGCTTACAACAATAAGTTAAAAATAAATAACATTAGATTAAAAATATAAACATTAAAATTAAAAATACAAAAATAACATTATAACATTATTCCGTGCCCTGCACTCTGGCATCAGCAAGAAGAGACCTTGCCCTTCCTCTTTGCGACAGGCTTTGGGGTCCTTATAGAGGGATATCATCTCCCCACTCAGTCTTCTCTTCTCAGGGTTGAACATGCCCAGTTCTCCCAGTCTCTCCTCACAGGGCAGCATTTCCAAACCCCGGATCATTTTTGTCGCCCTCCGCTGGACCCTTTCCAATTTACCTGCATCTTTCTTAAATCTTGGTCCCCAGAACGGGACGCAGTCTTCCTGTATCCTTGGTCTGATGCATCAAGGTACACCTTACGTTCTTCTGACTGCTACTCCCATCGGCCTCGGCCAGCACAGCCCATGGAGCACGAAGTGGAGAGTCACAGCTGGAAGGCATGTGGGGCTGCACGTGCCCCCCACTGTTGCGAGGTGCGGAGTCGTGATCGACCCACTGCGACCCCTTGGACAACATTCCTCCGGGCAGGCCCCATTGCTGCAGAGCTTAAATAAGGACCAGTCCTTCTGAATGCCTAGCAGTGTTCGGCTCGTCTGTTCGAATGTGCATTATGGCAAGCTGGCTTCCTTGTCCAGACCGAAGCAGAGGCGATCCGCACCATTCCCTTGCACTTCCGATTTCTCCCCCATCACTTTCAATGGGGAGAACTGCTACACAGATGGGACATGATGTTGTATGTACGGGTCAGCTCACTCCATAGAAGTGAGTGGAGAAGACACACAGAGCTCCGGACTGATCGCATCCACACTTCAATCATGCATTCCTTAATCTTCTCCATTTTATTTCTTTTTTTAAATTAAATGAATGCAAACCTAATTTCCCAAACGTCTCTGCTTAGATATAATCCACATGACTGTTTTATCGTCCTGGTTTCACTCAGTTGTACTGCTTTTCCGTGCAATTTGTATTCAAACCCTTCCTTTAATCTTCCGCAGTGCTTCAGGTATGGGCTTCAGTCGTCTCTTCTTACAATCCCATAATGATTTTTGTGGGTGTGTGTTTTACTCTTCTATCAGTACTTCTCTGGACTCTATTTGCTTTCTTAACTACTGCTGCACATCAAGCTGCTGTTTATAATATTCTTCATAGCAGAACCTACAGTCCCAGATCTCGTTTGTCCGTTTGTCTGTGCTTTCCTGGGTGGGTCACCTGGCATAAAAGCCTTTATAACATATTGATCTTAAACATTAGACATTGGCTGGGTTCAGACCACAGAAGAGCTGAATCTCGACTTGGGCTGAACCTGGACTGAGTGTGGGATGCTGCTGAACTATGGGTTATTGTGATGTCTGAACCCAGCCATGCTAACAAACCATGGTTGGTTAACCGGGAGGGGATGCAATGCCTGGGGAGGGCAAAGATGCATCCTCTTGGTCCCGTCATTTCTATTGTTATGTTCTATTCTATTTTGTTATTGTTATGTTCTATTCTATTGTTATGTTCTATTGTATTTCAATGTATTTTATTGTGTTGTAAGCCGCCCCGAGGCTTCGGCAAGGGGCGGCATAGAAATGTAATAATAATAATAATAATAATAATAATTTCATGAAGCATCAGCACATCACTTCCTTCACGCTGACCTGCGGCCATGTGCGTTTTCATCAGTAGCTCCTTTAATTACGGATGGTTCAAAATTTATCAGGGGAGGAAAGAAGACCAGAGCATGTGTCTTCAGGTTTCATATCTAACCTATTCTTTCATGCTTCAGAACCAATGGAGATGTCCATGTTTGAATCCTCACCCCGCTATGAAGATCACTGGCTGGCCTGGTGAGTCTAGTCTACCTCGCAGGGTTGTAGTGAGGATAAAAGGCATGGGGGAGGGAACCCTGTGTGCCATGTTCAAAGTTTTGGAGGAAGTGAGGACTGTATTTGTAAGCTGATCTGGGACGAGCTGCATATAGGACGGGATGTAAATATTTTAAATAAATACATACATAAAATATTATTTTTCTGATTCCTTTTATTTCTAGACTGCCCAATACCTGAAGCCAGGGTGACTTATTTTATATTGTTAACTTATTTTATATTGTTAATTCATATTATTTTAATTGATTTATGTTGTGAGCCGCCCCGAGGCTTCGGTGAATGGGGCGGCATAGAAATTTTCTAAATAAATAAAATAAATAAAAAGCCTCTAAGCAGCTTGTATAAATTACAACAAAATACAATGTAAAATGCAGCTAGCAATACTGCTGACTTGAGAGAATACTTAATATTTACTCTGAATACTTGAAGAAAGGCTTGGTAACATTACCTATGGATGCATCACAGAATCAGAGTTGGAAGGGATCACAAAGGTCATCTAGTCCACCCCTGCTGCTTCAGGAAATCCTGTGCCACAAAGTCCCAGAGAGTTGGGTTAGGGTTATTTTCCAAGGTCTCTGTCTAGCTGTTGTACAGCTCACACTGCAAGAGAGTGGCTCTTCATATTTTGTCAGAGCCTTCTCTTTTAATTGAAATGCTTGGGTCTCGGGTCTGTTCTCTAGAACGACAAGAGAACATCTTATCTCTGCCTCTCATAAAACATGGATCGTGGCAGGACTGAGATAAAAGGGGAAAGAAACGTGTGCATGGTGATGGGCATATTGCAAAGATAGTATAGTGATCTTTCCCATGTCCTCAGCAGGGACAAAGATAGTATTATGGGGTGGCCCGCTAAAGCCCCACCACCCTTGCTGAAAGCGCCAGGGGCCCTGAGCATCTCAGGGGCAACTGGTCCCCCCCAGATGAGCCGGCTCTTGCCCCACGTGGGTTTCAGCTCCTGCTGCACCCCCAAGTCTTCGTGAGGCCCCCCCGCCCGATCAAATGCCCTCCTCTCCCATCTGGGCTTCCCTTTTTACAAATCGGGGTGTCCGTCGGAGAAGGGGTGCCTTACAGACACGCGCGCGCGTCCCGTTGCACGCTTCGCAGCAGAAGTGCATTCAACACGTGCAAACGCGTGCGTGCATCTACAGTCCTGCGGCCCCGATCCCCGGCCTCTCGGGGATCTAGCGGAGTCCCTGGCGGCGGCGTGCGGATGCGGATGGCCTCTTCAGGGGCCGTTCCGGCGGCGAGCCCAAGTCACGTGTGGAAGGGCCAAGAGAGAAAAGCGCGGAGCCGACACGGGACGTGCAAAAAAGGAACGGCTCGCGGAGACACGCGCAGCCTTTGCCGGGAGGCAGAAGCAGCGTTCTTACGGCGCGAGCCTGCGCAGCTCTACTCAGACGCCAGCCCCGTTGGGTGCCACGGCCCCTACTGCCAAGTAAGGGGGATCGAGACCTTGGCAGCCTTAGCGCCGGCGCGCCGCTTCCCCTTGGCCGCCGCCGCCGGGTGCAGTACCGCTCCTGACCGGGCGGGGGCGCGCGCCTCCTCTACCAGGCCAGGCCAGGGCGAGCAGGCGGGCGAAGGCGCTCCGGCGCCGGCGCGGCCATCGCGGTTCTGCGCGAGGGGGACGCCGCTCTGTCCCCGCCGAGTGGAACAGGCCGCCGCGGCCCCGCCCACCCGCCCAGAACCGGGAAGCGGGCGGCGCGCGCATGCGCACGGCGGCGGCGGCGGCGACGGCATGGGGGCGCTGCGCGGGGCCGGCGCGGTGGGCGCGGCGGTGGCGGCTCTGTATGTGGCGGCGGTGCCCCCCTCCGCGCCCGGGGGCGATTCCGGTAACGTACCGCGGCCCTGCCTTCTCCCCGCGCGCGCCCCCGCTCCCAGCGTGCACCGCGAGACTCCTGCTCAGTGCACATGCTCATATTTGCATATTCTAATTCATGTTAATGTTACGCTTCCGGATTCTCCCCTCCCCCTTTTCTTTTTTAGCATAGTGGACCCTTAGTGGATTAAAGCAATAAGAACATTGCATGTATTTTTATTAAATTATATATCCTGCAGGGAAATAATTATTTGTATATAAATGGTATCTGACTTGTCAGCTATTTTAACTGGTCTAGTTTTTAGTGAAGTAGTTTTAGTTGTGTGAACGGCTTTAAATTGTGTACACTGACAGGTGATGCTGCAATTGTATGTTCCATGTTGTTTCTGTGTTTTGTGAACTGTGCAGAGTTCTCCAGTTGTTGGGCAGTTTAGGAATGAAATTAGTAATAATAGGGGTGCTAATAGAGTTAATTTTTTGATGTTTATAATTCTTAAGGTACGGTGGGCCTGTGGGCCCCCCTCTTCCCTCAGCTGGACCAATCATTGAGCTAGCCCTGGATTTTCCTCTCAGCCTGGCCTACCTTGCAGGGCTGTTGTGAGACAGGCAGATGTCATGTTGTTGTCTTGCATGCATTGGAACACTTTTGCTTCTCCAAGCGTAATTACTGAGAGTTTATCCAGTGTTTGTCTAACTGAAGTCCTAGTCCTTTGAACCATGGCTTACTCTCATGTAAGACTAACATAACCTGACATGAAAGGTTTCCTCAGAAAACTGATCATGGCAGTACATTCAAATGGTGTTTGTGTAGCCTTTGTTCATGCTAGCACCTCATAACTGATATTTCACTAACCTCACACTAGAATGCTGCTCATGATTTCAGCGGCTCTGCTCTAAATAAGGCCAGGTCTGACTCCAGCCCAAGCTAAGGCAGCCAGTGTGATACCCAACTGGTAGACCTGTTAGCCATGTAGCTTTAAACTTTCTGCAGGGGATACCCAACTAAAATAAAAATCTTCTGCCTAAGCACCTTTCTCTTTTATCTCATAACAGTTTGTTGTGGGAGGTAAAATCTGAGGTGCCTTTTTTCATGTGATGAAGACTTTAAGGGTCTTGATAAACTTGCTGTTCCTAATGATACAAGGCTCTGTGGTCAGGAAGGTGGGCCAACCACTGAGAGCCCCTGCAGTTTTCATTTTATATTTGCAGTTTTGTGGCAGCCAAGGACTAAATAACCAATAATGAAAATATTGCCATTCCAGAAGCCCATTGGTAAGTCCTGTAAGCACTTCCTTTCTTCCGGTTATATAATGGGGAAGCAGGAGAACCTCCTGGTGCGAGCAAGGAGTTCAAGGTGGTGATGGCACTAGAGGTTTTGAGTGTGTCCATGAGAATAATTCAGTGCAAGGTAATAATAGAGTTTGACAGACTTACGAGAATGCTCTGGTGGAAGTGAGTGCAACTTGCAACTAAGGTGAAAGATCCTGGGTGATATTGCGGTTCTCCTAGGGTACCTTGAAAGAATAGTGGGATTTTTCATAGTTCTTTTGTGGGGGGTAGGTTATTATTTACATGGATCGTAAGCCAGCTTTCCCCATAGTGGAACATGCCAAGTCAGATCTCCACAGATTTAGGGAGGAGGACAAATATTGAGAAAACTCCACTCCCTATGCCATTTCACATCAGTGCAATAACATGACAAGCTCACACCTAGTGTCTACGACAACTTGCTTAAACCTGGTGCCCTTCAGGCACGTTGGGCAACACCACGACCACCTCTGGACCACTCCTGCAGGCAAGAAGGGAACCACCGTGAAACCATGTCTCCAAAGCCGTATGCACACAAACAGCCCAGAAGAATGCCATGCTCAGTTGTATCAAAATGTGGAACACAACCCATTTTTCCCCTGCAGTGGAGGGCAGGACACGTTCCAATGGAGCAAAGCTCAGGGAACCAAGCATTAGGGTGGATGCCAGGAAGTACTTCCTGATGGTTAGGACCCCGAGGGTGTGAAATGGGCTTCCATGGGAGGTGGTTGAGGCCCGATTGGTGAGGGTGTTCAAGGACAGGCTGGACGTGCACATGGTGGGCATGTCATGAGTGGAGCTGGCTGGAGCCGGGGATCAGACTAGATGGCCTGGGAGGCCCCTTCTGACTGTTTCTCTGTTTCTAAAAGCTGTTGAGAAGTCTGGGAGAGCCAACAGGGTGGTAACCCCTACCTCCATTCCCTGGTCTAATTCCTCAACCAGAATGACCAGCACTGCTTCCATTGCATCACCAGACCTGAAATTTGACTGGGGTGGATCTCAGTAGCCAGAATCATCTAATGGTGGTTGGAGCTGCAAGGCAGATCTGTCATAGGGTGGTAGTTCTTCAGAACGGTTGGTTCCAAAATCCTGAAATGACTGTGGCTGCCTGCAAACCTGCGGACACCTGCTCGATCTTATGTGTGACTTGGGAAGAACCTGCCCTTGGGGAATGAGTTTGTTATTAGCATCTAGGATGGTGACATTGCAGGAGAGAGTTTCTCTCCCGCAAGGAGAAAAGCAGTAGATTGAATAGGCAGAACTTGTCCAAACTTTCATGCACTGGTAACATCCCGACTGGATTACTGTACAGTGTTCTGCATCAGGTTGCCCTTAGAATGGGTCTGGAGACTTCAGCAGTCCAGCATGGGACTGCGCATCTGGTGTTGTGTATCGGATTTGTGCCCACATAACACCTATTCTGTATAAATTACACTAGTTGCAAACTGAAGCCAAGGCCCAATTTAAAGCTATGCCATGGAGTACCGCAGGGGTCCATTTTGTCCCCCTTGCTATTCAACATCTACATGAAACCGCTGGGAGAGGTCATCAGGAGGTGTGGGCTGCGGAACCATCAGTACGCTGATGATACCCAGCTCTACCTCTCGTTCTCCACCAATCCAGGTGAGGCAGCGGCTGTGCTGAACCGGTGCCTGGCTGAGGTAATGGGCTGGATGAGGGCCAATAAACTGAAGCTCAATCCAGACAAGACGGAGGTCCTTTTGGTGGGTGGCTCGGGCTTTGGGATGGGGGACTTGGGCCTTGTCCTAAATGGGGTTGCACTCCCTCTTAGGGACAAGGTCCGCAGCCTGGGAGTGCTCCTTGACCCGGAGCTTTCACTGGAAGCTCAGGTGACAGCAGTGGCGAGGAGCGCTTTCCTCCAGCTTCGGCTGATCCATCAGCTGCGCCCCTACCTGGAGTACGACTGCCTGGCGACAGTGACACATGCGTTGGTGACTTCCTGCCTTGACTTCTGTAACGCGCTTTACGTGGGGCTATCCTTGAAGACGGTCCGGATACTTCAGTTGGTTCAAAATAGAGCTGCCAGGTTGCTGACGGGGACGGGGTGTTATGTTCACATGACTTCAGTCCTCCGACAGCTTCACTGGCTTCCCATTGAAGTCCGGGCCCAATTCAAGGTGTTGTTATGACCTATAAAGCCCTAAACGGCTTGGGACCTGGTTACCTGAAGGAGCGCTTACATCCATATATGCCCGCCCGCCCCTTGAGATCTGCGGGAGAGGCCCTTCTCCGGGAACCTTCCGTGAAAGAAATTAGGAGGGTGGGTACTCGGAGGAGGGCTTTCTCTGCGGTGGCGCCCAATCTATGGAATGCGCTCCCCAGAGAGGTCCGCCTGGTGCCGTTGTTATTTGTTTTTCGGTGCCAGGCCAAGACCTTTTTATTTAAATGTCATTTTAATTGTTAACAATATTTACTTATTTATCTGGCCAGGGTGACTTCTTTTCTTTTCTTTTCTTTTCTTTTCTTTTCTTTTCTTTTCTTTTCTTTAACTTCTTTTATATCCTCTGTGTGTGTGTGTGTGTGTGTGTGTATTATTAATTTTAATTTTATATTGTTATTTTTGTATTGTATTTTATTGTGTTGTAAGCCGCCCCGAGGCTTCGGCAAGGGGCGGCATAGAAATGTAATAATCACCATCATCATCATCATCATTATCATCATCATCATCTTTAACATGCAAAGCCCTAAATGGCTTGGGACCTGGTTACTTGAAGGACAGCCTTTCTCCATATGCTTCTACCTACCCGTTGAGGTCTGGGAATGAGGTCCTTCTGAAAGAACCATCCTTAAAGGAAGTAAAAAAAGGTGGCGATTAGAAGAAGGGCCTTCTGAGTGGCTGCCCCCCCTTTGGAATGGGCTTCCTAAAGAGGTCCTTCTGTTGCCATCACTACTTTCATTTTGGGAGCAGGCAAACTGTCCACTTTCAGAGGTATTTTGAAACCTGATTTTAACGCTTGATTGTAAGAGCCCACCCTGCTACCAACAGGTTCCCCGCTCCCCCAGTAATTATAACTCTACTGTTGGCCTGTTTTTAATGTTAGCTGCTTAGAAAGCCCTTAGAGAGCTATTCAGCAGCCTATGAATTTGAACATAAGCAAAACTAAAAAGTCCAGCCTTCTCCAGAATTCTGGTGCCGTTCAGAATTGTTGGCTTGCTGGGGTGAGTTGGTCCAACGTCTTTGGAGAGCATCCGTTTGGGAAAGCTCTAAGGATTTTCACCTAGCAAACCCAGCTGTGGTCCAGATGCTGAGACAGCCAGAAATAGTCTGTTGAAGTGCAGTAGCCTCAGAGGCCCCCAAACCCCGCTCAATTTAGGCCGCTTCAGGGCTCATCGACATCCAAACCAGTGTTGTGTGCTAGACTGGGGTGTAAAAGGGCAAGAGACACCCCACACCACTCAAAACGTTTATGTTTCTTTTCCACCAGAGTCGTTTTAGGCAAGGAGGAGCCATTTTATGTGTGTGGCTCGCATGCCAGCATCCTCTCCTGGGCGCAGAATTGTCACCAGCCTTCCAGTTAATTAGGGGAAATTTTGTTCTGGAATTTAAAGTTCAGCCTGTGTAGCAGGATAATGCCACTTAAATTGTGGTTTATAGATCCTGGGTGCTGTGCAAAGCTGGAACAAAACTAACAGAGAAAAGTGCTGGAGAGCAAACAGGTGGACGCCCCCTGCGCACGCACGTGCACGCACACACACAGAGAGAGAGAGAGAGAGAGAGAGAGAGAGAGAGGACCTCCTTCTGCCCTCCAACACACCAATCATAGCGCCGCACAGGGCCGGCTGCTAGTGGTACGGAAAATGTTGATGTGACATGCGGGGTGGACCGTTGCCCAAGCTCAGCTACTGGGAAGCACAGTTTAGCTGGTGACACCCTCACACTCAACAACATTCTCCGCCAAAGGGAAGGTGTGGGAAGGGAAGTATGTGAGGAGTGGAGCCTGCCATCCTTCAAGGCCTCGAAAGGTTCGGAGGATGGCTCCCAGGGGAAGGGCCTTTTCTGTGCTGGCCCCCCGTCTTTGGAACAGCCTCCCTGCCGTGGCCTGCCTGGTGTCATCTTTTTGGCACCAGGTTAGAAAGGTAAAGGTTTCCCCTTGACGTGAAGTCCAGTCATGCCTGACTCTCGGGGGCGGTGCTCATCTCCGTTTCCTGGCTCATCTCCGTTTCCAGCATTTGTCCGCAGACGGTCTCCGTGGGCATGTGGCTGGCATGACTAAACACCGAGGTGCACGGAACGCTGTTACATAGAAACATAGAAACAGAGCGAGTCAGAAGGGCTCTCCCGGGCCATCTAGTCTGACCCCTGGCTCCAGCCAGCTCCGCTCACGACATGCCCACCATGTGCATGTCCAGCCTGTCTTTGAACAACCGCACCGATGGGGCCTCAGCGACCTCCCGGGCTTCCCACCGGTGGTACCTTTTTATCTCCTTGCATGTGCATGCTTTCGAACTGCAAGGTTGGCAGGAGCTGGGATGGAGCAATGGGAGTTCACTCTGTTGTGCAGATTCGAACCGGCGACCTTTCGATCTGCCAGCCCAGCAGCACAGCGGTTTAAACCACTGCGCCACCTGCAGTCCTGCAGGCACCTGCAGGCACCTGGTTAAGACCCCTCTTTTTGCAGAGGCCTTTAAAGACCCCCCTGGTCATCCAGGGCCTGGCACGACTCTCCAGGTGCCTTTTTTTGAGTCTTGGCCAAGTCTTTTTCTTCTCTTTTTCTTTTTGAATGCTTTCTGCGATATTAAATTTTTTTTTGATTCTTGTTAATGTTTTAGCTAGTGTATTAAAGTATACCTGGTTGTAAATTGCCCAGAAAACTTTGACTGGGGGCAGTATAGAAATGTAATAGATAAGAATAAGGCTCTTGTGTGAATTCTGACTCTAGACCTGGTGTGGGTTAGTTAGTGTGACTAACCCAGGCTGCCTAAGAAACTTCATGGAAGAGGGGGGAGTTTGACATTTATTCTCCGTGGTCTTAATCCAGTGCTCTACCCACTAGGATTGCCTTTCCCGCCAGCTGGTGCCTTCCTAACCATTGTTCTGCTGATCAAAGAAGGAAAGTTGTTGAGGCGGATCCTTTTGTGACTTTTTGTAGGTTCTTCAAATATTTGAAGTGAATTCCTTAAGTTTCAACATATGCAAAAGAGGCTTTGAATTGGGTTTGACTGGGAGTCTAAAAATAATCAAATTCCCAAACGTTTTCTTTTCGGATACCTCTGCCAGCCGTGTAGCCGGTAAAGGCAGTAATTGGGATTGTTACACAAGCAGCCGTGTGGCTGATTCATACTTCGAGGGTGATATGGACAGTGCCGCGATTTGCGCGTCTCTCCTGCCAAGTTGCAGAGGACTCAGTTCCAAACGCAAGGTCCTCTTGGCCTGTTTTTCTGGAAGCCTGAAAATGGGGATGGGAGCCTGTTTTTCACCGTTTGTCTTGTGCGAGCAGTTTATAGCATCCAGCCATGGCTAGCTGGGAAATTGCATCGTGCTAAGTGCCAAATATCAGAAAAGATTTGAAAAAGGCTTCACGTTGCTTTCTGTGTGCCAAAAAAGCATCCTCTTCTGCTCTGATTTTCATTTTGAGTGTTAGTGTATTAAAACAGCCTGGTATAGTGGTTCAGTGTTGGACTGGGACTGGTAAGAACTGGTTTAGTCTCCCACTGGCCATGGAATCCACTGGGTGGGTTAGGTGGCCTCACCTACCTTACAAGGTTGATGTGAAGATAACACAGAGAGGCGGTGGAGGATCATGTGCACAGCTTTGGGCTTCTTGCAAGAGTGGAAGACTTTTTTTTACTTATTTTACCTACGTAATAAGTAAAAAAAAATATAAATCCATCTGTTCCCAACTTGGCCCTGTCAAGGTATGTCAAGCTCCCATCACCTCCATGGCTGGGGTTGATGGGGGTTGTAGTTGAACATCCCTGGAGGGCACCTGAGTTATGGAAGGCTGAGAGATGCAAAATAACAACCTACTTCAGTAAGGGTCTGCGTGGTGGGACTCAGAAAAGGAACATAAAAGGAAAGGGCACTTTGTAAGAAGTCCACCTTTCCAAACATGCGTTGCGCCCCCACAGTAGGTCATGAGAAAGCCCAGACAGACATATAATTTGCTTATGTTACTTTACATGTATTGGTGACATTTTAGAAATAATTGGTATAATTTAAACAGAAATGCATCTCACTATTTATTTATTTATTGATTTATATCCTGCCTTTTTCCTACAAAGGGCTCAAGGCAGCTTACATCTCCTCCTCCATTTTATCCCCATAACAACAACCCTGTGAGGTAGGTTGGGCTGAGAGTCTGTGACTGGCCCAAAGCCACCCAGTTGGCTCCATGGCTGAGTGGGGACTAGAACCCAGATCCTCCGAGTCCCAGTCCCAGGCTCTTAACCACTACGCCACACTGGCTCTCCACTATATCGGGAAAGACTGTGTCAAGATGAGCTGTGTACCTGTTGAGTGGGGGGGGGGGGCAAATTCACAGCCCCCCCCATCTCCTTTGCCAGTTTCTTTATCTTTACCCCCTGTGCACGGAAAAGAAACCTGACCAAGAGTCAGTCCGCCGGTTACGCGTATCCAGGGAGTAATCCAACCATAATATAAAAATGTACAGATACATGAATGCAATATAGTTAAAGTGCAACCTGTGGCCAACAGCTGATGTTAGAACACATTATCAATTTTTGAAAATAGTATTAGGATTGTAAAGGCTGCTTTTAGAGTGTTAGGGTGGTTTTACTTCATTGTTTTAACTTGTGTTTCCATTTTTTAGTAATTTTTGGTTTGCTAAGCTCCCTTGGTTGGCTTCAAGAGGTTTGTGTAGAAGTACCAAGAATTAAATAATAAAGGAACGCATGAATTTAAATGAGCTTTAAAAATGCACTGTAAAATCTGCATGAAGCCAGCATCCACACCCCAGAACACTCCAGCAAACCCTGCTATTAGGGTTATTTGGATGGGGGTGTGTGAGAGAAGGACGAAAGAGGTATTTGAGGGTGGGGAATAAATAACCATCAACCAGAGAGCTTTGGCTATAGAAAAGAAATAAATAATACTGGTGTTGTCTTTTGCCACCAACATCCAGCCATTTGTTCCACCCACCCCAACTGCTTCTTGAAGTTGAAATGATGAAAGATCTTAAGGTCTTAAGCTGGGAAGGCTGTTTCTACTTCATGTTAGAGCACCAGCTGGGTTCAGCCCTCAGCACGTATCTCCGGCTGGAAGGTTCTCTTGTTGTGGAGTGAAGAAAGGCTTCAAGATTCATCTTGTACGGGGATGCTGAACCTTAGATCCCCGGGCCAGAAATGGTCCTCCGGGGCTTCATCCTGGCCTCGTGAGGTTCCCCAGATCCAGCCGTCTTCCTCCGGCTGATCTTCCAGCCTTTCAGATCCGAAAAAAGATATTTTAGATGTATCCTCTGGTGATCTTTCCCATCACCCCTCATAGGAGGCAGAGGTGGCTGGTGGGCAGGGGATGGGTCCCCAGAGGTGGAGCTGAGGAGGTGGCTGTGATGCGCATGTTTCCAGAGCTGCACAAAGACTGTTCGTAAGGCACAACAAAACATTGCTAGCAGCAGCATGAAGGATTTTTAAAAATGAAAGTGCATTTGCTAAGCAGAGCCCCCAGAGCAGTGGCTCTTGAAATGAAGTGGTAGGTCTACCGCCCAGAGATCAACTTCCACCAACCTTAGTAGGCATTCCTTCAGGTTTTGTAACCAGAATTCCTCTTCAGTGAGACTTCGGTCTGCTCTCCTTCTGCCAGAAAAGAAGAACAGATCTCCATGTTCCTACATTCTGGTTCTTTCCCCACGCTCTGCACCATCTTTCCTCCTCGCGCATGCCAAGAGCTGCCAGACTCTCTAGAAACAGCATTTCTGTCAGATGAAGGTTGGCATCAGTTGTCCCAGAGCCTCTGGTCAGATGGGCAAGCTTCCACTTCCTTGTGCTTCCTCTTGAGTCACCGTGCATAGCCCCAGCTTGGATTGGGGCCATGGCAATCCCAGAAGGAGAGGGTTAAACCTGTCCTTCACTTGTTTGTGCCCCCAAATTTCATCCTTCCCACCCCACAGCAAGGGTTTAAAACAGTCTTTGCTGGAGCAAGGAAGAGTTTTTGTTTTTTATCAATACCGCCCTGTTCCTCAGTGTTTGAGTGTGAGGCTGATATTACAGGACAAAAACGAGTGTGTTGGAGAAGTTCTAACATCTCCTTTTGGAGCATCACGGCCTCAACTCTGAATCTCCTCTCGATCTTCTCAAGACTAAACACGCCCAGTTCTTTCAATCTCCCCTCTTAGGGCTTGTTTCCAGGTCTGGACCGTCTTGCTTGCCTTCCTCTGAACCCGTTTTCCAGCTTGTCTGCATCTTTCATAAACTCTGGTGCCCAGAACTAAACACAGTACTGCCTGTGAGGCCTAACCAGTGCAGAATAAAGGGCATTAATTCTATTAGGGCAGCCTAAAATAGCATTTGCCCTTTTTTGCAGCCACATCACATTGTTGACTCAAATTCAGCTTGTGATCTACAACAATTCCAAGATCCTTCTCTCTTGCAGTATTGTTAAGCCAAGTATTCCACATCTTGTAATGCCAAATGGTTTCTTTGGCATTTGTCCCTATTAAATGTCATTCTGTTGTTTCCAGCCCAGGGCTCCAACCAATTAAGATCACCTTGAATTTTCTTTCAGTCTTCAAGGGTATTAGCTATCCCAGCCAGATTTGCGACATCTGCACATTTGATAACCATTCCTTATGCTTCCTCATCCAAGACATTAATGAAAATCTTGGAGCACTGGGCCCAGGACTGAATCCTCCCTGCAGCTTGAGAAGATGCTGTTGATGAGCATTCTTTGAGTCCAATTCTGTAGCCAGCTGTGGATCTCCCTGGCTTATTCTGTCCAACTTATAGCTAGCTTGCTAATCAGGATATCATGAGGCACTTTGTGTAAAGCTTTGCTTAAGTCAACATAGATTATGTCCACAGTATTCTCACAGTCCATCAGAAAGGCTTATGTTACGTTAGTCGCGAAGTTGTGTCTGACTTATCATGACCCCATGGACAACATCCCTCCAGGCATCTGGAAGGTTACCCAATCAAAACATGAAATCAGGTTAGTCTGGCAGGATTTCTTCTTGAGGAATCCGTGTTTGATTCTAGTAACCACTACATGATTTTCAAGGTGTGTGCAGACTGGATGCTTTAGAATCTCCTCCAGAATTTTCCCAGGGCTTGATGTCAGACTGACTGGTCGGTACTTCCCAGGTCCTTTGTGATTTCCTTTCTTGAAGATGGGGAGAGCTTTTGCCCTTCTCCAGGCATCGGGCACTTCCCCCGTCCACCATGGTTTCTCAAAGACAACAGGCAGTGGTTCTGAGGGTTCTTCCATCGGCTCCTGCATGGCTCCAGGGTGGCGTTCATTGGCCCCGGGGCTTTGAACTCATTCAACCCAAGGAGATGCTCCTTGCCATTCGCCTTCAGTCTTGAGCTGCCTTCCTGCTCCTTCAGCTTGTTCTTCCCTTCATCAGGAAGGTCGTAGCTCTTCCTTTGGGAGAAGACTGAGCCAAGTAGGAATTGAGCACTCCTGCATTTCTCTGTCATCTGTTACCATTTTACCATCCTTTCCTCTGTCTTTCACTCTGGCCTCAGTTCATTCCTAGCTTTAGCCATCCTGATGCCTTCCCTGCAATTCCGTGCTGCCTGCTTGTATTCTTCCTCTGTAGCCTAGCCTTCCTTCCATGTCGTATAAGAGTCTTTTTGTTTTAGGATCATCCCTAACTTTTTGTGAAGCCACATGGGGTTCTTCTGTTTTCCTCTACCTTTCATCCTTGTTGCAATTGCTTGCTTGCTTGTTTATGACACTTGTATGAGGGCTCTCTGGCCAGCTCACAAAACAGTGGCATACAGAATAAAATCAGCAATTTTAGAAAGTAATAATCCAACATCATAAAAACAATAATTAACAAGGGAACAGGAGACAATGAAAGCAAGCAGTAAGAAAAACAAATAAAACCGTAATTATGCTAAAAACAGGTATGAAATAAAACAGTCTTCACCTGGAGAAGGAAACTAAACAGCGAGGGTGCTGGTTGCGTATCCCTAGGAGGTGAGGTGCATTAACAGAAAAAGCCCCTTTCCCTGTTTCCCCCTTTACTTCATTTGTAGTGTGGCTCACACAGAACATCTTAAAGGATCTGGTAGGGATAGATGGAGACAATTCTTGTAACTGTTCCTTTAGATTTTTTTTTTAATTCCCACCCATCTTGGACTCCTTTTCTCATTAGAGTCACTTGCCATGGGACTTTTCATTATTCTGATATTGCTAAAAATGCCTTTCTTGAAATCCAGGGCACATGTTTGGCTAGATTGGACTTTTGCTTCCTTTAGAATCAAGAATTCAAGTATGGCACGGTCACGTTCCCCCACGATCCCGTAATTGCCTCTTTTTGTCCACTAGATCTTCCCTGTTGGTTAGAATCAAGTCAAGAATAACCTTTTTATTTAAACAATATTTTAAGCTTTAATAGTTTTTAAGCTTAGTCGCTCTGTTGTGATTTACTGTTTTGTTCTGTTTTATTTATTGAAATTGTTGTTTTAATTGTCTTTTTAAATATTGTAAGCCATCCTGAGATCTTGTATAATAGGACAGCATACAAAAGCTTAAAAAAAAGAAAAAGAAAAGTATAGCTGTTCTTGTTCTTTCCTCCACTTCCTGTGGGAGGAAGTTATGAGCAATGCATGTGAGGAATTTCCTGGAGCAGCTTGTTTGGCAGAATTTTTCTCCTTATAGATAGCAGGGAAATTGAAGTCCTCTGTAATGGCGACATCATGCCTCCTCGAAACAGCGGCAACTCACTTTCCAGAAGTTTCATCCTCATCTTCTCCTTGATTGCAAGATCAGTACTAGACTCCACCCGCTGCGTTCCTTTGATTCCTTGCCGCATTTATATTGATCCGGATGCTCTTGGTGGGCCTCCTGAACACATCCTCCCGCATTTCTGCGCAGAGATATGCGTCTTCAGCATTCAGTGTGACTCTGCCTCCCTTTCTGCTCCTTCTGTCCTTCTTGAACAGCTTCTGTCCTCCACTTGTTGAATTCTAGCCATGGGCGTCATCCCACCAAGTTTCAGTTGTACCTCTTGGGTCATATTCTGTGTTGAAAGATCAGGTCTACGCTGTTTGTTTCCCATACTTCGGGCATTAGAATATAGACATGGAAGACCACGTGTTTTATGCTCTAGCTTTCTTCCTGCAGTTTTTGGAAGACCGTCACTGGGCACTATTAAAGCTGCTCCCTCTGTCGTGGTGCATCAGCCTTTGTCCCTCATTTCCAGCATCAGGCTCTTCTCCAGAGAGTCCTTCCTTCTCATCAGGTGGCCAAAGTATTTGAGTTTCATCTTCAGGATCTGGCCTTCTAAAGAGCAGTCGGGGTTGATCTCCTCTAGGACTGACCGGTCAGTCCTCGAGGACGTCCAGTTAGTCCCCTTTTAATCCTTCTTACTCGTGCAACTCCGCCAGGGCCCGTTCAATCCATCTGTAGGGCCTAACGTGATTGGTTGAGTCTGGCAATATTTTTTAAGAAAAGGCTAGTTTCAAAAAATGCTTTCTGCAAAACACCCTGCAGGAAAAGCCCTTCCGAACCTGGTGTGCCTGTGTGACCTGCCTCTTGGTCTTTCTTTGCTTTGCAGGGGGAATTCTTTCAACCAGCTCAGCTGTCGTGAATGTGCAGGATTCCTTCTAGCTGACTAAGGAAGAAGAAGTAGGAGGAGGGACTGTGGACCCTATGCTTGGACTTGCATAGGGAATAAGCATCCAGACCCCAAACTCACAAACTCCAGTTAGTCAAGGAGCAGTCAGGACATCAGCCCAAAGAAAACCAAGGTCATAGGGAACCAAATGTCAAGATGCTGGGAGCTAGCCCTGAGGGCTTGTGTTCTGCAGCTGATGCCCTCTGCAACAAAGGGGTGTTTTCTAAGTCCTGTGTGAGGATCGCCCTTCTCATGAGGAGTCTTTGCGTGTGAACGCTTGTCTTCAACACACCACCATCCTTACTGAGATCTTAAGGTGCCTCCATTCTTGGGGGCTGGGTGGTACCCCAGGATTTCTCTTGGTTCCCAAAGATGAGCTCTCTGCCTCTTCAAGAGGCATTCGTAAAGGTGCTGCCCAGGGCCATATTGGCTGGTCCCAGGGCCCTCTGGTGTTCCCTGGGGACATCTGCCTCTGATGAGGAAACCCCAGAACTGTCACAACAACCATATTTGCCCCATTTTAGGTTCCAGGTAACACTTTGGTTCCATTCTGGAGTGGTGGAGGTGGGAAGTGGGAGGCCGTTGGATGCTTCATCCGAGCCTGCCAGGTAGCCAGGCCTGTCAGTTATTTGGTAGCTTCTTAGCTTTGGTGGGTTCTCTGTAAAGGTTGAAATGCCTCTCCCCAGGATTAGATACTGGTGGAAAGAACTTTATGCAAAAAACAAAACAAAACAAAACAAAACTTGCTGCCGTCTCTGTACTTTTGGCACCCGTCTCTTTGGCCTTCAGCCCTGACCACCTCCGCGATGTGGCTCCTGAGAGCAAATCTGAAATCTGAGCAAAAAGAGGCTTGATGCCCCCAGACTAGCGGTGCTGAGCTAGATGAACAGAATAGTAGAGCAGTAGAGATGGAAGGGGCCAGAGGGCCATCGGGTCCAGCCCCCTGCTCAGTGCTGGACTCCATCAAGCATCTCTCTCAGAGGGCTGTCCAGCTGCAACTGGAATACCTCAAGAGTCCACAATCTTTCTAGATCATGGGTTCGATTGTCACACTGCTGGAACAGTCAGGAAATTTTTCCTGATATCTAGCCAGAACCTGGCCTCCTGGAACTTGAGCTCATTATTCCTGGTCCTGCACTCTGGGATGATGAAGGAGAGATCCTGTCCGTTCTCTTTCTGACAGCCTTTCAAGTCCTTGCAAAGGGCTATCCTGACACCCCCCCTCCCCTCCCCAGTCTTCTCTTCTCGAGGCGAAACATGGCCAGCTCTTCCATCTTTCCTCACAGGGCTTTGTTTCCAGTTCCTTGATCGTCTTTGGTGTCCTCCTCTGAACCCGTTCCAGCTGGTCTGCATCTTTCTTAAACTGTGGTGGCCAGAACTGGTGGCAGTTTTTTGTGTTGGAAACCCCGAATCCGGTTTCCCCACCACAGTGTCTTCCTGCTGTTTTGGGCTACAGTTCTTACAGCCCTGGCAACACAACCAGTGCCTCCTTTGTTGAACCCCGTCTAGGCATATTTAGGCAGAAAAAGTCCTGTGTTATGGAACTTTTTTCTGTCTAAACAAACCTAGAATTGCACCCTTAAAGGTTTGGCTCCCTTTAGCGTGGGCAGTACTGATTTTAGTTGATGGAGTAAAACCGTTCCTGAGGATTGATTTAAATCACTGCTTGTTGCCTAAAGCGCTTTATAACACACCACCTCAAGTCTCAGCATTTTCTTTGCTGCAGTATGAAGTGATCCTGTTAGGCTTTGAGCCAGCCAGATCCTTCTCCAGGTTATATCATTTCAATCATGTATGTATGTATGTATTTAAAGCTTTTATAGACTGTCCCATTACTAGCGTCTCGCGACGGTTTCCAACGTTTTCCTGCATACAGTTTCTTTGCACTGCTGCACACTTTGGGTTTTCCCTGAGCATGCCTGATTTCTTTCTTTTGCTTATGGAAGGGACTGCTTTGGCTGCATAAAAAATCACATTAATAAAACGGATTTAATGATTAGCATGTTTATTTATTGCTGGCCCGCCCCTTGAGATCGGAGGCAGAGGTCCTTCTCCGGGAGCTCTCTTCAGAGGAAATTAGGAGGGTAGCTACTCGGAGAAGGGCCTTTTCAGCGGTGGCTCCCTGCCTGTGGAACACGCTCCCCAGAGAGGTTCACTGGTGCTGTTGCTTTATTCTTTTCAGCATCAGGCAAAGACCTTTCTATTTTCCCAATAGTTTAACGGTTAATTGGTTTTATCCTTGTTTGTAATCATTTTTTATTGGATGCAGCAGGTTGTGTGTTGGTGTTATGGTTTGCTCTGTTCTTTGGTTTTTTGTTCTTTGTAAGCCATCCAGAGACTTTTAGTAATGGGACAGCATAGAAAAACTTTAAATAAATAAATAAATTTGTTTCGGCACTGTCAAACAGCTAGAACTCTCTGGGTAGTTTACCATGGTTTCTAAAACAGAACCGTAATATAGCACTGGTGCATATTTTCTGTGGGCATTGTACCAGGAGGCAAACTCTTTGACTTCAAGACTGGAAATGAACCCTGTAATAGCCCCCATACGGCCTCATTGATACCCGATTGTGCATTGTAAGGGTATTTTTGCTTTGGCCCCTGGATCTAATAATTTCCCTAATTTGGGCAGTGCCTTGAAGTCCTGAAAAATTGCAGTGTTTGGGAGCTAGCAAAATAATGCTTAACTATTGCTTCTTAATAGAGGCTGAATGGGTTGAGAAATGCTGATTGGGCCATGAGAATTTCCAATATCGTGCCATAACAATGCCATTGTGCCATGAGAATTTCATGCACTGGGCATCAAAGAAATGGAGTTGTCTTGTTTTTGAGGTGTCGGCAATCAAACCTGAGCGACTGTCCTCGTCACAGTAGCGTAACCAAATTTACCTAATGCCATCTGACAAACTTCAGAGGGAATAGGATCAGGGTTCGACGCTTTGAAGATGCAATGTCCGAAGGAGCGTGTCAGTGTAGCGTTGCTATTAATGTCACGGCATTGCTTCTGTTAATTTCCAAAAATGGTAAAACAAGCAAGAAATTCAAGAGCAGGGCTGCCGCCGCCTCAGAAAATGGGGATCTTCATAACACTTCAGAGAATTTCCTTGATGGAAATAAACCATCAAGAAGGGATCCATACGATCCCCATTCGGGGAGCTGCCCTGCTCCGAAATGTGACGAAAGAACATGGCCTAGTTATGTTCAGATCAGTAATAGAAAGGTTAAGTTGCTTGCAAAATGAAGCTCTCTCAATTGTCTCTTTTCTCCTGCTAACTATCCTTGCACAAAACTGTTGTTGTTGTTGTTTGCACAGCCCACCTTTGCTTATCTGTCAGTAGAAATGTCAAGAAAACATGACAAAAGATATGTTGTGCAACAACGTCAGAAGGGAAAGAAAATATTCTTGGAAAATTTCATGCTGTTAAATCTCCACAGATTTATACTTTTATCCAGTCAAATTAATGCAAAACCCCCCAACGCAAAAGGGTTTGGATTTTGAAAACTTGGGAGGAGTGTCTTTTGCTAATAGTAATTATTGGTTTTACATTATTTTTTCACAGGGGAGCTGATCACAGCCGCCCATGAGCTTGGAGTAAGTATTAGTTTTATTGTTTAATCAATGCTCTCATTAACAGTTTTAGGAATTAAGGAAGTTTAATTAAGCATGGTGTTAAAGTAGATTAATTTATTTTCAAACCACAGTTTTTGCTAACTTATAAGTACAGCATGCGACAATTTACTCCAAGTTTTAAATCCAATTAAACTAAATTATAAAGCAAGGGCTTTACTGTATGTACAGTAGCTGGCTTATTATCAACCCAAATTTTGTATAAGCTGGGGAGAATAAAATAAATCGGGTTAACAATTTTAATAAGTTTTATTATTTAATAAACTTTATTATGGCGTATGATCCCCTTTAGGCGAGACCTTAAGGACTGTCATCGCGGTGGTAATCCGATAGCAGTGTGGTCTTTCAACTTGCTAACCAATAAAATAGTTCAGAATCTTTTCTCACTCTCTTGCTTTTGTAATTAAGGGAAAAAAGGAAACCCAGTCTTTTGAATGACCCTAATATACTATGAACCCAAATTTCAAGCTGTTTAAAGGGCAACTGTGATGAGTGTCATTGCTTTTCTGAGTGGTGCATTCTTAGCCGTAATGCATGCAGTCAAAACCACTCAGGCAAATATCTTGCTAAGTTTAAAATTGGCACTTCTGAAAACGGGTGAAAGAAAAACCGCTTTTCTAGGGGCTGTGCTCCAACCTGAGTGTTTATTACTAAGCTAATAAAGGAGTTATTTCTCAATTAGACAGCCATTGTGACATCTTAATGCAAATGCCTTGTCTTGTTTATTTGTAGGTGGCTCATCCTCCTGGTTATCCCTTATTCACTCTTCTGGCTAAACTGGCCATTGAGCTGTTTCCTTTTGGGTCCGTTGCCTACCGAGTCAATGTGCTCTGTGCCATCTTGGGAGCAGCTGCAGCGTCCTTTCTGTTTTACACCGTCGTCAGGTAAGGGAAGGCTGCGGAGTCTCCCCAGTGCTGCTTAGATACCGGCATTGTAGAACAAGCGCCTTTGTAACGCTCTGTGCTGCCCGGAAAATGCAGAGTCCTAGCATTTGTGCTTGCAGGCTCAGCCAAATGAATATGCGTTCAAAGCAAAAGGGCGCAAAGCTACTTCTGCGAGTCCAGAGAGGGGCGCTGGACCCCCTTTTCCTGCCGTGGCAGAACGAGGGGAAGTGGCAAAAGCGGCTTGTGACATCCATTTTGCTTTTGATGGAAAGTCAAAGGCAGATGCTGCACAGCAGGAATCTCTTGTGTTAGCCCAAGCTGCTCTTGGGAGCCCAGAGCAAACCAGGTATGGAAGGGCGGTGGGCCTCCAAAGCATCCCTTCACATCACTGTGTTCCTGCACTGGAGTTGTCGGCCTGGGACATGCTGCCAGAAGTGGCCCGTCTGGGAAAGTATCAGCTGGCTTAGTAAAATGTCCTGCAGAGACGGCGCCGTTTGCCCTGCCCTGCTGGCCCCGTGGCTTAGTCCGCTATAAAATTTATTTATTTATTTAAACAACTTACATGCCGCCCCATCGCATGAGCCTGCGGGGCGTGTGCGTGGAGAAGATCCGTTCGTTACCTGGCTATGTTGGGACAGGCCTTGGGTGCACCTGCACTCAGGACAACGCTGCAGGTTCTCACAACAGCCTTCGCTCCTCATGCATCTTCCTCCGCAGGTCCTACTCTGGTATGAATGGGAACCCACTCTGCCTCCCTCCCTCCGCCGTTAAAAGACAGCACATCAAAATGCCCATTGGATGTGCTGGCAGTTAAGAAGGAAGTCCAGGATTCACACATTTCACTGTTCTGCAGCGAACGTGACAAAATTTGTGCTGTGGAATACGCCCGTGTTCCCTTTTCCAGGACAGCCCATTCCCTGCTCCCCAGCATTCCTCAATCTGTGGCCCCTGAACACACACAGTCCAGGTTATTTTGTGCCCTCTTAAGGTGTTTTTCCCTTAATATTTTAGTACTTCTGCAAAGTGTGGGCTTTCCCCCTTGCTTCTCAATATTCTGTACCAGCTGTCCCAATCCAGCACCTGATTTCACAGGGCCATGGCAAACTATTTTAGCAATATTCAGCTGATCTGTCGGTTAAATCTTGCCTCTCTCTCCTTCTGTGCGTGAGGTTTTTTCCTCCCAATTTCCAGTCTGTTTCCCTCTTATTTTCCTTTTCTTTTATCCCTCCTACTCCATTATCCAAGCTGTTGTATATTCTTCAAAGTATCCTTGGATGGAAAAAGTCAAGAATGTATATAAATATAAAGTATATACATATAAATGTATATTTATAAACTGTTTTCTAAAAGAATTCATATCCTTTGTAACCAGTTTAAATCAGCCTTGATGCATTTTATGAAATGGTCATATATTATAAAAATAGGGACATGGGAAATATCTTCACCATCTGTGAAAAAGCCTTCCCTTTTTTGGTTTAATATTGCAGACCTACTTAAAAGTTAGTAACAACGTGAACTGACCAGTACCCACTGGGCTACAACATCGTCAATTTTCCCCTTGTGCTGGCTGCAGACTGTTAATTGATTCATCTGCTTATGATTTATATCATTTGAATTTTACATTTGACCTTGGACTCTTCATAAGAGTTAAGAAGAAAAGCAAGACCACAAAAAACACGCACGTCATAACAGAGCCCCAACTAATTTCTTTCAAAGGACCATTCTCATGGTTGTGTCTCATTAATGCACATCACTAATCAGATTTATCTAACCAGAACTAACAAAGTTTGTCATTATAGAAACACGCAGATGGCTTTAAAAAAAGGAACAATACGAGCGTCAACTGTACTGGCCTAACTTTTAATTGTGAGTGTTACAAAAGGAGCCAACTGCTTCCTGGTGGGTTCTGCTCTGCATTTTCTACCTGTATTCAGTACAGTCACTGACTGAACTAGGCTGAAACAGAATTAGATTTTTCCAGGAAATTTCCTGCATCGGCAGGAAGACACGGGTTGCAAGTCACTCTCTGCCTTCTGGTAGATTTGTGAGCATATTGGCTTGTACTGAAATGTGCCGCGTTCCACTTTCCTATCTGCCGCGCAGGCTTCTAAAATGAGAAAACAGGCAGCCTTTGGGGGAGCTTGCTGCACCATTAGCATCACTGCAGATGTTTCAACCTGCAGCGCGTGTGCTGATGCGTAGGTGTGTGCAGGTGCAGGGCAGCGATGTGGGTTGCGCATATGGCTGGGAGGGGCCTGGTCCATGTGCATGCGCAACAGCCCATACCGAAACCATGGGGGTACTAATGGTAGAGAGCATTATAGTGTTCAGAGAACTCCATGCACGGTGTCCAGTAAGCAGTTCTCATGACAACCCGGGAAGGCAAGGTAGTGCTTCCTCCCCGCTGGGGCAGATGGGAGAGCGCGGTTGAAGGTGCGTGGCTTGCTAGAGGCACGTGGCTTGAGGCAAAATTTGGTCGGTGGGTTTCTTGGCTTGCAGCTGGGGTACTGGGCCAACACAGCTAGGGCGGTTCATACTATTTTGCCCTGCTTGACTGTTGCCCTCGTCTCGGTTGGCATCCCGCACAGATGGTCCCACCCACACGGTTCTGGGATGGACACGCGCATCCTAAACATGGAGGGGTTGAACCACAAATGAAGTGATTCCCATGCCTCCTGGGTACCAATGAGAAAGATGGCTGCATTCCCAGAACATAGCAAGTCACCCTGCATGGTCACCATGCTTTGGGGGTTTTTGCCTTGATCTGCCTGTAGTTGTTTCTACTTTATCGCAGTTTCCATCCTCCCCACCAAGTCCCCCTTGTCTCCCAACAGCCATTGTGCCTGAAATGCAATCCCAAGGTGCATCACTCCCAGACGATGTCACCTACCTCTTCCTCATTGGTCCGCATGTGGAGGCTGGGTGGCTGGAGCTGTGGTTGCCACTCTTTCCAGGGGACTCTGTGGTAGTTTCATGCCAGGACTGTGGAAACCATGATCTTGCGTTCAGACAGTACAACAAGCCGTCATGGTCGGGAGAAACCACTGAACAAGCTATTGCTTCTTATCATGAAACTTTCCTTGGTGAAGTAGCATTTCTGGGTTCAGATGACATGACCAAAAATACCCACCATGGCTTGCCATGTTGCCTGGACCCAGCGGCTGTGTGTGGATGTGCACACATTTTAAAGGGGTTATTTCAAGACTTGGGGTGGGGGGTAACACCCTGCTGTAGTGAGACCATTGGGGTTGTCTCTAGCAAGGCCGGCATGTTTCGCCCTGTAATCAAGAGTCTTCTGACAAAATAATTTTCTAGAGCTGGTGCACTTGAGTTGGTACAGATATTTTCCAGTCCATCTAATTGTCTTGCTTTTAATGGGTGAGCCAATTATTTTTCTGGCCAACATAAAATGTGAAGGGTATTACCACACTGGAGCTATTTTGAAGGTCGCGCAGTAAGTCAACCTTTGTTTTTACAACTTGATAATGCCGGCGAAATGCTTTCTCTTGGGTAGCATGTTGGTCTTTCTTAAGGAATGGCACCAACCTCTTGGGCACACTTTCAGAGATAATTGTTCCTATTTAGAAATCCTGTTAGCCTGCAATCCTGTCCTACAACTCCCAGCTGGCTGTGGGAATACTGGGAGTTGTGGGCTTTTTCTGTCTAAGCATTCATAACATTACACCTTTAATCTTCATAAATTGTTTCTATATTGCTTTTAATGCTCAGGAGTGCTTTGACAATCCTTATTTCATTCATTTTTGCAAAAAAAAAAAAAAATATAGCCCTAGCAAGTTGGGTCATTAATAATCCTATTTTATGGATGGAGAACTGAGCCTGACAGATACCAAGTTGCCAAAGGCCACTCAGTAAAAGTGTTCATGACTGAATAAAACATTGGACCCAAGTCACCCAAGTCAAAATACCCACACTGCTGGGCTATGTCGGTTGTTCTGATAGCTCTTTCAGAACTGTCTCTTAAAAGATAAAACAGTGCCGCTTCCTGTGAGCAGATGTTGTAAGACGAACTTGGCACCTGAATTAACAGGTAAGGGTTTAAAGAAATCAGCTGTGCCGGAGATCGGCCTGGACCCCGCAGGGTGTCAAAACCTGTAAACAACGCTGCGGAAAGGGAGACATCGATTAGCTTCTGAGCCCCCTCTTCCACTTCTGCGTCTTTTAGCAAATTAAGAATTGGCATTCTTGCTCAGCCTGATTTGTAATCCAGACCTGTCTGCTCTCCTTTAAGCTGCGTTGGGAAAATGCGGAGTCTGAACGGGGATAGCTCTTGGTGGACGATCCTCGCTCCTAGGCTATGACAAACATTTTACATACTGTGTGCCTAGAGGGAGCACATTAAATGCACCTCTCTCCCGTGGAATGAATAGGGACTTTCCCTATCAGATAATTCATCCTTAACTAATTTTCAGCGTCGTTAAAGAAATAGGGTTAATAATAATAATAATCATAAAAAGGCCCAAAGCTTTTGAGGGGAAATATTTAAAGCATAAACTCTCAAGGCAAGACTGCTTTTGTCATATCGGCTAGGAACAGCATCGAGCATAATGTCAGAGAAGAATAAATAAGTTCCATTAGTGGTGGTGGTAGGGAAAAATCCCCGTTGTATACATTTTATTTTAAATTAATCTTTAATGCATCCCTTGTAATACTCTTCTTTGTAAAGTACTGGCCTCATCTTCCCTTCATTCTAACACCATGGGCACTCATCTTACAAAGGAATTACAAAGGGGTTTTTTATTGTTCTTTGTAGGGTTGGGGGGATAAACAGGTAAATTAAAAATAAAGCGACAATGACTTGTCAGCTCAGAAGGGTTCTTTTTAAAAGGACTTTAACATTTAATTTCAGAAACACCAAAAACGGGATCCTTCGCACTATATTGCAGGAAAGGATGACTGGGGGAGACCATGTTAAACATCTTATGGCCATGTTTAATTGTTTAAAAAAACCAAACAGACAAACCCTCAGATTTCATGCCGGCAAACCTGTGTCGTTTATGTCACAGGCTTTGTCGCAACCTCACTGGAACCGATGGGCTTTCTTTAGAGTTTTGCCATTTGGGAAGGGAAGCTTTTTATAGTCAAAGGCCTTGTGTTGCATCAGAGAGGGGAAGGCTCAGTCCTGACCCTCGAACGCTAAATATCCGGGGAGGCATTTCTGATTCTAACTGGGCGAGGTGTACCCTGTGTTGATGTGGCGTTGTGCTGGTGCAGCGGCATGGAGGCCAGGTGGCCGAAGTGGCCCTTGCGTGAGCATCACTGATTCGTAAAAGTAGCTTGCATGTTTTCAGATGAGACAGTCAGATCTCCACCCTTGCTTCTATAACCTCTTTTAAAAATAATCTAAAAGACATCCGGTAGGCATGTCCTTTGGGACAGCCATACTTATTCTAGAAACATGTCTGAAGAGATGCCTTCTCCCTCTCTCTTTTGAAGGGCACTGGGATTGTTGAGTGAAGCTGTTGTGGGGTAGCAGACTTGTAGGGTCCTAGATCTTCGAAAGCTATTCTCCAATCATATCAGCCCCATACATCGGACAGGGTGACCTTTTAAAGACTTTGGGGACCGTTTTTCGGCTGGCGGGGTCAGGAAAGAACGGCCCGTCCATCTTCCAACAGGCCCTTGTGGATGTCTTGCTAATACTCCAACTCCATCGACGGTTTTTAAGGCGACGAATAACAAATGAAGCCTGCGTCCTTCGGGAACGAGGCAGTTCAAGTGGCAAACCTACGTTCTCGTCAAACAATAAACACCCTTCAGAAAGGGGCAGAGCATCTCTATGGTAATTGGGAGCCAAGAGCGGCCTATTGATTCGGTGGAAGAAGACATTATGCACTGTCAGTTGCGGTTGTCACAATTTCATTTATCGCGTGACCTGAACTTAACCTCTCCAAACCCTTTTCTTCCACGTACATCAGTCCACCGGCCGGCTGGGTTTCCTGCTCTGACAGTTGGAATACAGTAAAGAATCGCAGCTTGAGTTGTGGGTGGTGGGTTTTGTTTTGCCTCGTTTCTGCCTTAAAACCAGCCCACCGTTCTCCCCCTGGCCTGCCCCCGCAGTTTCCTCTGTTTATACGCTATGTAAATCAGTTCTTTTAATAGATTTTGTTCTTTTGTCTGGCGTCTGTTTTGAGACATCTCTCAAGTTTTATGTTCATTTGCAGGTCAAGATAAGTTCCATTTTAATGTTTAATTGGAGAAGGCTTTTGATTCTTACAATAGTTTCATTCATTCCCACTTAAGAGGACATTGTTCTACATGCCGGATTAGTGTTAACTGTATTCTGACACTTTGTTCTTCTAATCAGGTTTTGAATTCTGCCAGGTAGTTAGGTTTTTCCCCCCTCCTCCTTTTTGATGTGTATGTTTTAAAAACAACAACTCCCCATTTTAATCGGCATCGGCTGCCTGCAATAGGTATTTTTCAAAAGACACTTTTATTTCCTTCCGTAATTTTTATCCCTTCGGTTTCCGTAGGAGCGTGTTTGATGTCAGTTGAATTACTGCTTGCTTTAAAAGTCCCTTACGTATTGTCCTTTGCTCTCTTGAAATGTTCTGGTTGCTGTTCATATAGAATTTGTTTGCATGGACGTGTTGGTTATTTTCTTCTGAGATGGTGTGTGTATAGGGAATACATGTTTTAAATTATTTTGCATGTGGCATTTCAGTACTTTAGAAATCAAATCAGAATAGATGCATATGAAATGCATGCAACTTGGGTTCTCTTTCTGCCGAAAAGGATATTTTAATATTTTTGCCCAGGAGAAGATTTTCAAAGCATTCTGTCAAGAACGGATAAAACTATGGGGCAGTTAGTGATATCCTTTGGCCAGTGGGAAACATGCATTGTAGCCCATTTAGGGGGGGAAAGGAAGGCTTATCACTTTGCTCTAATTTGGCCGTAATTGTTCGTATATGTATTTTTGCAAGTTTTTGCAATGACGGTGGAATACTTGGTGTCTTTTAAGAGACACCCTCATGAACTCACATTCCCAAACTGAACCACTAGCATTAATTCCACCTAGGTTTAGGCTGCAGAAAAATCTTCTGTGTTTGTTTGTAACACCATTGGAGAAGACACGAATTAAAAGCAAACATAACATTTTGCTTGCAGGGGCTGGTGGGGGGGACGATTATAAATTCTCTTCAGTTTGCCTTGAACTGGCATTTAAATATTATGCTGATGAAACACAGTGGGGGAAAACATTTAGGAAAGCTTGCCTTTTTTGGCCCGATTTTTAGTTTTCATTCTTGGGAGGAGGAAAAGAAGGATGGAAGTTTTCTTGAAGCAAAGCCATAATACTCTGCTCATTTAAAACAAAAGCAGGGATTCACGGGGGCAGCTGAGAAGCGAAATTGATTCTCCTATCTGTTCGTACCCACAGCTGAAGTCTCAGAGCAGCATTACCATCTTTGCTAAAGCAAAAAGAATCTTAAATATTTTGGGGTGGGAGAGCAGTGTGGAAGGGAAGGGAAACTCAGTTCTTCAAAGTTAAGCTGGAACTGTAGAAATTATAAGGTAAATTTGGTTTTCACGCAGCTGCCTCTGCAAAATTTGACTGGTGAAACGAAAGGTTAGCTCTCGTTGTGTGTTTGCATTTATATTGTGTTTCACTTCCAGATGTCCAGTTTCCAAGTTTAATGGCATGAGCTGACTTCCACTTTAGTTGTGGGGATTCCTCCGCTGTACATACACTTCTTGTTCTGTATGAACTTGTGGCTCATTTATATAGGGCTTTTTGCTGGGATTTTCAGCAGCTGGACTCTTTCCCCATATGGCCATGCATGGCTCTGCGATAGGCTCGCCATGATAAGACTTCGATGAGGACTCTGTACAGATTCCCTGTCCCCATCCCTACTTCCACCCTGCCAGACAAATTAATTTATCAGTTTTCCCAGCTAATCGAGTGCCTCTGTGCTTTCATGGACCAATCTGGAGCAAGCAGAATCCCTTGAAGCTTGATGTTCGTCAAACTGTGTATCTTTGTCCATTATCCTATTCAGCCAAGAGCTGAAAATTAAAACGCAGCGCTTGGAAAGAGAGGAGAATCTTCTGATTTAAGGTATATTTGGGTACATTTTGTCCAGATTAGAGATTTATTCTAAACCATTGGCTTTTTGTCTGGTGTTCCACAAGGCTCTTTATGATTTCAGAAGCCGCTAATGCCCAAGTAACAAGTAGATTCTAAGTTTTAACGAAGTGGAGGTGTGGAATAAAAGACTATAGAAAGCTCTCGTATTCATTTCCCTTTTAGGAGACTATCAACCATGACCCCTTGGCTAATTGATCTCCCGTTCTCTCTCTCCCCCTCCCCCCCCCGTATGGATTGGGTTCACTTGCAGCAAAGTTGCCTTGAATCCGACTTTCTGGAAGCTTTTACAGTTTTTCGTAATTTGCTTAAAAAGCAGACACATTTTCAGCTCAAGGATCTGTGCTCCATTTTGGAATTGGGAAGGTTGGCAGGGGGTGGAGAGAAAAAAGCAGGCCAGGGGACCCCCCCCCCCTTCCATCCTTAAAAATTAAAAAAAAAGACTGAAGAATCTTTTGTGACAGCTAGTCAGAGTTAGAATTAGTTCAAGAAAATGTTAATAAAGCACTGCCTAGTCTAATCCTCTTGATATTGCCAGGTAGCCTCCTGTCCATGGGTTAATTGCTTTAAAAGCGGAGGCAGTATTCTGAACGGTGGGCCGCTTCACCTTTTCACAGCTGTTCCCATTGAGTGACAACTAAATCCCATGTGTAAGATGAGGAAGAGCTCAATCTCCAATTGGGAGAAAATTTATGTAAACCGCAATCCCTTCAGAATGTGTGGAAGTCATAGACTTTCTTGATTTACTCTGCTTTTCCCAGAAAGCTCTTTTGTTCCCTTGCCTAAGTCCCATCAACCCTTTGTAGCAGAATATCACAGCCGCGGCAGATAGCTTGAAATATATAAATGCTATCATAGCTCTGATTAATAGCACCGCTTATGAGTCAGGTCTGATAACGGAGCTGCTCTCCACTCAATTTCAGATACCGCTAATGGAATCTGTCTTCTGCAATTGTAATGTGAGAAGGTCTAATTTGCCACGGAGCTTGGATCTGTCACCAGTAGGGGATTGTGGGGTCAGAAGGGAGCTGCCAGGTTTTTGCCCTGCAGCTTGTATCTCTTGCTTTGAATGGTGCAGCCCTCTGTCTGCCGCGGAGCTGATAGGCCCCTCTGCGGGGCTTATGCCACGTCGCACAATAGGCAAGGACTTCCCAGCCCGACTTCATAATTGTGCAGCGGGCTCATATTTCCACAGCTACTCCGCTGCATAATTTCTAATAAGTGGGTGTTTTTTTCCCCAACAAATGTCAGATTATGAAAAGTTTCCTCAATTACAAAAAAAACTTATAAAACATTTAAATTGCTAAATCTGTTTCCTGCCGAGTTCCCCCCTCTTTTCTCTCCTCCCCCTCCCCTCTCCCTCACCCCACTGTCGTACCACCACTGGCATCAAGCCCCTGCTTAAATGGCACCACTGGAAGCCATGAAAAAGTGTGTGTTTTATATAATATTTCTCTCTCTCTCTCTATATATATATATATATTGAAAATGTAGGGCTCAGGAGAATTGACTGGGTCGGAGCATCACCCTCCTGGCTGTGAGAGTGCTGCACCATCTGAAGAAACTTCCAGTGACATAGTTTTCTCTTAACTTGCAGAGGAAACCGTTATAAAATGGATTTCACTGTGACATGCTTTTGGACGGTCCTGCCGTTGCTGAATACATCTTGGAGCATCCTCCAAAAAGCAAAGCAAAGGAAAGTTCAGCATTGCCAACTTAGCATTCTGAATCTGCTGAACTTAGCAAGTTTCCACGGGTGGCAGTATAAAAGAGGAGGCTCCGCAAGGCCACTGGTTTCCAATTGGGTTGGCCCCCAGATGTGGGCACCGGGAAGGTGTCGTGTGTAATCAGTCAGAACGGAACAAGACCTTTGCAAAAGCAGCCATGCAAAATTCCCATTCTTTCTGATGTCGTTTCTCCAGGAAGACTCTTTGGGTCGTGTCCATGGTCAGTTAGCTATTTTCAGGTCATGTATTGAGGTTGTAGAACTTCAGCAGGGAGGGAATTACAAACAGGTGAAAGGCCCACACAGGCTGGCACTGAGTTAAAATACATGGAAAACCCCTTGATTTTCTGTGGCATTTTCCTCGGCATTCGATTGTGGCCCAAGCAAAGTCAATTAAGCAAAACACGGGGATGATAAAATATGATGTAGAAGTGCAGATAGGTTTATAGGCAGAGTTATTCTTGCTGATAAGAGAATTGTGTGTGTGTGGGGGGGGGGTGTCAGGGCTGGCCCCGGCAAAATTAACATGGGGCAAGCAGGAGACTTTAGTCCTGGCTGTCATGTCAGATGACACCATAAGGTCGTTAAATTCCAACATTAGATCTGAATTTTCAGGGTTCCACCTGTTGTCTTAAAGCTCTCCTGAAAGAGGGGTTCCAAGTCTGCATGAAGAACCAGACTGACGGGGACGTTTCTCTTCCTCTTTTGGAGTGTTCCCTGGCCCTAATTTTCTAGGGTACGTGTTACACTGCCTTTAGCAGGTGATGCGTTCTTGCCGTTGAACCAGTCTCTCTCTTCCCTGCTCCACACAACTTGGAAGGGCTCTCCAAGATCTACCATGCTGCTCCTCAAGTTTGGGAGAGCTGGGATGGACAGGACTGACCTGGATGAACCCAGTGGTTGGATTCAGTACTGAGCATCTTGAGATGCTCATGGATTGGATGCAGCTCCCAGTGGGACTTCAGCTGGCCCCCATGGCCTGACCAAAGTCTGAAGGGACCAAGCAAGGGCATACACATGATGATGATGATGTTACGATGATGATTGGGAAGTTTCTGGGCCAGTTGAATGTGCTGGCAGTGCTTGTTAGAGCAACGGTACCACATGGTCTTCTCCAGCCCGGTGACCCAACGCTCAAGGTGGCTGAGACTTGTTGTCCAGAACACCTGCAGGCGCACCATGTTGGGAAGGCCCTGGCCATGGACATAGGGTGTCAAGCTGAGGGATCTGAGGCTGAATCCCCAATCAGCTACGAAGTTCGCTGGATGACCTTGGTCTGCTCACACTGAGCCAAGCCTGTCTCGTGGGTGTTGGGAAGCCCCTCCCTGCATATGCTGGATAGTGGTGCAAGACGCAAAGGGTTTCTGTGGGGCTGCGTATCTTGTCCTGAAATTCTTTGATGGAGGCTGGGATGCCAGTATAATTAAACCATTTAAGGATAGGATTTCAGGGGAGAGGGAGAGGGAGGGGCAGGCAGGCAAATGTTCGAGTGCCATTTTTTGGTGGAAAGCTGGGCATGCATCCAGGAAGTCCTTCAGTCCATGCATCCATCTGTCCATCCATCTGGGCCACGCAGATCCTGCCGTGACAGTGCTTTTCCCTCCCCCTTGCAGGGCTGTGACCCTCCACAGCCCCATGGGAATTCCTTAGGAGCTGCTTTATGTCAACCATGTTTGTTGTGATTCTTATATGGACTTTAATGCTACTTGTTGGCCAGTTTGGAAGGATTTGTATCTTGAAAGATGAGAAAGAAGTGTAATAAATGGTGGTATTGATAGGCAGTCCTTAATGGTGTGAGACTTGTAAGGAATTTCATTCTATCTGTCCTCCCTCTGCATTGAGATTTTCTCTGTAAGCCATAGTGAAAGGCCCAATGTTGAGAGAAGTAAGAACATCCATGATAAAATGCAGGACCTTCCAGGTGGCTGCCCCAAAGCTCTGGAATAGCTCATTTTTCTGCTTTTAGAGAGGAATTCAGAGCACATCTTTTTTGTTTTGTGGTTTGGAAAGCAACTGTCTGGGCAGTGGTAATTGTTTCTTCGTTTTGTTTGAATTCATTGTTTTTGGCTATACCAGGTGGTTGTCTTCCTCTGAGCAGCAGGGTGCATCCTGGTTGAGGAAAATGCATCTGGTTGCTTTTTTCCCTCTGACCTCTCAAATTCTGTGCCCCCAAATTCAAACTTTTGGACAAAGCTTCAGAATGAAGAGTCTGCATAGAAGAGAGTTGAAACCCCTCCCCTCATTTGCATGTCTGGGGGCAGAGAAGCTGGCTTGAGTTCTGTGTGCTGCATAGAAATGTTATCATAAATACATATAAATAAAGGCTATATGATACTCACTGGGTGAAGCTGGGCCAGTCCCTGACTCTCAACCCACCCCACGGGTTGTTGTGAGGATAAAATATGGGGGGAAACCATGGGAAACACCTGGGCTTCCTTGCAGGAAAAGGGTTGGGATAGAAATTTAATAAGCCAATGCATCCAATACATAATGAAGGAAATTAGGAGGGTAGCTACTGGAGAAGGGCCTTTTCAGCGGTGGCACCCCGACTGTGGAATATGCTCCCTGGGGAGGTTTGTCTGGCACTGTTGCTCCATTCTTTTCGGCGTCAGGTGAAGACCTTTTTATTCTCCCAGTATTTTACAAATTAATTGGCTTTATCCTTGTTTTTATTACTATTTTAGATGCAGAGTGCTGTTGTTATGGCTTTGGTTTTGGTTTTCTGTTCCTTGTAAGCCATCCAGAGACTTTATTAGTAATGCAGGGAATAGAAAATTTTTAAACAAATAAATGCAAATAATTAAATAATGTCATTTGGGGCCCAGAGAAGGTGGCCACTATTGAATGTGAGAGCCACCATTTTTCTTTCCCGAATTGTTGCCTGGCATCATGGGCCCGATCCGTCAGGCGCGCACAGACTGGGATTCTAGCACGGCGCAGGCATTGTCTGCAAGATTCTTTCATGGTTGCAAATGTCACAGGAAAAGCTTAATGGTTGCATTCTTTAGAAATCATACATTGGCTATAGGCTGTATAAATAATTCCACAAAACGATGGCTGTGTAGAGGGAGGGTAGTATTCTCGGCAACGCAGAATGTGGGACAGAGGGTAGGGATGATTCCCAGGGTAAGTTTTCCAAGGCAAGCTTTCCACAGAAAGACCTGAACTAATCTAAATATGTGGAGGTTGAAATCCTTGTGGGAACCAAAGTGTCACACCTATCAAATCCACGAGTGAGAACAAATCCACACTCAAGTCCAGAGTACAAACAGATATTTGGGCTCTCCATGCGACATGCGTCCAGGCATAGAAAGGCCAAGAGAGAGCAAGAGTCCTACCCATCCGGCAACTCTAGACTATGGATCCATCAACCACAGCAAAGAAGGATTCACCTTCTATGGTATTTTTCAAAGCAAGTCCTTAATGATGCAAAGTTCGAGAGACAAAGGTCCACCTGGGACGGCATGTCAGTGTGAGGAATGCCCAAGCAGAGAAGCTTTGGGGCAGTGAAGCAGAGAACGTTCCCGGCAAAGTCTTCCAGCGGGGCCATCGACGGAAATGTGGCCCAGCATCGCAGAGATGTGGCTGCGACCGTCCTCTTCCTGAATAGCAGCTGCCCGGGGATTCTGGTCCATCAGGGAAGCCTCTCCTGGGGAGACACCTCAGCCTGCGTGATGCTCTGAAGGACAGCCACTTCTCTGCTAGGTTCTCAGAGCCTGCCCTCTTCCTTCCCCATCTCTGTCTCTGCTAGTCTCTGGGTGGGACTCACCGAACCCGTGCCGGCTTTCTCCTGGACTCTTACTGCGGCTCCATGGGCTGAATGGGCCCAAACCCTTTGGGAGCATTTCTGATCATGTTCTGGCTACAGACTGGTGCTGGGCTGGTGCTCCTGGAATGATGCTACTTTGGAGAAGCTGGGGGGGAAGGCATGGGCCTCCCCTCCCCTCCCCACTTCCCCTCCCCTCCCCTCCCCTCCCCAGGTGCCTGGAGTCCCCGCTGCCATGCCAGGCCAATGCAGCCACAGGGCTAGGGTGTTGCAGCCCTGCGCCCACCGGTCCCAGCCGGGAAAGCTCCTTCAGGACATGTCCCAGAACTTGCCTTCCCCTCGTCCCTTGCCTGGCTTTTCATAGGAATGTTCCGTGCGGCGCCAGATGCTGATGCTGGGCACCCGCTTGTTCGGCTCACGTGCCCACCGGACCCAGACCCACTGCTGGGTAGGGGAGAGCTAGTGCTTCCCAAAGGAACCCCAAAATGAGCTCACAAACTCCCTTCCAGCTCGGGGCGGGTCGCTTTTTGGATGGAAACATTCCCACTGCTTGAACCCCTTCCAGAAGTGCTTGAGGAACGTTAAGAAACGGAATACTTCTCACCCCCCAAATATCGCCACCTTTTCTTCAATCCCGTAAAGTCATATGGATCATCGTGGAGCATTAGAATGCTATTTTGCTGGGATCCCTCAACTGTCTTTGGAAGCAACATGGTTTGAACCTTTGTCAAGCCAAAGGATGCCTTTGGTGGGGTGGATTATTCAGGATGGAACAGGTGGGCCACCTGACCCCAAGTTCTTTGCTAGCATTTGATGACTTTGCTTCTTGTTAACCCACCCTTGTGGGAGGAGGGTGTCTCCCACATATTGGAGTTCTGGGCAGCGTTGGGATTTTGCAAGGGTTATGTGTGCTTTTGCAAAATGGCTGCCTTGGTAGGTGTGTCCATTCACACAGCACACAACACACGTGTGTCCATTCACACAACACTTAGGACTAAAGACAAAGAACCAAACAAAAACTAGAGAAAAGTGAAAAGTAAATTCCAAGACTGCGATGCAATTACAAGACTGAAGTGGGGTCCAAGTTGAGGCCGGGGGTCAGACTAGATGACCCGGGAGACCCCTTCTGACTCGCTCTGTTTCTATGTTTCTAAGTCCCAAAACAAATGGCATGACTTTTGTTGCGGGGGGGGGGGGACTGGCGTTTGCCACATGGGGAGAAGGCTGTCACCTTTGCTCCCACCGAATCTCTCCCTCCACCCCTGCTGTGAGCTTTCTTCCCGTTCCACCCCCGTGTTGTGGCTGTGATGCAGCGGGACCACCTGCGGTCGACCGTCTTTTACCAAAAACAGCCAGCCACCGTTCTGCCCTGGGTCACCCCCAACATGTTTCTTGCCGAACCTTGTCTCTGGTATCCTTGGAAACTGACGCAAAAGCACCTCTGCCCATGTGCAGAGTTCACCTCTCCCCCGGTTATTTATTGTGATCTGTTTTCATTTCTCCGTGCTTACTCCAGTTGAACCCTTGCTGTCGAAAACAGACGTTCAAGTTCAAATTAAGGGCTGCTTAATTAAAAATAAAAGCAAACTTGCAGAACGTGCTGAAACAAACTATCCCATGGAGCCATCAGGAAGGTGCCTTTTGCTGGTGGCATAGTTTGTGGGTTTTGGGGTGGGGGCGGTAATGGGCAGGACGGCCACGCTGTCGTCTTCTTTTTTAAATGGGGGGGCAGCGTTGTCGGGGAAGATGCATTTCCTTGTTATCTGTGTTCGCAGGCTCTCTGGCTCGCACGCCGCAGGAATCTGTGCTGTGGGGCTGTTTGGGTTTTCTCGCCTCACATGGCAGTGGTCCATCACGGCGGAGGTGTTCAGCCTGAACAGTCTGTTTGTGGGGCTGCTGATGGCTCTCTCCGTGCACTACGAGCAGGCGACGACCCCGCAGGAAAGATCAAAGGTACCCCATGCGGCATCAAGACGCTGCGCCGTGTCCCCCCACCCCACCCCACGTTAACCTGATTCTGTCGGACTTGGCAAAAATGACGCGCGGCGGCTTCCGACATCTGTGCGCTCCAACCTGGGGTCTCTCCCAGTGGGAGCGAAACGCTGCCTTGGTCCATGTCGCCCGTTTGTCAGCCTGGCCCAGAGTCACCTTCGCTTGCTGGATGTCGCTCTCTCGGGTGCCAGGTAGCAGCGGGTCATTCCCAACACCTGCGGTTGGCAACTGGAAAAAGCAGGGATTGAACAGGGAGGCAAGATCTCGTGCCCCCCCCATCCTTCTCCTTTTACTGTTAGATAGAAAACGAGGGAGGGGGATTAATTAATTTAAGATGCAATCTTATGACTGCTTAGACAGCAAAAGGGGCTGCATGGGGCATTCTGGGAATTCCATCAAAATATGCATAGATGCTGCCCTTTATTTATTTAATTTGTAGCCCACCAAAAAACGGTGTTGAGGGCAGCTAGCACAATGCCCTGTTTATAAACACAGCCTTAGTGATTATATGAGATGAAAACAAATTAAAAACACACTAAGGTACAACCTTTTAAAAATAGGGAATTCTCTCTGTGTGTTTTATAGAGGGAGATGCAGATGTTTTCCACTGCCAGGGGTTTACCTCGGCATTTTGTTCTTTCGCATTGCTTTTTCCAGTAGCTGTTCTCCAAAATGGCAGGAATGGACCCAGCTGAGCAGATCTGAGGGACAATGGAGAAATTCCTCCTGTTTGAAATTTAGTGTACATTTAACCTCATTTTCCCCTCTCAAACCATTATGCAAACCAAAACTCAGCTACCCTTTGAAATTTGCATTTAGCAAATTTAGCAATACGTGAAAATTGTAAAAAACCCGATGGGGATGCTAAGGGAAATGAGCTTGGGGAGATTCTGAAATGCATCATGTGGAGAAAATTGTTTGCTGAAATAATATGTACGCTAAGCTAAGTGAAAATGCACACAGATTTTTGTGTGAACTTTGAAATTTTTGTGTGAACTTTGAAATTTTTGTGTGAACTTTGAAACCTATCTTTTTGCAAAATTTGGGATGAACCAGACTTAATATTGAGAAAAATGGGAAGTGGAGAGAAGTGGCTCTTGACAGATTTGTCCGTTCTGGCGGGGGCTGAATGTGAGCCCCTTCATTGGCCGCTCAGAGCAAGCGGCCAATGAAGCCCAGCATTTTCTTTCCCACGCGGCCGTCCCTCACATCCCACCTGAGGCCAAATCTCCCTTGGAAGAAGGCTCCTGTGTTTATTTGATTTAGTTATAGTCTTCCATTTTGATTGGATTCCCTGGGAAGCTTAAAATATGTTAAAATAAATCGCAACAGGGCAAATTAAAGCAAAAAGATGAAAGAGTCCCAGTGTAAAAGAGCTGAACAAAAGTAGTCAGCGGAATTCAAAACATAACACCAAGCAGCGTCAAAACATTGTACGGGGGTTTATAAAAAAGAGGCATGTGAATTAGTCTGGGGCCAAAAATGACACGAGAGCGGGCACCAAACAAAATTCCGAAGTTCGGTGCCATGACACTGAAGGCCCTGCAACACGGGGCAGGCCCTGACCTCAGGGTTCAGACAGGGCATGGTTCTGAAGGAACCTTCCTTTATTATTATTATTATTGCAACACAATAAAATATAATACAATATAAAAATATCAATATAAAATTAAAATTAATAATATAAATAAAAATATAAATGATATAAAAGAAGTTATAAAAGAGAAGTTATAAAAGAAAAGAAAAGAAGTAGCCCTGGCCAGATAAATAAGTAAATATTGTTAACAATTAAAATGACGTTTAAATAAAAAAGGTCTTCACCTGGCGCCGAAAAACAAATAACGACGGCGCCAGGCGGACCTCTCTGGGGAGCGCATTCCATAGATTGGGTGCCACCGCAGAGAAAGCCCTCCTCCGAGTACTCACCCTCCTAATTTCTTTCATGGAGGGTTCCCGGAGAAGGGACTCTCCCGCAGATCTCAAAGGGTGGTCGGGCATATACGGACGTAAGCGCTCGTTCAGGTAGCCAGGACCCAAGCCGTTTAGGGCTTTATAGGTCATCACCAACACCTTGAATTGGGCCCGGACTTCAATGGGAAGCCAGCGAAGCTGCCCCGTCCCCGTCAGCAACCTGGCAGCTCTATTTTGAACCAATTGAAGTATCCTTTTTGGAAACAACAGATTCCTAGACAAGCTTTAGTTTCCAGTGCGGCCCCACACCTGCCTGCTGTCTAAGGAGACGCACGTTCACCTTGGGCAGTTAGATCCCACTGTGTCCAGCAAGGCTTGTTCCCACGTACGATTGTGCTCCTGGTTGGTCATGCATCCCTCTTTACTGCCAAGACCATCAAAACTGTTTATGTTAAAATAAAAATCCAGTGAAATCGGAAAATGTTAAAAGCAATACATCTGTTTTATGGAATAGAAACACCCACTGTTGAGCTACTGTACAGGCAGCGTGGTGTAGCGGTGAGTGCTGGGCTAGGATGGGAGATCCCGGTTCTAGTGCCCACTTGGCCGTGGACCTTAGTGGGGGAATTTGATCCAGTCACTGACTCTCAGTCTAATCTACCTCACAGGGTTGTTGTGAGGATGTAATGGAGGAGAGGAAGAGGATCATGTGGTTACCATTACTGTTAGACTGTCCAATACATTAAGCTGTCTGTCCAGTTCACAGTTGCTTGAAGTATAATAAAAAGAAATATAGTCACAGTGCAGATAGAATAAAGCACAGTATAACAATTCAGTATGCAACATTTAAAATAGTTAAACATCTAAAATAATTTCAATAAATACAGTAAAACTAGACCTGATTAAAACTGCTGACGTAATCCATCATGTACCATTAAATGCCTGAGAATAGAGGGCAAATTCATCATGATGCCAAAAAGAGAACAGTGTTGGCAGCAGGCGGCCTCCGTGGAAAGATCAGTCCAGAATTGCTGGGCCACCACCGAGCAGGCCTCGCTCCTTGTTGCCTCTTTCTGGAACTTAGAGTTGGCAGTCAGAGGTTGGCCCCAGATGAAGGCAATAAAATCCAGATAGACTGAAGTTGGGATTAAACCAGCTTGGATTTCTTGTATGAGAAAAAAAGGGGTGGGGTATAGATTTAGTCAACAAACAAATATTTTTAAAGGCAGAAGAACCAGAGCAGACATACTAGATTGCTGATGATACTATGCATCTTATGAGAATGAAAAGGTCTTTAATCTGTGTTAAAAGAATGGAAATGGTGGTGGTGGTTGTGAGTTCCTTGAACTTGGGAGTACGGTGAAGAAGTCTGAAGAGGCTGCAGTTCAGAACAAGGCAGGACTTTAAATCAGATTCAGACCTTGGCTTGGTATCCTGGCTTGTCTTAAAACTGGTAAGCATAGTTTCTGTTGCTTTAGATGCAACAGAAAGCCATGGTTAATTAGGGAGTTATTGGTATATCTGAAGCTCTCATCAAAGGAAGGATCAAAGGAATATGTGTGGGAAAAATGGAAGTCCAAATGCTGCCCACTGTCAGAGCCTGGCTTTTAAGTAACCCCTTGGAAACCCACCATTTCATTTCATTTCATTTCATTTCATTTCATTTCATTTCATTTCATTTCTAAACTGCCCAACAGCCAAAGCTCTCTGGGTTGTTCACAATAGTATATTTGAAGAACAATATAAAGTAAACCATTAAAACATATTAAAACATTATAAAAATTACTAGTACAAAATTTAAAACCAAATTTAAAACAACATTAATATTATAATTTGAGAAGACTCCAAGCATTTAACAAGGCCCCAGTCCCTAATTAAATGTCCTGCAGTAAAGGACAGAATTTACCTGGCACCAAAAAGGTAGTAAAATTGGCACCAGGTGGGCCTGAGTGGGGATCTTGTTCCATAACCGGGGGTCTGCCCCTGAAAAGGCTCTTCTTGTTGCCACCAGCCAAGCCTCCCTTGGAAGTGGCCATTGGAGGAAGGCCCCGGGACTTGATCGTAGTGTCCACCTAGATAAAGGCTGGATGAACAAAGATCTCAGTGAAGCTCTTTATTATAGCAGATCAAGATACAGCGATCAGCATTTCAGGGGTCCTAGCAATCCAGGCACAGGGACCTTCTGGATAATCCAAGATGAAGGTATGTGATTCCAGGCAAACAATAGCTCACAACAAGTCCAGGCAATGGAATACAAACCAGGGTCCAAGATCCACAGTAAGTCCAGACAAGGAAGAAGTATACCAGGCAGGGAAAGGTGAGGTCCCTTGTACAGACTTGCTAACTCAAGGTGTAGGATTCAAACAGGCAAAAGTCCACGCTTCACAGAAAGGCTGGGCAACAAAGCAATTTTGGGCAAAAACAGAGGAAGTTTCTAGTTGAGTTTTCTCGTATAAGCCTAAGCCTAACCTAACCTTGACCTCTTGTATCAGCTTCAGGGCAAGCGAGGGGCTTGAAGTTATGATTCGTAAGTCCGAACAAGAGAGTGAGCGCAGCCACGATGGTCCCATACGGGGCCTCTGTGATCCGTGCTTCGAGAAAAGTCCAGTCCACCTAAAGTCAGGCAGTGGAGGTGGTCTGCAGTAAGGTCTCAGCTGCGCTACATCCCAGGCCAGCTGAAAGCCCTGGTTTCAGGGTTAATCCAGGAACTCAGTTTGGGATGAGCTTTAGCAGGAAAGTGGTCCCGGCATTAGAGACATTTCCAGGGTAGGCCAATATGTTGTCTTAAATACAGGAGAGGAGAGGAGACTCTACATTGGGGTGTGTGACCCCTTTAAAAGCCCCTCCGCCTGCTGGGTTCTCTCCCCACTTGAGTTGCACAGAAGATTGTTCAGGTTGTAAGTCAGAGGTTGGACTCAGCCTTATCCTGCAAGGCTTCCTGGGGGACACGTGCTCTCCTTTGACCTGTCGCCAGAGGGGGGCCCAGGCCGAGCCAGGCTCTCTCTGCGCATTCTGTGCCTGGAGCAGGGCCAAGCCAGCGCTGCCCTGCCATGGCCCATCGAGCTGAGAAAAGCTTCCTTCTCATCACCGGACTGGTTTTAGGAGGTGCTTGGGTGACCGAGGCATGAGTTCCTCTCCCCAAGCTGAGAACAGATACAAGGTGAATCTGATAAAGTCCTTCTCTCCCCTTTTCAGAAATGCTCAGTGTACACAGGGCGATCTCCACGCTTCCCAGACACGAGGTGGGACCCTTTATTTTATGGGGCACCCCCTCCTAAGAATCCAGGCCTAGTCATTAGGAAACTCTTGGGCACGTTAAGCCTTGTGAAGCCACTTTTCAATTTGGATTATATGATTTCTAGACCAGTCCTACGTGGGTTGGCATATCCTGCTGCTTGATAAGCTGCTCCCTCGAAGCAAAGATGCGCAGCTGCCAGACTTGGACACCACCTGCCTGCCGTGTCGGAGTGAAGCCACACGCAGGTGACCCCTTCCATGGTGCACCACTTAGGCCCCCAAGGAAGGAGCAAGTCTCTTCCGTTTCCCTGGTGGGTCTGCCGCTTGGAAGGAAAGAGAGAGCAGCTGTATAAATTTTCCCACCACCTGCAAGCTTTGTTGATGGCAAAGCTCTCTGGTGGTTAAGGTTGTCTGCCACCTAGTGACTGCAGGTGGTACTCCACACAAGAACATATTTAAATTAATTAAAATGGATCAATGCATTTTAAAACCCAGATGACTGCAAGGTGCAAACGCCTGGCACCCCTGTAGTTTGCACACCAAGTATCAGGAGTCTGCATTTCACAGTCTTGGAGCTCTACTCCTGACAGACAGACGCACGTCCTCTCTTACTGTTATAACTAGATTAAGGGTTCTTTTCTGCCTGCTTTTAACTTTTTTATTTTCCGTGCTGATGCTGATGCTTTTTAAGGTTGTGTTGTTTTTGTTTTTAACTCTTGTTTTTAACTCTTGCAATGCTGCCTTCTGCTTTAGACAATTTCCTTTGAGGTGTTGAATGACACCTATAGTGTGGTCCATAATTGGATGGCCATTTTTGCTTCTTGGTTGCCACGAGATTCTTGGGCTCCCAGCTTGCATGCCTGGAGTCCTCTGAAGACTGTCCCAGCCACTGTGACTATTTTAAAACGGATTCAAATTGCCGGTATTAGACGTTTGGTCTCCTCTCCTCCTTGCAGGTGTGTAAAGCAGGGGCCTTTTGCTGTGGACTAAGTCTGTGTAACCAGCATACGATCGTCATCTACGTGCTCTCCGTGGCGCTGTGGGTTTCCTTTCGCTTGCTCAGGGCCCGGGTGAGTGTCCCAGTTGGCTGTTTGGAAAGGAAAACGGAAAACGGAAGGCCGGGATGCGCGGATGTGTTAACTCCGGGGACCTTATCCAGCCAAAGCACTTCACTTTCACAAGGAGGACATGAGAATGCAGAGAGCCCAAGGGAGCTCGTGGTCCCCTGATCTGTGTCTCCGCTCATTCCGGGAAAGGGCAGGATAGAACCTCTGAAGTCCCCTAATGGCCTTAAAGTCATCAGTTCCTCTCCCCAAGTGGAGAACAAAAGACAACACCACTTTCTATGGATTCTGTTGAGTTCTCTACCTATTTTAGATGTTGCCAGTACTCACAGACCTGACCCACAAGTGCGCACTTAGAAACATAGAAACAGAGCGAGTCAGAAGGGGTCTCCCGGGCCATCTAGTCTGACCCCCGGCTCCAGCCGGCTCCGCTCATGACATGCCCACCATGTGCACGTCCAGCCTATCCTTGAACACCCGCACCGATGGGGCCTCAACGACCTCTCGTGGAAGCCCATTCCATACGCTCGGGGTCCTGACTGTCAGGAAGTGCTTCCTGGCATCCAAGTGGAACCTTGGCTCCCGGAGCTTTGCTCCATTGGAGCGCGTCCTGCCTTCCTCTGCAGGGGAGAACAGGTCTCTCCCCACCTCCGTGTGATGCCCCCTCACGTACCTGCATGTCGCCAACAGGTCCCCTCTGAGTCTCCTCTTGCTGAACCTGGTCTGAGGCTTGGAGTGGGGGTGAGGTCGAGCGCCATGGATAGCTCCTTACAAGTTGAGACTAAAACCCAGAGTGGATAGTGGATACATTGGAGCAACCGGTCTCCATTGCTAACTCATATGTGGAGAGGAAAGTTTAGAAATATTTAAAGTGATTAAAACAAAAGTACAGCACATCCATTCCTATGCATTCTCTCTGAGGTCGACTTCCCAACCTCAGAGAGGCGGCTAGGGCGATTTGAGCTGTGAGGATAAGGGAGGGGGCTGAAATGCAAAGTGCTGCCTCAGAGCTGGGAATTGAGGCTTCCTGGCCCCCCTCCCCGCGATAATCTCTTTACTTCATGGACTTTGAGTAGCTAAGCCAGCGACAGCAGCGGGAGCCACTGAAATGGCTGTGCTCCTCATTTATTTACTTGTTCTAAAGTTAGCCATATACCTTTTTGCATCTAAAAGGTCCTGGAGCAGTGCAAATAAAAAGACAAAACAGAATAAGCTGTAGTATTAAACAGAATGTCAGGTTTAAAGAAAACATGGCGGGGCAACCAAGGAAAGGTTCCTGAAATAAATGCACGTTCCCCACGTGTTGGAAGCGACACTGTGCTGACGTCCACCTGACTGTCAGAGGCAGGGAGTGCCAGAAAATGGAGCTATGGCGCTTTGGACTCCACCCAACGTTCAGTGGAGAGGCACCCGGGGAGCAAATTCAGAGGGCAAACAGCAGTGCCGAGCGGAGCTGAGGACAAAGGAAGTTCTGTCCTGCTGCTGCGGTTCTTCTGCCGCATGCCGGCATTCCAGTTTGGCGCTCTGTGTTGGCCATTCTGATCCTGGGCGTAGCACGCTCTGTGTTCTTCTGTCTTTGTGGCTGCTTTCACAACGGCCTGCTTAGCAAGGCGCCCACAACTCCGGTTTTGCTAGTGGGGATCCGGGAAGGAGGGCGCGTGACCGAGGAGCCCATGCAGAAGTCTGGGTCAAAGAGCCTTTTTAGTCCCTGCATCCCTTGAGCCTGTGAGGATTGCCAGGAGTCCTGTTTCGCTGGCCCCTCTGGAGCAGCCATCTCCAACCAGCTGCCTTCCAGACGTTTCGAATTCGGCTCCCTGCAGCCTGCGTGCACAAGGATTCAGAATGCGGGGAGTTGTCTGGGGGATTATGGTAAGAATGAATCCGTGAGCTCAGAATGTGGAGCTGCTCTATTCCATCTTTCTCTTTCCATCAGCCCGATGCTTCCAAGCGAAGTTCAGCGTTCTGTTTTCCCCTTTTCTTCACTGTTTCGAAACTTGAAGGTGATGTCAGGGGCCTGTCTGCCTCCATCCGTGTCTCTAACTTTTTAAAAAATGTCAGAATCCTTCACATCCTGTCCTACTGTTGCTGCAGTGAGGGTTACAGGCCTCAGGAGATGAGCAGCTTTCAGCCCAGCTCCGCATACTGACACATACTGCCTTTTATGCGTAGATAAAAGAGCCCAATTCCTAAAGAGCCCTTCTGTCCAGATGGGGCAAAACGGCCACCAAAGCAGTGAAGATAAATAGAAATGTTGATGAACGGCATGTTAAAAACAAGCCCTTAAAATACAAATGTTTTAATTTAATTATAGAGGTGGGGTTGATGGAGTACCAGCTGACACGTAATCATTGCAAAGTGGTTTATCGCCTTCATGCCACCCGGGCCTGTCATGGCACCGTCTCAACGGCAAATGATGCCACCAACGTGATCCTTGGGAACTTCTAATAATATTTGCTTCACTTTAAAAAAAATTTCACCCTGCCATGCAAAAGAGATCAGAGCAATGTCGTCTTCCCCAAGTAATCCATGGAAATCGTGCCGTTTTTTTAACGGCGCGTTTCGCAGGGACTTAAAGTGCAAATTGAGAGCTCAGCTCTGTGTGTCGGGATGTATGCATTTTCCCATCCTCTCCCCCCATCTTCTGCAGCATCCCTTGATGTCCGTCCTTCAAGTTGCCACACGATTCCTCTGAAATAATCTTGGTTGTGCAATGTGACATGTTTTGGTGTAGGAATTGACCCTCGGTTACATGCTGAAGTTGAGTTTCTGCTTTTTGGCTGGTTGCCTGCCGTATCTCTACTTGCCAGCTTCTTCCTACCTCAACAAAGCGTGCTGGACTTGGGGAGACCAGACTACCCTGAAAGGATTCATGACCCATCTTCTCAGGGAAGAGTACGGAACATTCAGTCTGGTAAATAACCCACCCCTTTAGAACAAAGCTTCTCTTGCATATAAATCTTGCATGGAAGAGGGTCTTTTACATGTGGTGGGTGATCTCCTGGAGGCCAGCAGGGTGTGAAATGGTTGCCATTTTGTATTTGTCTGTAGCAGTTCGACAATAAAATGCCTTGCTTGTGAAACAGTTTAGTAGGCCAAGAAATCGTTTAATCTTCCTTGAGTCCTTCAGCCTCAGGCTTGTTTTGTTCCAGAGGGGCAAATGAGTGATCGGAGGAGTGTCGCACTCTTGTGATCTGGGGTGCAGTCTGGTTCGTGTGCGTGTTTCAGGCACACACATAGAAGCTCCGGACGTGCAGCCTGAGCCATCTGAACACAGAAACATAGAAACAGAGCGAGTCAGAAGGGACCTCCTGGGCCATCTAGTCTGACCCCCAGCTCCAGCCAGCTCATGACATGCATTCTGGTGTGTGACCCTGTCCGTGATCCTATCAAATCGCACCCAAGCGGGATTGTTTCCAGAAGGGCTTCAAGCAAGCCTTTTGCCCTCTTGTCATTCTTGTTGATTAGGACTGTGTAGCTGACACAGAAGGGGTGCCGCTTTGCCACCTGGAGCCAGTTGGGCTCACCTGTGTGTCAGCCGGGATGAGTTCTATGCAGTTTTTGGTGGGCCTGGAACACGGCGCAAGGACGGCAAGCTGCCAGAGAAGGTGTTTCCCGTGCAGGTTCACTGCCTCATTCATGGAATTTGGAACGTGGTCCAGATGAGGGCAATGCCTGCTCAGAGGACTCCCTTGCTTTCCCGCCACGTCCGTTCTTTTTCATACCAGGAAAAAAAAACCCTTTTAGCAAAGGGAGATGGCATGCCTGCACACTCCCTTTCGAGGGTTCGTGAACAGTTGGATCTCTCCTTCTGGTCGCACCCTAATAATTTAATTCCTCTTCGTGAGCCAGAAGGCACAGTTGGATGGGGATGCGAGCGACTTGGATGATCGGAGACGTCCTGTGGCAGGCAGGAGGGGCCAGTGGAAGATCAGCTCCATGCTCTTGCTGCCTCGGTGTAGCTGCATGGCTGGTTTTGGCTGTCGCTTTGGAGGAGGAGGGAAGGTAGCGGAGATGCCTTCAGGAAATCTCTGATTTGGTACCAGTCTCCCCCCTTGTACACTTCCTAGGACACCTCCTAAACTTCCTTGGCCTCTGGGAAGCAGATCCGGAGTAGGTCTTTTCGTGGTGGTTGCGAGGGTGCTCTGAGTGCAGATACCCAGCTCAGACGCTGCCCTGGGGGTCTCCCAATAATCCCCTCTAGAGCTGCTGAGGGGGCAGAGAATCGCCCTGCTCATTGCCCTTCTAGGAGGGGTTTCTGCCAGTCAATGCTGCATCGGATGGATGGGCCTTCGCCTGTTTTCGTAGGTTACTTCCCAGGTGAGAGACCGGCACTATCTGTGCTCTACAGGGAGGTATTAGCTGGTTTGGGGAAGCCCGAGGGTTTTCAGAAATGCCAAGAAAGAGTTAGGGGGGAAATCCTAAGAGTGCCCCCCCACAAAAAAAAGAATAGGCTAGTGAGGACGGAGCATGTTCAGTGGCATGGAACATTCAGTGGCTGGCATGGGGAGCGACATTCCAGCAATGGAAAGCTGGAAGGAGAAGAGGCATGGAACATTCTAGAAAGGGGGATAGGTGGCTGGCTGGAACCCTGAACAGGAGTGTTCCAGGCTGCAACATTGTGTTGCAGCGACAGCTTGTATTGGCGTCACACGCATGTGTGCTGAAGGATTGTGGGTAATGCTGCAAAGGTTGCTTTCTGGTAGGATGTTATCACTGAGGAAAAGGTCCCAAAGAGGAGAGTTTCTTTCCTTGGCAGTGATATACTGAGCAAAGCCACTGTGAGATAGCCTGGAATTGTTTGTGCGTTCAGACGTGGGCGAGTATGTCCGGATAAAATCCTGCAAAACATGCTGCAACCTGGGGGAAGAAACCCTCTTCGCCCCATGAGCCTGTGTAGTTTCTGAGGTCTTCTGGAAGGCCTTTCTTTTGACCCCACCACCCTTACAGGCATGTGGGACGGGGCCTTCCTGGTGGCTGCCCCAAGGCTCTGGAACACCCTTCCTAGGGAGGCTGGGTTGGTGCCTTCCTGTTACATTTCCAAAATCCAGCAGGCATTTGGCAATTGGCTTTGAGTTTGGACTGATGTTGCTGTTTATATTTTTGTGATGTTTTAATCTAGGTTGTGATTTAATTTAATTGATTTAATTATGTCTTAAACTTAATTACGTTTTAAACTTTTGAATGTTTTAATTATGTGAATTTTGATGTCATGAGCCACCTAGAGTCCCAATTTCTGGGAATAGGGAGAATATAAGTAAACAGTATAATAATACCTGAGTTGATGCAAGATGGGCATTGGTGTCTGTTACCTATGTAGTTTAAATAATAATGACTTTCTTAATTTCTGTGCAGGCCAAATCAGAAAATGGATCCAGTATGAGTGATATATTACTGTAAGTGAATGCACATGGTGTGGTTGACTATGGAATCCTGGGCATGTCTTACTCAGAAGTAATCCCATTTGCCTGTAAGAGGATTTACTTCTAGCTAAGTGAATAGAGAATTGGGCCTCACTCTGCATGGGGGGAATTCTCTGGGGCAGCATCGCTTCCGCAAGAGCCAGGCAGCTCAGCCACCGCCGTTTTAATCCCCCTCCATGGAACAGACGGAGCCCTTTTGGTTCTGATGCCGCTGACCCGATCCACAGCTCTTGTGCTAAGGCGCGGACTAGAACTGAACTGGCTCTTGCCCTTTCTGGATGTTCTGACAGCTCCCCAGCCCAATGCAGTACGCGGATGTGTTTGGAAGTGCCTTTTCTGAGAATAAAATAAAATACTTCTTTAAATCGAGAGCCCACAGGGTGTGCTGGTTAGGTGTCAGAGACCTGGGTTCTAGTCCCCACTCAGCTGCAGGACCCTCTGGGTGACTTTGGCCCAGCCCCTCACTCTCAGCCCAACCTACCTCACAGGGTTGTTGCGAGGGAAAAAGTGGACTACGTAAACCACAGTTCCTTGGGTTCCTCACAAGAGGAAAAAAAGGAAAAATAGAACTAGCACGTAACGATAATTATGGTGATCTTGTTGCGCAGATCGAAAATGATCATTGCAGAGTAAGGTTTTAAGATTAAGTTAAGGGTGAACGCATGTGGGGATGACACAAACTGGGAATCAACTGATTTGCGTGTGGCTGCTGAGACACATTGTAAGGTACAAATTTAGATGTAAAGGGAAGCAGCTCTCAGAGCCAGCCATGGGAGTGCCTGATGAAAAACGTGGGGGGGAGCCAGATCACCTGTCTGTGGGGAGGGGGTCCCACCAGAGCCGCCTGGAGGCTGCTCTGAGCCTAGACGTTCCAGCTCAGCCTCGCCGGTGGTGTGAATCGGGCTCCGTCCCTCTCTTTCCACGTTGTGTCTGATTTCGTAGCCATGCTTCATGGACTCATGAGCTTTGGCTCCTGGGCATTGTGGAAAGATAATGAATCAGGAGCACAAGTGAAAATGCATTAGCTGGCCAGCTGTTGCAACATCTGCTTACAGCTGCTGCACAAACGGGCTGCTTTGTTTTCCTCTGTCCTCCGATGATCCCGGCCCAACGCTCTCGTGCTTTTGCTACCTGCTCCATTCCTCACACTTTGGTGTCTGTGCAGGTTCCAGGTGACCCACATGAAGGTGGAACTGACCCCCATCACCCCGGGCCTGGCGGTCGTGGCCTGCTTGTGCTCCTCACTGAGGTAGAGCATCTTATTTTGGGTTTATGGATTGGGAAGTGGCAAGCAGCATCATTCTGTGTTAGGTGCTGTTAACGTCCAAGTTTCCTCAAGAACAAAGTGGTTCTCATGAATTTCTCATCACAACAGCCCCAGGAGGTAGGCCAGGAGCTAATGTTGTGCTGTGGGACTGTTGGGTTGCCTCTTGGGAGACCTGGGCGCAGATCCTTGGTCAGCCGCAGAATCCCCGGGTGACCTTGGCCCAGCTGCTCTGGGCCTAGCCCGCCTCTCAGGATCGTTGTGGGGAGCCAGTGTGGCGTAGTGGTTAAGAGCATGGGACTGGGATTCAGACGATCCGGGTTCTAGTCCCCGCTCGGCCATGGAGCCAACTGGATGGCTTTGGGCCAGTCACAGACTCTCAGCCCAACCTACCTCACAGGGTTGTTGTTGTGGGAATAAAATGGAGGAGGAGAAGGATGTAAGCTGCCTTGAGCCCTTTGTAGGAAAAGGCAGGATATAAATAAATAAATAAATAAATAAATAAATAAATAAATAAATAAATAAAACAGGTGGAGAGAGGTCACCATACCTGCTGCACTGAGAGCATAGTGGAATAAACCTACCGCTCCGCCTTCCTGAAGCCCGTGTCCCCAGCTGTTGGACTGCAATGCCCATCTGCTGGGAGCGCCAGAGGATTGATGATCTGGTCGAGAATGTCGAGCGCCAAGGTTGAGGAAAGCTGACCAGGTCGAGAAAATGGTTTTCCTCAAACCCATTCCTGTGTGTGTGGTACTTTCCTGTATTTCCCCATCGTCCATGGGGCTACCCGGGTAATTTACAGAATAAAAATGTATAACCAGAATAAAACGTTATATAACAGTTCAAAAACCCAAATGCACAGCAAGTGACAACTCTGGAGGTTTAAAATTAACACATGGCATAAAACAGTACACTTAAAAGCAATATGAAAATCCATCTATCTATTAAAATATCTGGCAGATAAAAGGGTCTTTATCTGGCATATTCTCTGTTTTATCGTATGTTGCTTTTATGTTTTAAACATGTTTTAAAATTTGATGTTATGTAAAATGGTTGTAATCTGCTTAGAGAGTCTTCAGACTAGTTATAGCAGAATATAAGTTGAAGGAAGGATGGATGGATGGATGGATGGAAGGAAGGAAGGAAGGAAGGAAGGAAGGAAGGAAGGAGGGGTGGTTCTTAGGGGCCAGGTAGGAACATATGGAGACATAGCTAGACTGGCCATCCCATACCTGTAGGCCTTCCAGATGGGCTGAACTACAACTCCCATGATTCTCAGCCCACATGGCCATTGGAGGTTTCAGTCCAACACATCTGGAGGCAATCAGGTTGGAGGCTGAGCTAGTCTGAGGGATGCTTAATCCCAGACCTCTGGTCCTGTAGCCCACAGTAAGAATTCCAGCTCGGATTGAATCCTGTCTTCGGCAGAATAATGGGATTTAGTTTGGGAGATTGCGAGTGTAGACTTGAATTACGTATCGTGCTCTGAATGGGGCTTCCTGTATATCTTGCAGTTTTTCAGTGAAAGTGCAGCTTGCCTCTGTGCCTTTTGGATGAATCGCTGTGAATGCGGCTCCTTTCCTCTCCTGTGTTTGTCTAGGCCAAAGGCGGAGAAGTCGCGTTTGGTCTGGCTCTTTACTTCCATGCTGCTCGCGTATTCGTTATTCTTTGCTTGGAGAGCAAATCTGGATATCTCAAAGCCTTTGTTTCGCGGAGTGGTGAGTTTGCGTTTGTGGCTGCTCTTGAGTGCCATTTCGGTCACCTGCCCTGAAAAGGGACACTGTTGAGTTGGAAAAGGTGCAGAGAAGGGCAACAAAAAGGATCCGGGGCTGAAACAGCTCCCCTGTGAGGACTGTCAAGCTTAGAAAAGAGGCAGTAGGTGGAGTCAGGATGGAGGTGTTTAAAGTAATGCAGGGAGTGGAGAAAGTGGAGTGGAGGGTCAGGCAGTTTTCTCCTTCTCCCATGACATTCCAACATGAAGCTGGTTGGTGGGAGGTTTAGGACAGAGAAAAGGACGGTCTTCACACAGTCTTGAACTACGGAATTTACTGCCATGGGGAGTGAGGATGGCTGCCAATCTGGATGGCTTCAAAGGGGAATTGGACATACCTACCTACCTACCTACCTACCTCTCTCTCTCTCTCTTGCTTTTTTTTAGACCATCCCTTATCATAGTCTCGGGATGGTTCAACAATAAGACAAAATAAAATAAAACAGCATCCTAAGAACCCCTATTAAAACAATCAAATCTTAAGCCATTGGGAAAATAAAAAGGTTTTAGCCTGGCACCGAGAAGAATAAAGGGACGGCGCCAGGCGAACCTCTCTGGGGAGCATGTTCCACAGTCGGGGTGCCACCACAGAGAAGGCCCTTCTCCGGGCAGTCCCCCTCCTGATCTCCTTCAAGGACGGCTCCCAGAGAAGGGCCTCTGCCCCAGATCTTAGGGGGAGGGCAGGCACATATGGAAGGAGGCGCTCCTTCAGGTAACCAGGTCCTAAGCCGTTAGATCCATGGAAGAGGAGGCCCTCCGTGGCTGCTGTTCTTGCTGGCCATGTGCCACCTCCTTTCCTAGAGGTGGCGTGCCCACATAGAAATGTTGCTGAGGAGCTTGGGCTGGGAGGCCTCGCACCATCCTGCTGGAGGGATCCTTTGGGCAGCCGGTTTGCCTCCGTGTGTACAGAGTGCTGGACGGGACGGACCTTTGGTTGAATCCAGCAGGGCTTTTTCATGTACTTACATTCTTACTAGCTCCACCTTGTTAAGGGAGATGTTTCTTTTCAGCTAAACCTTAGGATTTATGAGAAGAAATACATATATATTTAGAAAACAGAACCCTGTTTCAGATTCATATTTGGGGCTGTTGCAGACTCCCTCAGGCTGGGGACCCCTGGCCTGGTACTGTGTATCAGAAACAAGGCAGTTTTCTTTTACCCTGTTCAGACTGCATTAATATAATTATATCCATTATTACATTGCAATATAATCACAATAAATGGAATATAATATATTGGTGCCAATGAGAGCGTTTATTGAAATCTAATTTTTGTGTGTGAGGATATAGGGGTGCACGGGTCCTCCCCTCCCTCACTCTGCACATCCCCTCAAAAAGCACCCCTCTTTGGGTGCAGTGAGACTTTAGCAAAGTTTAATTGCAGCTGAGGAGGGGCCAGAGAGGAGCATGCACGGCCCCTGACATGCTGGCCTGGAACTCACTTGGCCCTCGGGCTGGAATAAAGGCTCTTCAGCTCTGCATTAAGCCGAGAAAGCAAACCAGGCTCAAACCTTTGGCTCGCAAAGCAGCTCATCTGCCACTGGCTTTCTCCAAATCGAGAAATCAGTTCCACTTGGATGCCAGGAAGCACTTCCTGACAGTCAGGACCCCGAGGGTGTGGGATGGGCTTCTGCGGGAGGTGGTTGAGGCCCCATTGGTGTGGGTGTTCAAGGATAGGCTGGACGTGCACATGGTGGGCATGTCCTGAGCGGAGCCGGCTGGTGCTGGAGGTCAGACTAGATGGCCCAGGAGGCCCCTTCTGACTCACTCTGTTTCTCTGTTTCTAAGATGGCACCTGCTTCCAACGGCAGCCTCTGTGTGTAAGCAAGAGCCGTCGGCGGCTTCTCTTAGAACTATCCTTTTACCGTTACAGTTGACAAGAATGAAACTGTGCTCAGTTTGGGCCCCTCATTACAGAAAGGATACAGCCAGGTTGGAGTCAGTGCAGCGCAGGGCCACAGGGTTGGTGGTCGGATTGCAGGGGATGCCGTATGAGGCGAGACTGAGGGAACTGGGTCTCTTCAGCCTGAAGAGGAGACCCAGAGGGGATCTGTTGGCGACATACAGGTATGTGAGGGGATGTCACATGGAGATGGGTAGAGACCTGTTCTCCCCTGCAGAGGAAGGCAGGACGCGCTCCAACAGAGCAAAGCTCAGGGAGCCAAGGTTCAATTTGGATGCCAGGAAGTACTTCCTGATGGTTAGGACCCCGAGGGTGTGGAATGGGCTTCCTCGGGAGGTGGCTGAGGCCCCATTGGTGCGGGTGTTCAAGGATAGGCTGGACGTGCACATGGTGGGCATGTCGTGAGCGGAGCCGGTTGGAGCCGGGGGTCAGACTAGATGGCCCGGGAGGCCCCTTCTGACTCACTCTGCTTCTCTGTTTCTATGTAAACCATTGCCCGGATCTATAAGCATCCAAGCTGGACCCACACGCCAGTGCGGCCATGATCACCGGTGTGGTAAGCAGTTGGTCCTGCCGGTGGAAGGAAACGCTGCATGTTTTCCCCTCTGCAGGTCGAGCGCTTTTGGATGCAGAGCAATGCTGTGCTCGCTGTGCTCGCTGGCCTGGGCTTCTCCTCACTTCAAGTCCTTGGAGAGGCTTTCTTCAAAAGCAGACGGCTGCTGGGCGGCCTGGCGTGGCTTTTTGCTGCCCTCCTCGTCACAGCGCAAATGTACTCTAATTACAGGTAATTAACAGAAGGATGGTGGCAAGCGAGGGTTTTATTCCTGGGATGGGCAAGCCCCTCCCATGTGATCCCATTCATGTTCCCAGTTTTCCACTGCTTGGTGTTTCTCTTCTAGTGCCCCAGTCAAAAACACAGATGAATTTTTGGGACTCTTCTACATAATATATGCGTTTTTGTACACATGGAAGCATTGAGCAACACACATCTGTGGACAGTTTAGAAGAGTGTTTTTTTGCTTATGCCTTTTTTAATGAACAGAAGTCGACAGACACAGTTTGGTTTTCCCCCAAATCTTTTTTTGTGCTTCTACAAGCCTTGTGAATTCCACGAACCCACCGATGGCCTTCTCTTCGTGGTAGCTTAGGGATGACAGCGAGTTTGGTCTCATTTGCATTTTGAATGGCCTCCTCCTCCAGGCAGTAGTTGAAATGGCTTGCAAAATTGCTTCAGCCTCGTAGCAAGGTCTGGACTCTCTCTCCCCCTTTAAGTGCTGGCACGGATTCAGGGTGTGCCAGCCATTTCATTGAAGCCATAAGACCAATTTTGGGGAAGGGCTTTTGTGGATGTTGGAGGAGTCCAGCGAGGGCCAGAGACAGGTGCTGCTAAGACACAAATTTACTGGTGGCACCTTAGCCTCCTTGTCTCCTTCTCCAAAGCTGCCTTTGCCTCCATGCACCTTCTGACCTGCATAAGGTGCCCATTTGGTGTTGCTGTCAAGTCAAGTCAACTTGGACTTACGGTGATCCTATGAATGAAAGTCCTCCAAAATGTTCTCTCTGATGCTCACGATTCTCCAAATTTGGGGGTTCTAGCCAACCCCACTGGACTTCATTCTACACAAACAAAACTCATGTCCCCTTTATGGACTAATGCATGAAGCTATCCTTTAGGCAACACACTCTCCCTTATGTTGTGATGCCATTTCCAGCTCAAAAAGGATGCTCAAAAATGTGCATTTTGGAGTCCGGTATATAGAATGGGGACATGCAGATCAAGATGCACAATTTAGGGGAAAATGTGTCCCATTGGAGTGTAAATTTTTGTGCATTAAAAAAAGGATGCAGTAAACTCACCAGTGGACTCACAAATGAACTTGTGCCAAACCAGTAGGCTGGAAATGAGCTGGCATCCCTGGGGAGGCCGGTAATTCCTTTGGCTACGGAGAACAACGTTTGGCTACAGGAACAAGCAAGGCCGCATTCATCAATGCAGCCCTGCCCCGTTGCTTTCAAAATGTGTCAGACTGCAACACCCAGTGCTCCCCGACTGTGGCGACTTCCCAGGTCCTTTCTGGCTGAAGAGGGTTGTGAAGCTTGGAGGGTGTTCAGCTCAAGCTGAACGCTTTTTGCCTGCTTCACCACACTAAGCCACCTGCTGGCTTGTCCTTCCCGTGAAGTTGTTTGGCAGTCCCTGGCCCTGTGCAAGATTTCCGCTTCCAGAGATGCTGCTTATCCCACTGAGCCACCTGGGAAAGGCTGCCGGAAGCACAGCTGATCTGCAAGGATCCATTGCATTATTTCTGAATTATTTCTCTCTTCTTGTGCAGTGTCTGTGACCAAAGCCACAATGACGTCGTGCACCGGTTTGCCCAGAACCTTTTGTCCTCCATGCCTGCAAACGCCATTGTCTTGCTAAGGGGAGATTTGCCTGGGAATTCCCTTCGTTATCTTCATTACTGTGAGGGAATAAGGCCTGACCTTACCTTAGTTGATCAAGAAGTAGGTTTGTTTGGGTGATTATTTTTTTATTATATTTACATCTCACTTTTCTGTGAAAATGCAACTGAAGACATCAAGGAATAACATTAAGAAAAAAACCCCACCGTTTTAATTAAAAGAGTGCAGCTCATCAACTAAAAACTCATCAAATAAAAAAACAACACCAAAAATAAGAGCTCATTAATAGGAAATAATAGCATGTCCTGTACCCCAAGAATTCTACACATCCATCCATCCATCTGTACATACATACACACACACACTTACATATAGGCTGCCTGTAACTGCTGAGGCCTTCCTGGTTTACTTGGAAGTAAGTTCTACAGTGTTCAGTGGGGCTTACTTCCAGGTAAGTATGCATAGGAAGGTGGCATTACTCTCAGGTTCTATGTATTTATGTACTTGCATTTATCACACAGGATGGGGAAATATAGACTATTGTGCTTTTAGTTTTGGTTTTAAATGCATTAAAACATAATGCTCTGCATGTTTAGATAGAGGAAAGGCTGTTTAGGGCTGGGGCATGCTGGGAATTGTAGTTCTTTCTCTCTAAACATGCACAGGTCTGTGCCTTTAAACATTTTAACTTTTGGATGATTATGCTTCGTTTCACTTTCTGCTTCGGTTGATCCCTCGGACATGACGTCAGATACAGCAATCAGTATCTAAATGGATTAAGTAATAGTCATGTATTTCTTATTTCCACTGATATTTCCGTGGTTGCATGCCACTTGTCTCCTCTCCGCTAGATGATGACTTACCCTTGGTATTTACCGAAGTTGGCTAAACATTTGCCGGGAGTCACCTTTCCTGGGAACCGCTGGAATCCCGTGGAAGCACTGTTAGTTGATGGAACGATCACATTTAATCTTCGCCGTTTTCTCAAAGTAAATAAACAGTAAGGACCAGTTTTTGCATAACAGCGTTGCCATCCTGCAACTCTACGGTGCGATTGTGTTGAGTGTATTGTGTGTGAGTGTGGTTGCTCCTCCTAAGAAAGCATATTGTAGACTTGCAGAGAGCGGGGAAGGGCAGCAAGAACCGTCGAGGGGCTGGGCCACCTCCCGTCAGAGGGAAGCTTAAAGCAGCTGAGCAGGCGAAGATCCTTTTCTTTAAACACTATTTTAACAACTTTTAATATCATCTGTAGGTTTTAATTTGCAGCCAGGGTGGATCTGGATTTTATTTGTATTATTTGTATTGTGTTTGTTTATTTTATGTAAGCCGCCCCAAGGCTATGCGATGGGACGGCATACAAACATCCTAAAGAAATAAACAAATAGCTTAGAAAAAAGGGGCATGTGGGGATACAGGTAAAGGTGTGCAGCAGGTATGTACAGGTGTATGCCTGGTGGGGAGAAGGAGATAGCTTTCTCCCTTCCCCATAACATAGAACCCAGAGGGGTCGTTTGCCCCGTGAGGCTGCTGGGTGGGAGATTTCGGACCGATAAAGGGAAGGCCTTCTTCACATACAGCAGAGTTAAACTATGGAATTCGCAGCGCCAGCCTCCGAGTGGCAGGACGTGAAGGAGGTGGGACACAGCCCTGTGGGAGCTGGCTGCCACGGCCACTGTGGTGCCCTGCGTTTGAGGCACCTGGCCGGGAGGGCACCGTTGCCCTCGGGTCCCGTTTGGGGTTGGCCACCGTGTGTGCGGAGCACTTGGGCTGAGCTAGCAGGACTCTTGTTCATTTGTTCGTTTGTTTGTTATTGATTTAGATTTTTCGTATGCCATCCCATCGCTTATAGCCTCGGGATGGCTCGCATAAATAAACAAACATGACACAAAGTACAATTAAAATCCAGAAACACCCTGGCTGCACAATTAAAACCTATAGATATTAAGCGTCGTTAAAATATTTTTCAAATCAAAAGGTCTTGGCCTGGCGCCGAAAAACAAATAACAACGGCGCCAGGCGGACCTCTCTGGGAGTGCATTCCACAGATGGGGCGCCACCGCAGAGAAAGCCCTCCTCAGGGTACTCTGCCTCCTGATGTCTCTCATGGAGGGCACTCTTCTCCTGTCTGGGCCTGGATGTTTAGTCCGGCTTTGCCGGCCAAAGGACAGCCTTGGCACATGGGCACCTCTGTGGCTGAGAACACTTCGACAATTAGTGGCTTCGTTATCCTGACCGTCTGCGGGGAACTTGGGGCAGCTTTGAGGGGATTCATGGCTGGTTTCCCATCTGCTCCTGGAGCTGCAGGAGAGCAACGGGTGGCTATCCATAATTGCGTTGGCTGTTCCAGCTGTGCAGGAATCTGGGCTTTGGAGCATCACACACAGGACGCTTGGAAATAGCATCGTTCCAAACTGGAGTCCCGCTTTCTCTAGCCTGGTGCACGCCACATGCACTTCTGGGCTTCAATTCCCAGAACTGCCGACCATTGGTAGAGCGTTTCACCTGGTACAGAACCCCTGTAAGTGGAGCCGGGGGTCAGACTAGATGGCCCAGGAGGTCCCTTTGGACTGTGCCTGTGTTTCTATATGCTACTCTCCTTCTGGCAAGGCTTCCTTCTTGGAAGCCTCAGGGGACAGCAGCAAGGAAGAGGGCCTTTTCGGTGGGGACCCCTGTCCCGCTCGAGATTGCAAGAGACTCTCCTAGGCAAGTCCACCTGGCAGCGATGTTGCCAACGGCTCCCCTCAGGTTCAGCCTGTGCTTCCAGGTATTGGACGGCGCATGATGGAGTATTTAATGTCAATTTCTTCTTACTTTACTTTTAATCATTTAACTGTTTTAAATCATTTCAGTATATTGCACAAAATATGTAAACATCTACCTTGTGTCCTGTTATAGAACACTTTTTTTGAGAAAAGTAAGACATTTTAGTTACAATAATCAGAGGAGGATGAATAAGGCCGTATTGGCTGGGGCTGATGGAGGTTGAAGTCCAAAACATCTAGAGGGCACCAGGTTGGAGACGACTCTAGTTTAGTGGACCACACGGTTATCTCCTGCTGCTAAGCTCAGACGCCAGCGCTGCTCCATCTTTTGGTGTCTGCAGGAAGCAGTTTGGCTGGACAGCTCCAGCTGCCCCAGTCTGATGCATGTCCTGATTTGTGTCGTGGTTTGCTGCAGCAAGGAAACCTTTGCTTGCATCGGGCTGCATGAAGGTGACGCCACCTGGAAGGAAGAGTATTCCCTTTGGCCGTGGGGCTCGTGTGACAAGCTTGTGCCTTCCAAGGTCCCCTTCGACCCCAGAGAGTGGGCTCACAGAACCAGGAATCTCTATAACTGGAGTGACGAATATGGGAGGTGAGAGTTTACTTTGTTTATGTATTTAAAACATTTATATACCATCTGCTTAGGTAGCAGTTCTCTGAACGGTTTAAAAGATTAAACAGAAAACCCAACATAGTGAAACAATACAATTAAAGTACATAAATAGCTAAACAAAAATAGACAATCCAGGTGATCCAACAGCAGTATAAAATAACAGAAAAGTTTATCTTTTATGAAATAGGCTTGAAATACCAGGAAAATAGGCCTGGTGCTGCAAAACAAAGACTTGGCACCAGGCGCACCTTTCTGGGGAGCTGATTCTACAATTGGGGTGCCACCGCCAGAAAGGCCCCTCTTCTTGGGGCCGTCTTCTTTACATTTTCTAAAGGTAGCATGCAGAGAAGGACCTCAGTGGATGACCTTAGGGTCTGGGTAGGCATATACAGATGGACACCCCGTCTGTTTGTTTATTATTTTAAAAAATTATAGGTGGGTGAATTACACAACAGGGCTGCCTAGGCAATGAAGTACAGGAGATAACATTACAACTGCAAGTTTTTTTTAGAAAAGCAACTGCTGGTACTGCATGATATCTGAAAACAATCAGTTATTACAATCCGGTCTCAAGATCTTCACGGGAAAGGACAAGCTTTGCCTGGCACCAGAATGAAAGTAGTACCGGTGCCTGGCGGACCTCTCTAGGAAGCCCATTCCGAAGATGGGGGCAGCCACTGAGAAGGCCCTTCTCTTCACCATCCGTCTTGCTGCCTTTGGGGATGGCTCTTTCAGCGTGACCTCATCCCTAGATCAAAAAGAACGAGCAGTATATATGGGAAAGGGTGGTCCTTTCCGTTGTGAAAGCGTGTCAGCCCTGGGCAAGGAAGACAGTGCAGATGCTGTGCTGTCCGGCCGGCCATAAGAGTCAGGAATGCAGGAATCTGCCTTCTCTGGAGCCTGACCCTTCGGCCCAGTGTTGCAGGCACTGACCGGCAGGGGCTCCCCAGGATGAATTCTCAGCTCTGCCACTAAGCTGCAGCTCTTCTCCCTCCTTTGGGTCCTGCTTCCTGAGCCAAGCAGCTGGCCACAGAAATGGTGGCCCCTCTGCTGTGCTCACAGACCCTTCCCTTCAACGAAGGACTGCTCCCCGTGGAGCATCTCCCGCAAACCTCTGCACTCCTGCTCTCTCCCGTCTCTGTGGGAGCTAATCTCCAGCCCCTTCAGAGGTACCGCCTGCCTAACACATCTCCCTAGGATACTGCTACTGTTATTAAATTGCATTGATACCTCCTTTCTTTTCCTCTTGCGAGGAACCCAAGGTAGCTTCCAAGTTTTCTTGCATTCTTTTTTTTTTAAATAAGTTTTATTTGAAATTATAATCCTAAAAAACAAAAAGAAAACTACAAACAACATCCATCATCAAAAACATCGAGCCCGCTGGGTCAGCCCCCACACCCTTCTTTTTCCATTTATGATAACTTAAAAACATATTTAAGTCTATGCGAAGTCCCGTTTCTCTAGCCAGTGATAAAAAGATTCCAAGTTTGATAGAAGTCAGTATCTTCTTTCTCCTTCAATGATAAAGTCAATCTATCCTTTTCTGCACAGTCCAGGATCTTTTTTAGAATCAGTTCATCGGTGGATAGTTTCTCACTTTTCCAGTATTGAGCGAATTGGTTTTCTTCCATTCTATTTTATGCTCACAACAACCCTGCGAGGAAGGTTAGGCTGAGAGTATGTGAGTTGCCAGTGGGGACCAGATCTCCTGGGCCCGCAGTCCAGCACCGTAAGCATTGCACAAGGGGCGGCATAGAAATGTGATGATGATGATGATGATGATGCTGTGTTTTGTAGTGGATTGTAATGGAAGTGAGCTGCATTGGCTGCCAGCTTGGGTGAAAGGGAAATTAAAAAAAAAAAAAAACAGGGTATAAACAAGGACAACTCTGTCTCCTCACTTGCTGGCTGGGCAGGGTGAGCAGTTCTTGCCCAAACTCAGCCCAAGTTTATTTATTTTATTTATTTATTTTTCGATTTATATCCTGCCTTTTTCCTACAAAGGGCTCAAGGCAGCTTACATCCTTCTCCTCCTCCAGCTTATCCCCACAACAACAACCCTGTGAGGTAGGCTGGGCTGAGAGTCTGTGACTGGCCCAAAGTCACCCAGTTGGCTCCGTGGCTGAGCGGGGACTTGAACCCAGATCCTCCGAGTCCCAGTCCCATGCTCTTCACCACTGCACCACACTGGCACCTCACAAAGTTGATGGCCTTTGCGGTGAAGGTGCAGAACCTCAGCCCCGGTTCTAGTCCATCCAGGACCCAGTCCAGTTTTCCGGTCAGCTTCCTTCCCCCAAAGTATGAAAGCACATTGGTAGCCCCGCTCTATGCCAGTGTTCAACACCTGAAAGCATCAATTAGAGCTTTGAAACCGTCGGCCTTGCCTAATTCTTTATTTGCAACTGGCTCACGTTCACTCTTCCTCACGAGTTTTGCAGTTGGAAATTTTTCATGGGAAAAATTAAGCTGTGGGAAACGCTCCACATCACAGCCTTGGATAGAGGACTCCTCCCACCTGCCTGCAGACAGTGGGACAGTGGGGAATCATGCCAAAGAGGAACCCTCTGCCTTGGAATGGCTCCGTTCCAAGCCACTGTGGGCACGGAACCGCCCTCCGCATTTCCCATCCCACCATTGGTGCTGCAAGAACAGCAAGAGCAGGAGGGACACAGACCAGCCACGAATTGGCCATTGTTCGAAGAGGAAGCAGTCCTCTGGTCCTCTGCTGTTCCCATGAGGCTCTGGGGCCGCTGGGCTCCGCTCCCTGGGCAACAGGAAGAGCACACTTTGCCCCAGCCTGTTGGATCGTCCGCCATCTTGACCTCATTGCAACTTCCTTGGTCCCGTCTGGCACGACAGTGTCTGTTTTCCTTTTAAGGTTCGATGCGTCTTCATGGGAGTCGGTGGCAAACGAAGAGATGTGGCAGTCCAGGTAAGGAGGCAACTCCCCAGCCCCCCGTGAGAAAAACTCCCATGTGATCTTGCCCAAAGGACTGAAGGGAAGCACCCACCTTGTATCCTGAAATGCCAGCATTTGACAGAGGGTTACATTCGTTCTCCGATGGGATTGCGCTGCCCCTGAAGGGGGCGTGTGGGCGGTCCGGATGTGTCCTTGAGCTCTATGCTAACTGGAGGGTGGGGGGCGGGTATTTATTTATTTTATCTATTTTTTAAAAAATGTAGGCTGTCCATTACTGTCGTCTCTGGACAGCTTACAACATTATTTCAGACTTCAATAAAATAAGATAATTTAACTATTCCACACTGAGCATCATTTAAAATAAATTAAATAAGTCATTTCACAATTAAAATTACTGAGTTAAAATATTGGCCAAATAAAAAGGTCTTGACCTGGCGCCGAAAAGCATATAATGACGGCACCAGGCAGACCTCTCTGGGGAGCGCATTCCATAGGCGGGGCACCACTGCAGAGAAAGCCCTCCTCCAGGTACTTTGCCTCCTAGTGTCTTTCACGGAGGGTTCCTGGAGGAGGGCCTCTACTGCTGATCTCAGGGGACGGGAGGGCAAATACGGAAGAAGGCGTTCCTTTAGGTATCCAGGTCCCAAGCCATTAAGGGCTTTATAACCAGCACCTTGAATTGAGCCCGGTCTTCGATGGGAAGCCAGTGAAGCTGGTAGAGGACTGGGGTTATATGAGAATAATGCCCAGTCCCCGACAGCATCCTGGCAGCTCTATTTTGCACCATGTGAAGTATCCAGACTGTCTTCAAGGGCAGCCCCACGTAGAGCGCGTTACGGTAATCCAAGCGGGAAGTTACCAATGTGTGTGTCACTGTTGCCAGGCAGTTCTCCTCCAGGTAAGGATGCAGCTGATAGATTAGCCGAAGCTGGAGGAAAGCGCTCCTCGTCACCGCCGTCGGGTTCCGGTGGACACTGTGGCTTGGGAGTATTTCTTACCAGCTCCGTACAGGGACCGGGGGCCGGAAGGATTCCCTGGACTCGGCTCCGTGGACTCCCGGCCACTGGGTTGCAGCCCAGAGTCCAAGCTCCTGGTGAGCGCACCCAGAGTTCACGGGGCGCTTGCCAGAATTGCTCTCCACACGCTGTGTAAGCAGTTCTCCTCTCTCGGGCCACGGGCTGCAGCGTTTCTGTGGTGCTGGAGCTGATGCGGAGGAAGGTTGTTCATACGGGGCTGGCTGGAATGGAGGGTACTGCCATGCAATCTGTGTGGGACAGCCAATCAATCGATCGATCAATCAATCAATCTTTATTGTGTGGTTGCAGACCTGACAAAGCTTGTCCAGGAATTTCAGCTGCTGCAGAAAATGGCCATCCAAGCATCAGAGGGGCTGGGTGATCGGCTCGTAGTGAGCTGGCTGCTTGTATGTTTCTGAACCCAGTTTGAAGAGCCAGGTTGACCTCCGGGCCCACGTTACTTGAAGGAGGCCTGTTCCCGTACCAGCCTGCCTGCTTTCTGAAGTAACCAAGGGGGGCCTTTCTCACTCTCCTGCAACCAGGAGTGGTTCAGCTGCTGAGGACAAAGCAGAGGGCTTTTTTAGGGGTTGCGGGGGGGAGACTTCTGGAATCAGCTTCCGTCAGGGGTCCAGATGTAGAATGGATAAAATAGCAGAGGCGTGTGTCCTGCTGCGGGGTGGGACTGTGCCTGGGTAAATCTTGCCCTTGCCCTTCAAGGGAGCTTCCCCCAACCCTGGTGCTCTCCAGATGTATCCCATCTTCCCCAGCTAGCTGGGAGGTTTGGGAACTGTAGTCCAGTGCACCTGGAAGTAAGAGCAGTCTGCATCGTACTCCTCCTCCAACCAGCTGAAATGCTAGTGGAATTGCCTCACTGGAAGCACGAAAGCAACTGTAATACTTACCTTAGTCTTAACGGAATGCGCTCCCCAGAGAGGTCCACTTGGCGCCGTCGTTATTTGTTTTTCGGCGCCAGGCGAAGACCTTTTTATTTAAACGTCATTTTAATTGTTAATATTATTTGCTTATTTTATCTGGCCAGGGCGACTTATTTTATATTGTTAATTTGTTGTATTTTTGAATGTTTTATATTTTAATTTTATGTTGTGAGCCGCCCCGAGGCTTCGGCGAATGGGGCGGCATAGAAATGTTTTAAATAAATAAATAAGACGAATGCTCCTCGGCCGTGCATGGGTATGGATGTGCTCAAAAAACTCTTGCCATGGCTGTAATGTGCAGCCCGCTTCTGTTCTGTTCCTCCAGGATGAAGACGGCCTTCTTTATTTTCGACCTCGCAGAAACTGCTCCTGTGCCTGCCGAGGAAAAGGCGCAGCTGTACACACTGGCTTACAATGTAGGCTCTCTTATCTTCTGGATTAAAAGAGGGGTGCTGAGCATCTTCCAGCGCAGGGCTGAGTTTCATCTCAGGGAATCCCTCGGGGCCGTTTCTGGTTGTGGGCAGGTCCAGAGGCAAAGGCGCTGTGGCCGGAGGCGGAAGGGTGGTGCCGGAATGCCCCAAATTCCAGCATCTTGCAACTTCAAGCTCTTTCTGCCAGTACCGAAGCCCAGAGATGGGTCAAATTTTTGAATAGGGAAAAACTTATATGGAAGCTGGAAAAGTGCTGGAGGGTGGATGACTGGGGAAAGGTGGGGTGTCCATCTGGGGAACCTAGGCGGGCCTGTTTTGGCCCCAGGGCCTGAGCTCTTTTGCACCCCCAAATCAAGCAAAAACCCCTCCCTCCCTTCCATGGGTTAGTTTCTCCTTGGCTTCCCACCCTCTCCTTTGACTCCGTTCCTCCAAGCGGTGCGCTAAACATGGCAGCGAGCTTGGCTTTGCTTCCGGCCCTTCCGTGCAGAAAGACGCTTCGGGTGTGGACCCCTTCCCACCCCCAAGTAGGCCATTTCCCCCTCCCTGCGGCTCGGCTGTGCCCTTCCTGCACCCTTCGTCCGTGGCTGGATTCACTGTCTGGGGGCGGGGGGGGGGGGCAGCTGCTGAGCTGGGAAGCCGCACCACTTGGCTGGCCAGTGACAACGCACGTCGCCTGTGGCCCTCGCTGCCCCTCGGCCGCTGGGGGAACAGCAGGCCATGAAAGAACTTTCTCCAACGTACTGCCATCCAGATGTGCGGGGCTTCAGTTCCCATCAGCCCCAGCCATCATGGCCCACGGTCAGGAATGCTGGCAGTGGCAACTCCAAGCACATGGCAGGCGTGTGGGTGTGTGGTGGGGGGAGGCCACAGTCCCAGAGCAGGCAGGTGCCTTTCTGGTAAACGACCTACCTCGCAGGGTTGTTGCAAACGGAGAGGCGGAGGGTTCCATGGACTGCCCTTGTTCGTGGATTCATTTCATTCTGGGTGCATTTGGGGTTCCGTGCAGGAATAAATGTGGAGTTCAAATGCTATAGAGACATGTAATGCCGTAAAACAATGAAGGAGGCCGAGCAGCGAGGCCTTGCCTGCTGCAGTTTTCCCCTTGCTGAGTCGGACCCCGCTTCACGGCTAACTTGCGAGCAACAGCGAGACCCCCTGGCCCATACTGGGCCTACAGAGCTGCCCTGCCCAGGCTCCCATGTGTGACTCCCCTCCCAACCCCCAGATTTGAGCAGAGTAACGCTGGTCTGAGCCTCAGATGGACGAGGTCTGGAGCACTTCCCAGTGGCTGCCCTTTTCTCCTTTGCATTTTGTATTCCGCACAGACCCCTGTCTTGCTTCAGAACAGATACGTAACTTCAGCCCAGCTCTCCACCTCTGTGCCGCCTGATTTCTCCCTTCATTCAGTTTTCTTCCCCAGGTGCTCCTCTGTCCATCTGTCCTTTGGATCTAGATTTCCTCCTTTCCTAACGCAGTTTGCTTCCCAAGCTGACCCTTCTTCTCTTTCCTTATCACCTTTCCATCCTCCTCCTCGTCTATGGATCCCTCTTCTTGCTACTCTTCCTCTGACATCACGGAAGCTTTTTAATTTTCCTTATTTTATTTTTCCACTACATGCATATTATTCTTCTCATTGTCTGAGAGGCTTCCTCAGCAGTAAGCCTGAAACGGTGCAGGCCCCAATCCCATATTGCCTGGGATGGGCAGAAGGCAGATACCTGGATAGGGGAACGTCAGCTCGTGGCATTCCTAAACATGGGCCATGCTGGCAGGACCTGGAGTCTAAAAACACCTGTCGGCTCCTGGTTATACGCACCTGTCTTGAACTCCCACTGAATTCTGTGGGACACATAGCAAGTATTTGCTAAAATTGCAGGAAAATGAGGGAACGTCTTAAGAACGTACGATCTTCGGGGTGTTTTTCTGTAAGTATTTTGGACGTCCCTCCAGAGCTGCTCTCCCCTGCTTGTTCTCGTTCACAGCTGTACAAAGAAATCGTAAGCACAGATGCCGCGCACCCCGTGAACTGGCACAAGAACTACGCAATTGCCTGTGAGAGGATGCTGCGCTTTCACCCGCAAAGGGAAGACCCGGAAACACTGCTCTCGGAAAGCATCAGACACTTCCTCCTTTACGTGGAGAAAGCTGAGGACGATCCCCAGCGGCGCAATATTTTGAAAGCCGTAAAGCACCTGAAGAAAGAACTTGGGGAGCTGAGAAGGCTGCAGAGGGGGGGAAATAAGCAGCTTGCATAGCTTGGTTTTGTGCGCTGCAGGCACGACGGGAAACCAGATGAGCTGTGAAGAAAAACCTCTTGGGGAACAGACTGAAAAGGACGGGGAAAATGATCTCATAGCGGGCAATGAGCGGAGGAATAGGGTGGCGTTCCCCAGCCTGGTGTCCCCCAGATCTGGAACAGCAGATCCTATGGTGCTGGAGATGGTGAGAATGAGCATCCAATGTTTATGCAGAAGGCTGGTGCGCATTGCTTACGCCGGTGCCTTTCAGTTAGGAAGACATGCTAAAAGAAAGGAACGAAATGACGGAGGCATATAAAATTTTGCATGAGGTGAAGGAAATGTCTAGCTGTTTGGCTTCCTCTCCCATAATCCCAAGCCCTGGAGGCATCCCGGGAAGGGGATTGGGGAGGGGGCACCCGCCTTGCATGACAAAGGTCCCAGCTTTGATCTGCAGCATCATCTCCAGGTGGGCTGGGAAGGATCTTGCCTTCAACTGGGAGAGGCATGGCTGCCAGTCCGTGTCAGTAATGCTAAACTAAATGGGCAGGGCCATGCCTCAGAAGCAGCCTCCAACGCTCCTGGGATTGGTAGGGGTTTCAGGACAGACGGAAGGAAGCACTTTTCCACACCGCGCACAGGTAAGTGATGGAATTCCTTGTGGCTGCCCGAAATATGGCCTTCCTGTTCTGGTACCAAGGCCTCAGTGCATCCTGAACCCATGAATGGCAGAGGCCCGTTCAACCTTTGAGGCTAATTGCTGTAGCCTACCTCACCTGTAAGTCCACGCTCCATCCTGTATGTTGGGGGACTTCCTGTGGTTATTCAGTGGTAAGGGAGATGAGCTATTTACAAGTTCAGAGAACTCTGGAATAATTTATTTGAATCTGGACTGGGCCATTGCCCATGGCATTATGAAAAATTTCTGGGGCTGTGCATTCCTTAGACCTCTATATTACTCTTGAACCATAAGCCAAACCTTGGTTTGTTATTGCATCGACATTTGGAACTGTGGTTAATCTTAAATATAGTTTACTTCAGGGTAACAAGCCAGAATGGTAAACCAGTTTGAAGTTGGCTTGTTTTCATATCTAAATCATAGCTAAAATTTGACCACATTTGTCTGGGACTGGACCTAACATGAAACCATGTGAAAATAGAAGCAAAATCTTCCACTCTTCTTTCCTCTGCACTGCAGTAAAAGGAATGGGGGGAGTTTACAAACGGAGGTTTTTTAAATATCTGTGTATTACTTCCCAACACAGCCATTGAATCAAACAAAGTTGGGAATTTTCCAGGTGCTTGAGTACATTGTACAGATGGGGGCAGGTGGTGGTGAAGGTGTTTGGCCTGTTTTAGAAAGGGGCACAGCACCCCCCCCCCCCCGGACCATAAGGAAGGCTGAGCACCGAAGAATTGAGGCCTTTGAATTGTGGTGCTGGAGGAGACTCCTGTGAGTCCCTTGGACCGCAAGGTGATCAAACCGGTCAGTCCTAGAGGAGATCAACCCTGACTGCACTTTAGAAGGCCAGATAGTGGAGATGAAAATCAAATACTTTGGCCACCTAATGAGAAGGAAGGACTCCCTGGAGAAGAGCCTGATGCTGGGAAGGATTGAAAGCAAGAGAAGAAGGGGACGGCAGAGGATGAGGGGGCAGGATGAGGTCACTGGGGCAGTGGGTGTGGGGTTGGGTGGACTCCGAGGGATGGTGGAGGACAGGAGAGCCTGGAGGAATGTTGTCCATGGGGTCGTGTTGGGTCGGACACAACTTTGTGACTAAACAACAAACAACACTTCCTGTAGGACAACAGTCCACAGCTGCCGTTTGACACAACCCTTTGGCTAGCTGAAGGTTTCAGAAACTCCTTTTCCTGTTCCAAGCTTTTTAAGGTGTAGCGGTTTATCTTGTTATATGCCAGCCATTTCTTTTTACCTCTTCTGTCACTTTTATTTTTTATACTTGCTTTTTTGCATATTGTGTTTTATTTTTAAATTTGGTTAGCTGCTGTGAAAACTCACAGAAACACATCAAATAAATGAGTGACTCTGCTAATTTTCATTCTGCTTTCTAGAATCCTTTTCTTACTGTAAGGAAGTTGAATTAGAAGCTTATTTCTTAATAATAATGTAAGAACTGAGCTGAGCAAAGTTGAAAAACATGCCCAGTCTCTTGTCAGCCCAACCGTCTTCAAATGGCCATCAACATTTTGCCCAAATACGAAAAGTTTGGGAGTTCCATCTCATGAGATGAACATCTGTTCTAGAAGACACGTCTGTGCCGAAAGGGTGCGGGAACCTACATTTCTGTGTATTGTGTTCATTTGCACACTCAGGAAAATGACACATGTCCAACTAGTGCAAAACATGGTTTGTGTAGTTCTTGTTTAAAATTATTTCCATCCAAGTTAACCTCTGTCATTTATGTGGTTATGCATTGTATGTTAGGAAGTGTTTGACATGCATGGTTAAAATGGGGAAGATGGTGTGTGTTTTTCTAGCTTTTTGAAGGTTTTTCACACAGCAAAGATGGGTAAATTAGCTGGGCTTCATAGATAGTAATTGGGACAATGAGATGTTTTCCAGATTCCAAAGAGAATCCAGCAGTCTTTTTAACAGTCCTGCTGAATGAATGCCAGTGTGAGAGCCAGTGTGGCCCTATATAGTGGTCAAGAGCGCAGGGCTGGGACTCAGATTGTTCTAGTCCCTGCTCACTTTGGGCCGTCCCAGACTCTCAGCCCAACCTACCTTGCAGGGTGGTTGTTGTGCGGATAAGATTGAGAGCAGGAGGAGGAGAATGATAAAATTGGCTTTGAGTGCCTTAAAAAAAGGGTGGGGGAGGCGGGATATAAATCTAATAAATAAAACCAGAAAGGACAGAATGCTATGTATGTTTAGACAGGAAAAAGTTGGGAGCCTCCAACTTCCAAGATGTTACGTGGTGTCATCTAACAGCCAGCAGCCCTCCTCAAAAGATCTTGGGGGTCGGCTCGGCTCGGCTCGGCTCAGGGGAGGCACACTGCAAAACGTGTCGGTCCCGAGTTACTTTGGGCTCGGTGTGCCGAAAACGGAAGCTTGAGCGTGGCAGGGCAAGGGGCTGCCGCAGCTCTCAGTACCGGCCCTCCTCGTCTTTGTGCAACAGGTTGCCTTGCTTGTCGTGTGTCCTCGTGCTGTCACAAGACACATTTTCTTGCCAGGCGGTGCAGTGGAATGAGGAAAGCACCTGGGCAGGCACCATGTACTCCGGGGCAAAGCCTCATTTTACAGGGAGGAGCAAAGACAGTGGAGCTCGGCCTTCCCTGTGGTTTGATATCCTGCATCTGTCAGAGCAGCTTTTTCCGACCTGGTGCTCCCCCGATGTGTCAGACTGTAACTCCCAGCATTGAACATTGACCATGGTCCACGTTGGCCAGGGCTGATGGAAGTTGATACCCAAAGCAGCCGTCTGCTTCAGACACAGTTCGGCCCCTAAGGCCACCCAAAGAGAAGGGCACCCCAGCATCCCGAGCTGCTTGGAGTGGAAACTGTGGTCTTAGGATTGGGATGGGGAGCATCTAACCATCCAGATATTGTGGGGCAGCCAACTCCCATCATCCTCCACCATTACTATTTGACTAAAACTAATGGGATAGCATTCCAGGGACATCCAAAGGGCCGTAGATCCCCCACCCCAGCTTTAGAGAGCCTCTCCATACAGCCAGGCCTTTAAAATTCCTGTGCTTTGTGCATGTGGTGCAAAATGCATTTCCTCTATTCTCGTGGCTGTTTCCCACTCCCTCTTTCCTACTCTGTTTCCTGTTTCCTATTCTCTTTCTCTTTCAAATGCATCATCAAACAAATGTGTTACAAAATGAGAAATGCCAAGTTATTGGCATGGCAGAAAACATTTAACGATGTAAACGTTGCATTTTAAAATATAGACAACAAAATCCCGTCACTGGCAGTTTCGAGGACTGCTTCATCCGCTTCATCAGATAAACACCTCTGGGAAAGGCAGCGGAATTGAAGTACTCATTTCCTGGGTGCTCTCTTCTTTCAGCGATGGGTTTGCAGGTATCCAGAAACAAGCCCAGTTCTTCGGTTGCCCCTGCCCCCACCCACTCCATGTGCTTCTGGACGGATTGTGCTCACTGCCACCACCAATGGACACTTATTTTGGGTTTCCCTCCTTACCATAGTTTGGTGGGAAGGGAAACAGCGATGGCAACTGGGGTGGGGGTGGGGGCTTCAAATGGCAGGTAACAGCACCTGGGCCCCTGTAAAATCCTGTGATGGAGGAAAGACAGGTTTTATCATTTATGTCTCACCTGGATACACTCCCACTGGGGACTCCGCATCCATCCACCTGAGTTCCCTGGGAGAGAAGGTAAGTACTAAAGGCCGTGTGGTGTGAAGGTTGGAGTGCTGATGGGGGGCCCACAGGATTTGGGTTCTAGTTTTCATCCGTGAAATGTGGCCTTGGCCTAACCAGGGTTGTGGTGAGGCTAAAACTGTGGCCGAGGGCTATGTGAGCCATCTTGGGGTCCTTGCAATAGGGGAATGGAGAGGGAAAGCTAGGTTATAAGAAACAGTATGCTCCAGATGACACAACCTTTCCCAACCTGGTGTCCCCCAGATATTTTGGGTGACAGTCCCTAGTATACCCGACTGTCGGCCTTACCAGGTGGACCGACAACACCTGAAGTCCAAAACTTCACTTGGCTGGAGAGGACACGACCCAAGAATCAATCATTCTGACCAAGTCGGGGAGGGGGTGGGCGCTCTCGGCAGGTGCTGGGCAGGTGTACTGGTAGGTGCACAGCCGTTGCACACGAAGGGTTCACCTGAGCACCTCCGTCCCCAGTTGCCAAGCTGCGAGGACACGTGTCGAAAGCCACGGAAGGGCTGCGGCTCCAGACCGAGGCCTCTGCACGCCTCCAGGAATGGCTCCGGCCAACGGAAGCGGCCGAACGGAAGGCCCGGCGCCAAAGCGCAGCGCTTGGACGGAGCCCGCTGGCAGGAGTTTGATTTTGATCGCCCTCTTGCAGGCCCGCCTTGCAAAGTTTATCAAACAAGCAGGGGCTGCGCTGTTCTGTTCATCTCCGTTGCCAAGTAAACACATTTTTGCATTTTCCTAATTACTTTCCTATTTGTTCTCCTCGCAATTAGCCCCCGCTCCTGCTGCCTGCGCGCTGAAAGGGGGACTTTCGGGGGAGGCGTGTCCCCCCACTTTCCTCCCCCTCCTCCCTCGCGTGCATATGTGTGTTTTTATCCTCCCCCACTAAATAAATTCATTTTTTTGTTACAAGAATCTTTTCCCTCACCCCCGCGCACGATCGAGAGGGAACAACGCTAAGAAATGCAAATAATGGCTCTTTATTTGATTATGACAGTTAATTAATAGCAACCTGTTTTAATGAATTAAGTCACCCAGGGCCCTTCATCACTTCCTAAGTAGCAGCTAGAATCTGTAGGGTTTCTTTCCCCCTCCAATTGTCCGGCTCCGCGGCTCCGGCGCGCTGTATGGCCCTGTATAGAAATCCGCGCTTAATGAAGAGGGAGGGCTCGCGGGGCGCGCCTGCATTCAAAGCGCGCTGGCGAGCCATTCAGGGCCGAAAGGGCCCCTCCTCCGCGGCGGAGAATAGTCACAGTTCCGCACCATTGTGCTCGCGGCAGCCCCTGATCAAAGGCCTCCCGGAGAACTCCACCGGGCTCCCTTTCACAGGACGGCCGTAATTAAAGCCCGTAATTCCCTTTTAAAAGTACGGCAGGATGCTATCCAGGCCTCTGTTTGGAGGGCCCTTTGTGATGTCAGCGGCCGGGGGGCGCGCTCGGCGAGGTGCCAGTCGGCCAGGGCAGGGCGAGGGCGAGGGCGGCTGCGCGCCGGGGCGCACGG
>NW_025335761.1:62076751-62135812 GCF_004798865.1 Varanus komodoensis
CCGGCGCGGCTGCGGGCGGCGCGCCGGCCCTGCCGGTTTGAAGATGCCCGCTGGAGCCCGCGAGGTCCGCAGCGAGGCCGCTTTGAAGAGCATCAATGGATGCAACAGTTCAGCTGTTAGGGAGACAAATAAACGGAGGAGCCTCATTAATCCCTTTTTTGGCTGTCGGTGCCTTTTGCCCTTTTATCGCCGCCTTATTAGTCTCCTACTCATCGTGAACGGGGAGGGGAGGAGGGGCCGCTGAATGGGACTTGTTGAGCGCTAATTGGCAAGAGACTTTTAATCACAGGCCAAGGACTTTACCCTGACTTGAAAGTCACTTCTCCATGGGAAAGGACCCCCTCAAAAAAAAATAATAATCGGCGTTTGTCCCCACACTCCCTCTGCAAAAGTATTATGAAATGCGTGAATCCTGTGAAGGTTTAAATGCAGCTTAAAAATATGAAATTAACTGCTGCTGGTCAGTCTTGTCAGTACAAGCATTTGAAAGATCTTGTAGCCCAGCCCTATTTATAGACATAAAAGTCTGTTCCACTGAGTTTTGTTGGACTGACTCCAGAGTAACCCTATTGAGAGTTGCGGCTGTAATAGGCAAGAATCTCAGCCTTCTTGCTTTTGCAGGTGAGAGTAGGTGCCTCCCTGTTATGAAAAGGGAACACAAGCAAGGACAGCCAACCAGCTTTCATGGGTTTGGTAGCTTGGTGAGTAAAAGGGATCAAATGTTTATTTTTCTCATACCTAAATGGCAAACTTTTAGTGCAAAACTCACAAATCTATGGATTTTTTGGGGTGTCCTACATATCTATCTCCTAGCCACCTCACTCACATTTTCCAACCTGGGTAAGCAACCAGGAGACCTCAAGATGCTTTGGACTACAGCTCCCATCGTTCTTCACCAGTGGCCTTTCTGGTTATAACCCATGGGAACTGAAGTCCAAAACATCTGGAAGGAACTAGGGTGTCGACCTCTGCTTCAGGTATATAGCACAGGAAGGTCCAAAGAAAGTACACCATTTCTAGGTACCGCTTTACTAATGTAAGACGCTGCTCAGTTATCACCATCAGAACAGAAGCAATAAAATCTTTCACAGTAGCACATGAAAAGCAAACCACTTGGCAGGCTAAGGGGATGCCTCAAAGGAAAGCTTTTACCTGTCTGATAAAGCAAATTTTTGGTAGCTGGGACTCTGTTTTTCGTTTAAACTTGGAGACGCAGAAGATCCATCTATCCGTGTACTCGATCACTTCCCAGTTCATTGGGTTCTTGATGGCTTCGAGTCAGATCAAGCATTTGCGTGTGGAAAGGATTCTTGGCATCTCCAATTCAGGTGGAAGAATCTCAGAAAACCGGGATGGGAAAAAGAATCCCCCCCCCCCCAACAACACATGCTCAGGCAAAGAACACAAGGGCCAGGTCATAATTAGCCACACTGGAAAGCTTGCAAACCTGGGTGGCACGGCTGGTTTGGGTGGGCAAAACCCCTAGTTCTGCCAATATGGGTAATTAGGGAAGCCCCCGGTGGCTTGTTTCAGCCATCATGAAGGTGCAAACTGGCCTACAGTGGATCCTTGGTTAATGTGTTCAGTTGAATCATATAGGCAGGATTCCTCTCCGCAATGCTGGGGGAGCCCAAAGGTATTTTCCCCACCCTCGGTGCTTTTCTTGGATCCATCCAAGGAGAACTGTGTCAGGAAACCTCAGGGCATCCTGACATGGCTCCTCTGGAGGAGCTTCCATTGGTTGAGAGGCTGGAAACTAATGTCCAATGGGCACAGAGCAGTAGATCCACCCAATATGGCAGACTTGTTTTTCAAGACACACTTCAGCATGTTCTGGATTGCTCTTTGGGCTAAAATAGTTCCAGAGCGATACAGGGAGGAGAGACAGACTGAGAGGAATTCCAGAGGATACGTATGGTAGCAGAAAGGTTCTAGCTCTTGTCCCAGTTAGCATAGCAACCCAAAACTGATGGGGGACACACAAAGATTGCTGGAATTCTTCCAGGCTGTGCAGTGCATTAGAAAAGCACTGCTAACAACACCTATCTCATGGCCGAGGGCAGTGGGCGCCGCAGTCCAGGATGTCTTTGTTGCTGTTCTGCACCGTCAAGTCATCTCTGACTTCAGGCGATCCCGTAAGGTGCAGGCACGGGTGGCAGGCAACAGTCATTGGAACACCGGGACCAGGGCACAGGTGGAGTGCTGCAGTGGGTTCGGGGGGCAGAATTGGTGTACCAGTCCAGAGCCAAGCCAGGGAGTTGGAAGATTCAAGTGACCTAGTCCAAGATTTCACAGGCCAAAAGCCGAGTCCAAGGGACAAGTCCTGGAAAGAGGATAAAGTCCTGGGGCAGGCAAGATCAGAGGGGATGGGTGTGGGTTTCTGGGCAGATGGGTCAGGCTGGAGACAAGGGCTGAAGCAGGATCAGGCTGTAGCAAGGTGGGCAGCAGGCAGGCAGGCAGGCAGGATTCAGGCCAGGTGAGGCGAGGCAAGACGAGGCCAAGAAGGCAGGGCAGGGCAGGGCAAGGCCAGGCGATGCAGGATCCAGAGCATAGGCCGTCCCCAGGAGAGCTCATGTTGTGGCAAAGAGCAGTGGTGCAAGGAGACCCTTGACGCTGCTCTCCAGGCCTTCCAGCTGCACTGCACAACTGCCCCTCAGCTGTCCGTGGCCTGCAAGCGTTTGCAGGGTCACTTAGGCCCTGATCCTGGCTGAACCTGGGAATGAAAGCCCTCCCAAATGTTTGGTCCATGGCAGCTCCAGTCAGCTCTTCTGGCTGTATCCTTCCTTATGGATTCAGTCCATCTCATATTTGGTCTTGCTTTCTTCTTCCGCCTTCCATTTTTCCTAGCATGATGCTCTTCTCCAGGGAGCCTGAACTTCTCATGATGTTTCTGAAGTAGGACAGCCTCATTTGTGTTTCTAGGGAAAGCTCTGGCTCAAGACTTGTTTGTCTTTTGGTTGGTCAGGCAAAGCTCTCCTCCAGCACCATGTTTCAAATGCATCCGTTTCCTTCCTGACAGCTTTCTTCACTGTCCATCTCTCACAATCACACATTATGACTGGAAATACTGTAGTTGGAGGATCTTCACCTTGGTCTCCAGTAAAATGGTCTTACACTTGTCGATCTTCTCTAGTTCCTTCATTGCTGCCCTTCCCAGTCTAATAAGCCTTCTTCAAAGTTCTTGGCTGCAGCCTCCCTTTGAATGGATGACTGAGCCAAGCTATGTGAAATCTCTCACAATTTGGATTGCTTCATTCTTAGCAGTAAAGTTATGTAATTCTTCTGTGGACATGATTTTTCTTTTCTTAACATCCAGCTGCAGTCCTGCTTTTGTAATTTCTTCTTTCACTTCCATCAGGAGTCGTTTCAAGTCACTGCCACTTTCTGCCAATAGTACCGTGTCATCTGCATGTCTTACATTTCTGGTGCGTCTTCCACCAATTTTCACTCTTTCCTCTGATTCTAATCCAGCTTTCCTTGTGATATGTTCTGCATACAGAGTATATAAGGATGTTCCTTTTTGTGACTTTTAGCATTCCTAATCTAGGTTTGAATTTCCCTTTGATTTCTTGGAACTTCTGGAAGGGGCCTACACTTAACTCTTTAAAAAACGCTTGTCGCCCCTCCCCCCACACCATTCTGTCTCTTTGCAGTTCTTTGTGATAGTTCTTTTTGTTTCTATGTGATTGTCACCAAAAAGTTGCATTCAGGATTCTGACCCTAATTCTGTCACCATTTGCTTCTGCTTCTTGCCTGTCCTTCGCAGCGGTGAGTGTTTCTTCTGTCATCCATCTGGTCTTGCTGCTACAAGAATTGTCTTTTGGAATTATCTTCCTAATAATGTTTCTGGTTTCAGTCCACAGGTCTTCTGGCCCATGGTTAACTCGGCTGAGCAGTGCAAATCTGTTCTTTACGCTGGATATTACTTAAGTTCTATTTTGGCACTATATTTCTGTTGGTGATCTTTTTTAGCTTGGCTCTGACTTTTGATATAAGGAGCTGACGGTCCCTAATGCATTTTGCTCCTGGTCTTGCTTCGGCAGCGAGAATACAGCTTCTGCACCTTCCGCTTCCAAGTACATAATCTATTTGATTTCTCTTTGGGCACTTTGGTGAAGTCCATGTAGACAATCATCTGAGTGGTTGCTTAAAGTATGAATTTGCAACAAACAGGTTCTTGGCTCCAAAAAGTTCTTTAAATTGTTTTGCTTCATTTCTTACCATGAGGCCTCATCCTCACACAGCACGGGATTCTGCTTTGTCTCTTTCTTTTGCTTCCCAGTCTCCTGGGATTATCGGCATGTCTTGTTCTGGCGTGTTCTCCATTTCCTCTTGAACACCTGCCTAGAAGTTTTCAGCTTCTTCTTCAGCATCTGCTGTTGCAGTGAGCCTTGAATGGTGTTTATGTTGATAGGTTTTCCACTAATTCTGATTGATATTATTTGGTCGGATTTTGCACTATATCCTCTTATCGACTTTGCTACGTCTTGCCTCAATATTAGAGACACTCTATGTCTTTGGAGTTTGTCATTTCCAGAGTAAGACATTTTGTGTTTGTCTGCTTGGAGACGTCTCTTTCCTATCCACTTTCGTTTGCTCACACCGAGTCCTGTGATGCTCATCCTTTTCATTTCTTGCTTTATGATTTCCGGTTTGTCTTGATTCATGCTGCTCATGTTCCATGTCCCAGTTGTGGGTGTTGTGCACCTTTTTTCTCTGTGCTTGCTGGCCACTAGATTTCCTTTCAGTTTTGGTCCAGTAGCATCATTAGTGGCAGCGTGACCTGTATTTGTCCTTCCCCAGTAGCTTGTAAAGGGGGTCTCATCTTCTACCGTTCTCTTCTGTTTCATTCTGGACTGTCATCACGGGTAAGGAATTCAGAAGTGGATTGCCAGATCCTTCTTCTGCACAGCACAAACCAGAGTTAGCTTGGGCTAACTGCCATTAGGTCCTCCACCAGAGTTGCCTTCAACTGCCGCTGTTCCCCAGGAGATCTCTCCAGCCTTCTCTTCTGCTGATGTGACCAGTCCTCCTGCAGAAGGTTGAAGCACCTTAGCCTTGGTGTCTCTTCAACCATTCCTCCTTGGGTGCCCCTGCTAGGAGACCAGCCTCGTGAGGCTACTCTGGCCTCTTGAAGGTGTTGCTCTCGGCTTCTTTGACCTTCTCAAACCCTTCACCGTGTTCAGCAGAGCTTCCAAGATGGGGCCTGGTAGAATTATTCAGCCCTTATTTTGCCTTGGGAGAGATGTCGGGGCAACTTTGTGAAAATGCTGTCAGGACAAGTTGTCTTTCTTGGGGGTTCCACTTCCTCTGCTGATTCTAGATGCCGAATTTCCGAAGGGTCCCCAAGGCGTCTGCGGCACACCCTTGCCGCCCTCTGTGTAACCCTGCAATACCATTGCGTGACAGTGTTGTAACGAACTGAGAAGTTGGGAGTATTTGTCAATTCTTCTGGGCTGCTAAGGTGTCCAGGATGTGTTTGGATGTGAGCCACACTGGGCTTTCCATACATGCAGAGGCCTATCTTATTGATTCCACCCTAGAGGCAGGTAAGGCAGCGTAGTGTAGTTTATAAAGCAGCGTGCAAAATAACAACAACAAGACTGGTCAGCCTATATTTTAAGATCATTGGTAGTCCTACTCATTTACTTGCCACTCAGGTCAGTATGGTTGGTGGGCACTGGAAGAAGGTCCTTCTGGCAGCGGCCACCACCTTCTGACTGGCTCCAACTACCCCTACAGTTAGTTTTAAGAGGTTTTCAAACATGTCTGTTTTCCCTGGCTTTTCATTGAAAAGCTGCAGCTCTGCATTCCAAAGCTGCTGCTGCTTCTTTTTTTTAAATAGAACTATAGAAATGGTACAAATAAATAAATATTGGAATTGTGCTGTATGTTATTGCCGTGTACTTGTTCATGCTTTCTTTTATTTTGACTGGATTATTTTAACGCTCCATACAGCTAAGGTGTTTATGTAATCAGTTTTTATTGAACTTGATTGTTTAATGCTCGGAAAGATGGACGCTTGGAAGGCAGTGGAGGAATATACAAAATAAAATGGAGGAAAAATGAACTAGAGTAGCCAAACCTGAACCAACAAATCGGGAATGAGAGCCGAGTAATCCGCAGAATGACAAATAAAGCCGTCTCACTCCCCTCCAAAGCCTGCTGGAATGAGCCAGAATTGACAAAGGATGCTTCTAAAAATCGGAGTCCTGGTGCATTCGGCAGGTATGCTGTGTTTTTTCCTTAGGATGCAGTCCTACATGTGTTTAGAAGCAAAAAATTCTGCAATCTCGAGTAGGACTGGAGATTTTCCCTGCCTAAACATGCATAGCGTTTGCTGTTAATGGTTTTTAATTTTTGAGGAAAGAAAGAAGGGGAAAGAAGCAGAGGGAAAACGCCGGGGGGATTACAAGTGGAACGGGAGAACACCTGGATTATTGCCTCTTCCACCACTAAAATTCGGTGAACAAGGCAGGGAGACTGCATGATCGAAAAAGGAGAAAGACATCCTCAGCTGATGCCATTCCTGCTCTTTGCAAAAAGAAACAGAATGCACGGAGAGGGGGAAAGGGACCAGGAATGAGGGCTGGGGGGTGGGGGGGCCCTTTAACACATTGCCCCACTGTGTGGCAAATCAGAATTCCACCATCCCCCAGTTGCCCCGGCCCTCGGGCTGCTCCAGAAAACGGGGCATAAAAGCCATGCAATAGGATATCCTACGAGACTATAATGAAGAGCCCTCGGGTCTAAAGCAGAAGAAGACTGAAGGAGAAACCAGGGTAAAAGCCAGCCGCTGTGCAAAGATTAAAGAATGCACAGAGGCAATTTTAGAAATGGAAGGTCTAAACCCACGCTGCCGTATTTGCTAAAAGGCCGTGCACGACGATCTGAGACAATCAAAGGGTAAAGCATCAAGGTGCCAGTGAGTGACATGTTCTGGCACCCCCTGGTGCATGGTGGTGCTGGTGGGGGGGTGATAGATCGATGGTACAGCACAAACCTTGCACGCAGAGGTCTTGTTTGGCATCTCCCCTGGGAAGGCTCTCCACGTGGAAAAGTCTGCTCGGAAGGATCATTAGAACACATCTCCCTCTGCTCCTGCATGCTGCTCTTTGGGTTCCAGCTTTTCCCGCCCTGGTCTGGGAGTCCCTTTGCCCTGGTGCAAAAGCCCATCCCTAGAACAGGTGGGTCAAATGGAAGATGGCGGACCGACCATCGCAGCCAAGTCCAGGCGTTCGCCATGGCCAGCCTCCTCTGGAGGAGAGGGGCGTGGGGGCAGTTATGAGGCCCCCAGCCAGGGGAAAGCTGCCCACCCGCCCCGAACTGTGCTTCCCCAGGTTGCTTTGGACCCTTGGCCCGGCGTTTCTAACACGGGCATGCCGCTTTGGGTTGGGGATGGGCACAGAAGCAGGAAATCAAAAAGTTGGAAGAGGCCAGACCCCGTTGCGCCATCGCTCTCAGGTGGCTGTCCGGACGCCTTCTGAGTGTCTCCACTGAGGGAGAGCTCCCAATTTCCACAGGTTCCACAGTCTGGCAATGTGGGGATTCTTCCTGGTGTCCAGTCTAAATCTGGTTTAACTTCAGTCCATTATTCCGTGTCCTGCACTCTGGAAGGGACGAGAAGAGAGCCTGGCCTTCCTCTTTGTGACAGCTTTTCACGTATTTGTAGAGCACGATCATATAGCTCCCCTCAGTCTTCTCATCTCGAGGCTGAATGTGCCTCATTCCCTCAATCTCTCCTCACAGGGCTTTGCCTCCAGTCCCTGGATCATCCTCGTTGCCCTCCTCTGTACTCTTTCCAGTTCCGTTTGCATCTTCTCTGCACGATACTGTTCATTTTTCTTGGTCCTCGTTTCACAGCAATTTTAAATTCGTTTAATATTGACTGAATTTGGTTTTTTATTTTTGCATTTGAAATTTAGAATAATCTAAGTCCCTCTTATTTCAACTGGCCTGCTCTAAATATGATTAAATCTGGAGCCAACCCAAAATAAATAGCAGTGCGGTCTTACACGTACCTACTCACAAGTACACCCTGCCCGCCAGTGCTGAATTAGACTTAATCCCGGGGTTTTATGCATAAGATTGCTATCCCGGTAAGTTTTGCTCGAAATAAATATAAGATTTATATAATAATATATAATTTATATCATATAAGACGCATATGACCTTTAATGTGCCGGTGGACAGCCATTCTGACCCACCTAGAAAGATAAAGCACCACAAAAAGCCAAGAATTCTTTTTAAAGTTAGCTTTATTATTACTTTTATATTTTTTGCAGTGTGCCGTCAGCGGTTTTCAGATAAGAACACACATTTTAAGTGGCATTATGCTAAGTTATTATTTGTACCGGATGGGAAATTAAACAAATTTTGCACAGCCATGAAATTATTCCTGCAACATATTTACTTTGGTGACAGATTTTTGAGTTTGGACCAGCTGTTTGGCAAAGGAACAAAACACGAAGACTAAGAATAAAACCCGCCCCCCCTCAAACCCAACCATAGGTAAGTCCTTGTAGCAAAATATTTTTGGCTGGATCAAATATTAAACCTGCTACTCCAGATTTCATGCTTTGTACTCCTAAAGCAGATGTGAGTGGAAGGTGCCAACATTGCTAATTGGAGGCAGCATGGCCTGCAATGGCGGCCCGGATCCGGCAGAGGGCACACCAGAAAGGGCTTTGGGGAGGAAGGCATTTGCCACCATCCCCATCAAATATGTGGCTGCATGTTTGCGCGTCCACATTTACATTTTGGAATGTGATTCAGAATGCGGGCGTCAGATTTAAAACTTGCTTTGCCCTCGCCGACGCGTTGGAGATTCCGATTGAGTTGCGCTCGTCTCTGTTTACAGATGCAAGTTACTAAATGGCTGGATTTAATTGTCACACTAGAACGCACCGATGTATTTTCTTCTTTCTCTTTCTTCTCGTTGGCTTCCCTCGATTTCTTTTTTAAATGTAAAATGCCAGCCTTTAAAACCAGATGAGAAAAGAAACCGAAATATCTCCAGAGGCGTCTGCATTTCCTGCATTTTATTCCCCGCATTTTATGGATGTGTGGCTAATAATGAAACCTGGCGTCCATTTGGGGTACTGTGAACTGATCGGGAGTGACAGCAGGACAAGCTCCCTGCAAGGTTGGCCAGTATTGGGCTGCTGATAACCCATGTTCCACTTCTCCCCACAGAGCCTCTCCTACTTTGTTTTTAGAACAAAGTTTCCGTAGGCTTTGCAGATGTCAAGGACCTGTACCACCTTCTTGCCCATGGGCCTCAGTGGGGCAACCCCCCCCCCCCCGTAAATACTTGGAAAACAGAAAACAAAAGTTCTCGCAAGCTGCTCTCTGTTCTTCTGCAAACTGGTATCTGGATGTTATTCCCATTTTGCAGATGGGGATGGAGAAGACTGAGGATGAGTCATATGGACTGACTCTGAAGTACCAAATATGTTGCAGATGGAGGCGAGATTTCCACAGAGGTCTTCACGACTCAGTCCAGGAGGCCTCTTTCTTGCTGAGAAGGGAAAGCTTTTCCGGCTGTCACTTCAGGGGCTGAGGTGTGTGTGGGACAGACAAGACTGGATGTGATGCCCCACAAGATGTGGTGAGTGACAAGTCTGTAATCACCAGCCATTGAGAAAGGTTGTGTAGAAAACAAATATTTCACAGAGAAATATTTCTCCTTCCTCTTTTCATTTCTGTACTGCTCAAGAGTCAAAGCTCTCTGGGAATTCATAAACACAGCTACAACTGTAAAAATGGATGCAGAATAAAATAAAATAATAAAATAAAATAAAATAAAATAAAATAAAATAAAATAAAATAAAATGATGCAGTACAGGATTAAAATTTAACATACCAAATAGAACAACTAGAGGTTGACATATCCCTTCCTATGCTGTGAAATGTCTGGCAGTAAAGGGCAGACTTAACCTGGAGCCAAAAAGATGTCAAGGTTGGTGCCAGGAGGGTCTCAGTGGGGAAACTATTCCATAATTGGGGGGCCACCATGGGGAAGGCCATCCCCTTTCTTGCTGCCCCTGAGCTTTCCTTGGGGAAGGGCCTCAGTCACACAAAAAGCTAGCAGGTCAGGGGGCTGGACAGCCTGAAGAAGGCTTGTCCCTGGCACCGAGGTTTGGGGCACAGGAAGGGGTGCCACTGGCTCAGGCACACCTGTCCTAGACAAGGTCTACTCAAGCCAGCAACCCAAACATGCAGCAGAAGCCCCTTTGTATGGCATGGGTGCCCGCAGAACCTGGCATGAAAATTTGCCCCCTTCCATGACAGGAATAAATTCTGAACATAAAAATGTGCATCAGCCTTCAGAAAATAGAGCTGCAAATGTGAGCATTCAAAGGTTTTCGACCTAGAAAACTTCATGTGCCTGGGACTGCAATAGCTAAAGGAACACCTGACCTGAATCTACCTGTTCGCTATGAGCAACATCTGAGGGTTAGGGTGGCTTGCGGGGGGGGGGGGGGCAAGAAGGGGAACGGGCTGCTTCGTGGTGGCCCCATGACTTGGAAAGATCTCCCCACTTGGTGGCAATGCCGGCATCTCTTCTGTGCCAGGCGGAGACCACCCTTTTCCCCAGGCATTTAACAGTCATTAATAGCATAAGATGGGGCAATACGCTAGCTGTCCGTTGAACATTTCCAGTACTGTTTTTATTGAAATTGTTTTTAGCTGTTTAAACTGTTTAAAATTATGTATATTAAAACTTTTGTTATCTGTATTCGTCGGTTTTATGAATTGTTGGGAAATGCCCAGAAAGCTTTGGATACTGGGCAGCAAAGAAATGAAAATTAATAAGAAGAATAGAAGAAATGGCGAAGGAAGGTTTCGAAGGCATTTCTCTCCTGGGGAACCAACTTGTTTTAGGACTTTTGTTTCCTGCACGGGGAGATCTTTTGACAAGGGCAGGGAGGATGTGGAAGAACCTCGGCTCATGCACGAGCTTACCAGGTTGGGTAAACACCGCTCGGCCTGTGTTGCTTTTGCTGTGTGTGTGTGTGTGTGTGTGTGTGCGCGCGCAAAGAATGACCATGAAGCCATCGCCCACCCCGAGGCGAAGAGAGAAGTGTGTTCTCCGCCCAGGGGCCCCTTTGCAGCCCAGGAATTGGCCAGGAGGGTCTTCTTCAGGAGGGTCTCCACTCTGTGGTGGAGACCTCAGGGCTGCGAGATCAACCCTAAAGGCTGCCACAAAGAGGGAGGTCAAGATCTCTTCTTGCTGGTGCCGGAGTGGAGGACACAGAATAGTCAAGTCAAGTTGCAACAGCCCAGAGTCAGGCTGGACATCAGGAAAAGCTTCCTCAAGGTCAGAGCGATACAATGATGGAACCAGCTGCCTGGAGAGGTGGGGGGCTCTCCCACACCGGAGGCATTCAAGGATAAATCAGACAGCCGTCTGAGAGGGCTGGTGTAACGTGGTGTCCTGCACCAGCAGGGAGTTGGGCCGGGTGGCCTTCTTGGCCCCTTCCGACTCTATGATTCTATGATCATGGGCAGTGATCCCTGGATAGATCCTGAGGCCACGTTCTCTTCACCAGAACAGAGGAAATGCATCCCCCAGGAATGTGGGCAGAAAAGGACATTCATTTGCACTGCCTGGTGTACCCAAATGCCCATTTAGACATTATTATGACATACAGAACTTTATTTTTTGGTTTCTCTCATTCCACTTCCATGCTGCCCCATAACCCGGAGGATCTCTGGGCGGCTTGAAACCATCTTAGCAGAGTAGAGAAAACTGACTGGGTGTTGTGGGTGCTGGCAGGTCCGACTGTTGTCCAGGCACCATTTAATTTGGTTTATTGTAACGGAGTGTTTAAGGCCACTTTAAGAGCAGGACTCAAAATGTGGATGGGCAACTTCATGACCCCTACATTTCCCTTCTTGGGGCTCTTTGATTTCTTAAATCAAATTAGCACTGAACAGACTATCCAATAGAAGACTTTCCCCTGCTAGCCTTCTAAAGAGAGGATTCTCATCTGCAAAGTAGGACACCTGACCTCAAGGAATGACACACATTAAAATAAATGTGTATCTAGAAGACTTAGAGGACGCACCATTCTGGAAGCACTGCAAGAATTTTATTGTCCCGTTCTAGCAGGAAAAGGAAATGGGAAATGCTTGGCCCAGAGAAATCCCATTACTGGACTATACCCACACAGACTGGATCCATCTCTTGATGGGCCATAATATTCGGGGCAGAAGATTTCAGGGAAGTTGCCACTTCCCTGTACAGAACACTTCCTGCACCTGCAAAAACAGCATATTTGAAAAGGGGGTTTGCCTAAACCTCTCTCTTGACAGGTGAGTTTTCTACCTGAGAGGCTTTTTTGTGCAATATGGGAACCCTCCAACATACAACCCCGTTCCCCTGGGCACACACACACCTGTGGTCCGAAATGCACTGTCCAGCTAAGCTCTTAGACCCTGCCAAGCTACAGCTACTTTGCTGATTGCATTGTGACAATCAGAATGAAAGAGCTAAACTCAGAATAGATCCAGCGGGTTGTTTTGCTCGGCCTCTTAATCAGGAACGGCTGCGTACATGCAAGTCCTTGGCTTTACCTGTCTTCCTCAGCGTCCCTGTCCATTTCCCTTTCCTTTAAGAATGTCTCTCTCTAGCCCCTTTTGTTGCAGAAAAAACAGTTTTAAACTTGCAAAACAGAAACATGAAATGTTGTAGATCAACTGCCAAAACCGGAAGGCATCTTTCTGTTTCTTTCTGGCCAAAGAGCAGCTTACAAAGAAGCCAGGATCCTCAGGCTTTTGGATGATCGTGGGAAACTGGGACATTTATGGAGGAGCCGTGAGTGTTCCCACAAAATTCCTGCCACGGGGTGGTTGTGGTTTGCCCATTCATAAGATGGCTACTGTGCTGGGCATGCTTGGTTGAAAAATGCACATTTCGAAGAAGGTCAATTGGTGGGACTGGACCCTCCGGAGCACCACGCTGGATCAGGCCAGTGGTTCATCTAGCCCATCCTTCTGTCCACATGGTGGTCAACCAATTGGGCCCAGGTTCCCACAGGCAAGACCTGAGCACAACAGCACCCTCCGACCCATGCTCCCCAGCAGATGGTATATACCAGCATCCTCCCCTGATACTAGGGGGAGCATGTAGCCATCAGGACTAGTAGCATGGATAGCCTCCATATTAAATCTCAGTCACAACTTGCGACTTCTTTTACATTGTTATTTATTTTATCTTGCTAATTTTATATTGTTATTTTTGTATTTTATTGTATTTTATTGTGTTGTAAGCCGCCCCGAGGCTTCGGCAAGGGGCGGCATAGAAATGTTTTAATAAATAAATAAATAAAATAAACTTGTGAATAGCAAATGGGAGAAACTTCTAGGAAAAGACGAATTTGGATGCAAGTCTGAAAGAAAGCAAAAGGGAAGAAGCTGGGCTGCTTCATGGGAAACCCGTCAGGAATGCTTAAAGCCACCCAAGGGGGGCTGTCACCGCTTCCAATGTGGCAGAGAAATCCAGAGTTGGTGCAAACCAGTTCTTCCTTGGCTCTGTCCCGAATCTCCCATCAACCTACTTCGTGGCATGGCCCTCCTGTTTTCCAGTTTTGTAGGAGGGGGAGAACACGGGCTCCACACCAGGCCACGATCCGGGACGTCTCTCGCACGTCTCCCCTTTCTCCCCTTTTTCAAAGCCAAGCAATCCTAGATGACATAACCTTTCTTGATGGGGGGTTCCTTCAGCCCCTGGTCATTTGCACTGCCTTTCCTGTAGGAAAAAAAATTAAGTTGCCCCAGAACCTGAGTACAAGGCAGAGGTGGCGTCTGAGCTCCAAAGCACAAATAAGCTGAAATAAAGCTGGCAGTCGAGAGCAGCTTTTGAGAGCCTCTCAGTCTAAAATGGAAATTAAGCGCTGAAGCAAAAGTCCGGAGAGGCAGAGGGGATGGGGTGTGCCCGGGAGGTGTGCAGATCTCAGCCCAAAGGCAGTGTGCTTTGCTGCTGCATCAGGCCAATGTTTCTGTGATCAGAAACATCTGTGCCAGCTAGAGGCAGGATGCCAACTCTGTGCACCTGCATGCTGGCTGGGGAGAATAGGCGCTGTAGTCCAGCACATCTTGCTGAGGAAGGATGCCACTGGCACTCTCTGATGTGCATTAGCGATGGCACCTGAGAAGTTTTCGCTCTAGTGTTGGGTTGTGCCGGTGAGGTAGAGGTATTTTGCCAGCGACCGGCCAGACTTGACAGAAAAACCAGTTTCTTTCTTTCAGCTGCTTCCTGGTGAAGGGGAACTTCCAATTGCAATGAGGCTTCCATGCCAGCTGGCCGAGGTCCTCATGTCCAACATCTTGGACTCGTTTCCGCTGCTGCAGACTGCGATGGGATCACTGTTTTGGGGTCACCTGCTTTTACCTGCTGCGGACTCGCAATTTTCTCCTAACCACATGGAAAGTCCACCATTCCTTCCCTGGCACAGTGCAAAGGTGACCGATCGTCAAATCTCCATCATTAAGCCCCCCTTTTATGCTGGGGAAACCTTTAAACCCCCCCGATCTCCTTTCCTCCAGCCAACACAGCAGCTTCAGGTGTGCGTGTCCCTTACGGCATCCACTCAGGGACGATTCCAGATATAATTGGAAATTTAATAAACCTGCTAAAATATGTTGTGGTTTCAACTTTTCCTCTCCTGCTGGCAAGGAACAAGGTCTTTCTGGTTTCATGGGCATCTTTCAACAACTTTTATTTCATTTGTAGATTAAGGCTGGAAGTAGCATTTCCACTTGGTTGGTTATTGGGCTAACGAAGACAAACACGCATTGTTTGCAGTGTTCAGAAATGGTTTGATGGCGCGCGCGCGCTCTCTCTCTCTCTCTCTCTCTCTCTCTCTCTCTCTCTCTCTCTCTCGGTTGTACTTTCTAAAACCAGACATTAAGTGCTAGGTGGGAGTCTTTATTTCTGACATTGGAGCACTTTTGTCAGGTGTTGAGTTGACAGGAATTACGTGAAGCTCAGTTTAGACACAGGAAACGCTGAAAATTGGGGTGACTGCCTCTGGTAGGAGTAGAGACACACAGAAATGGCTGAACCTTTTTCCTGCACAGAGTAATGGCAGATATTCTGGGGGAAATTCCCTGACTTATCATAGTCCCATGAATGCAGTGGGCAACCAAAGGCCAAGGTTTTGTCTCGTGTTTGTGTATTTATTCATTTATTTAAAATTATTTCTAGGACACCTTTAAGAGTCAGACCCTCTCGAGGCAGCATGTAAGTTAAAAGCAATAAAAAAATGCAAAAGCAGCCACATTCAATAAGAAACTCTAAAATTAGGTAAGAGCAATAAAACCTACCTTACCAAGATTATGAAAAATCTTGGCTAAGTACCCGGAGGAGGGCCTTCTCTGTGGTGGCGCCCCATCTATGGAATGCGCTCCCCAGAGAGGTCCGCCTGGCACCGCCGTTATTTGTTTTTCGGCGCCAGGCTAGGATCTTTTTTATTTCAACAATATTTCAACAATTTTTAACATCATCTATAGGTTTTTATTTTGCTGCCAGGGTGAATCTGGATTTTATGTGCACTATTTGTATTTTGTTTATTTATTGTATGTAAGCCATCCCGAGGCTCATGCGAATGGGACGACATACAAAAATCCTAAATAAATAAATAGTCAGCAAGAACAGGAACCTCTTCAGGGCTCAAAGAAAAGGCCTGACAAACCCCTGGATGGAGGTAGACTGGGGCCACCACCGAGGAGGTCTCTCTGGCGTACACAGCCGCTGAGTCACCCTTGGAAATGGGCGAGTGAGAAATGCGAAGTGCAGCCAAGCGGGACGGGAGAAGTGGTCCGTCGAGCAGCCGCGGCTCCAACCATTCAAGGCATCAAAGGTTAAAATCCGGGCGTTAAATTGGTCTTGAGAAATGTGCAAGCTGTTGGTTGCAGCCGGCGCAAAACACCACTGAGACAAGTGTCCGGCCATCCCTGAACTGTCCCAGTTAGTGAGTTGGAAAGACGTTATCAAAAATTTATTTATTTATTTATTTATTTATTTATTAAAACATTTTTATGCCGCCCCATTCGCCGAAGCCTCGGGGCGGCTTACAACAAAAAATTAAAATAACATTTTAAAATATATACAATAAAATACAAATATATAATATAAAACATACACTATAAAACAAGCCGCCCTGGCCAAATAAAATTCAATAATATTAACATTTAAAATACTGCTTAAATAAAAAGGTCTTCGCCTGGCGCCGAAAAACAAATAACGACGGCGCCAGGCGGACCTCTCTGGGGAGTGCATTCCATAACTTAGGCGCCACCGCTGAGAAAGCCCTCCTCCGAGTAACCACCCTCCTAACTTCTTCCATGGAGGGCTCCCGGAGAAGGGCCTCTCCCGCCGATCTCAGGGGGCGGCTGGGCATATAAGGATGTAAGCGCTCCTTCAGGTAACCAGGACCCAAGCCGTTATTGCGGTTTATTACGGTTATTGTCAGTCCAGGGCTGACAAGCTGAGCGCATTTTATTTTATGTTCATGTGTACTCCAGCCAATTCGAAAAAGAAAGTCATTCTGGGGAAGGATTAGCTCAGCCCATGGCATCCATTTCCTCCTTGCCCACTAAAGAGAGGACCTGAAAGGAAGGAAGATTGATTTCCTTTGGTTTCCCATCACTCTTTGCAATAAAAAAGGTAGGATCTGGTGGAAGGACCATCCTGCCTGGATCTTAGCAGGATAATTTTTTAATTTTCTTCGCTGGAAAACAAGGTGGAAGCAAGGAAGTCCAACTAACCGCCAAGGACCTGGCCTTCTGGCTATCCATGCTGTTTTCATGCATTATATAGTCTTCCATCATGCGCTTAAGCCATGTGCACCCATCCAATTCTTCCTCTTAAAAAAGGTGCAGGAAGTCCAACATGGTGGACCCATGTAGGCACGGGTGCTTGAGGAGAAAATGGCACAATCCAGCTTTGTTTGGTTGGACGTTGGGCGTTCAAAGCAGTCGGCTTCCATTCCTTGAACATTTTCCATGTATTCAGTCTGAACTCCCTTCCATCTCATTCCCATGTCAGTCTGGAAATTAAAGCATCGTCACTCGAGCCTGCAAAGTTAAAACAAACGGACAGAAATGAGTGTTCATGGACTCCGCAATTTATCTATTTTGTTTCTATCCCATCTTTCATCCATTTGTCATGCAGCTCACACGGTCCTCTTTCTGCTTCATCCTCACGACAACCCTGTAAAGTAGGCTGAGTGGAGCATCTGTGTCTGGCCCAAAGTCATCAGGGGAGCTCCATGGCTGAGTGGGAACTTGAACCTGGATCGCCGGCATCCAGGACTCCAACCGCGACACGCGTCTGGCTCCCTGAGCACAGACATTTCTGCACCCACCTCTCCCCAAAATGGACAATTTTGCTCACCTTTGAGTTGAAGGATGCATCACGAAATCCAGAAGCTGCATAATCTGCAGGATGTTGTCTCCCAACCTGCCTTTTCAGTGGGAAAGCACACATAGCGTCAGCTTCTTGATCACACAGACCGAACTAGATTCCTCCTCATCCCTAATGCATGATATTAAATCTAGGACAAAGATAAGATAATTTAGGATGCGGATAAGTCTAGGATGAAGACTGTAGGAAGGTAGCTGCGTCCAAGAGTTCCATGGAGGGTGTTTGGGGAGCACTGAATTGCTGCTCCCACGCTTTTGTCCTTTGGCCCCCCCCCCTTCATCCAGGGAGGCCTTTACCCTGCAAGCGGGGCTGCTGTTCGCATTCTGCTTCGTTTGTATTGCTGTGGAGTGAATGGTTTTAACCCGTTCTAACTGGCCCTGTGAGCCGTCTGAGATGCCATGCATAATGTGTAGACCACTTCTCAAATGCAAAGAGTCGCGGGGCAGTTTTCTGCAACATCACGGCTGGTTTTATGGGTCAGCACGATTGCCTCCAGACTCGCAGGCCTGGAAGACCAGAGTTTCCAGTGGGATCCAAGAGCAGGTTGCGTGGCTTTGGGTGGAGGGGCGGAAAGCTCGAAAGCACGACTGGGTCTGTGCAGAGAAGCAATGCGTGTGTGCTTCCTCCTGCAAGATACTAGCAAGACACGCAGAACGCGCCTTTCTAGCCACATTGTTTTATGCCGAACAGCTTAGCTACTGCATCTGTGAGGACCAGTTTGGCATGGCTATCTGGTCCTTCAAAAGACCCGCGTTTTAATGGAGCCTCGCATGGATCAATGTGTTTAAAGAGCATCCAAGGACTGCTTAAAGATCCTTGAGTGGGGAAATTAGGAGGGATCTGGGGGATTTAGCACACAAAGCTGGTCTGTTTTGACCTCTTCAGTCTGCTTCCGAGTATGTTTTGTTTGGCTAATGCCCATGTCTGTCCAGAGCTATTAGGTATGTGAAACTGGTAGCTGCCACGAAAGTTTGGTTTGGACTTGTGTTAATTGACGGATAAGGCCCTGGCGCAGAGGCAGCCCTCTTGTAACATGGACCCCCGGCTCGCTTTTCCTTCTGCCCCCCCCCTTGCTTTGGGTGTCATTCCTGGTTTTTAGCTTCATCTCAAGCCAAGTTGGGGCATCCTGTGGGAAGAAAGCCAGGCTGGTGTGGTGGTTTAGAGCCTGGGACAGGGACTCAGGCGCTCCGGGTTCGAGTCCCCGCTCAGCCCTGGAGCTTCTTGAGTGACTCTGGGACAATCGTAGACGCTCAGCCCAACCTACCTCACAGGGTTGTTGTTGTGAGGATAAGTTTGAGAGCAGGAGGAGGAGACTGAGGCAAACCAACTTGAGTTCCCTGAAAGGAAAAAAAAGCTGGGATAGAAACGTAATAAATATATAGATAAGTAGCAGCATGGGCTAAGAAAGGGTTTTTGCTGGAGTTGCTCTACTAGGCCTGCACTCTCTGTTCCTGCCTATGTTGGAAAGCAAACTTCGTTTGGTGAAAGAGTGCTTCTTTAGTTCTTGCATTTCAAGGATGCTCAGACACCAAAGATTTCTGGGAGCTTCAGAACAGCTGCAAGCATAAAATTACAACATATGACAGTAGAAGAGCGCATTCCAAGACTCGTCAGGTGGAGGTTTCAGAAATACATTATTTCTGTCTTCACTGGTTGATTTGCTTCAAGGACAGCGAAAATTATCCTACTCTGTGGCCAAAAGCAGCTTACCAACAATCGGTAAAGGAAGGCAGTCTCTATCCGTGGCTCTACTCGCTAGAAAAGGGATGTCCTACGCAAAGGAAAAATTATGAGAAGGGAAGTGATGGAGGGAGAAACAGGAAGAGAATCGCCTTCCCTAAAGTTGGCGCTTGGAGGGAGACCCCTGAGGCTGAGTGGGGAGTCCAGGTGGATCGCCGTGGGGAGGGGCTCCAGCAGTATTGAGTCCCCAAGCCATGCAAGCCTTTTTGTGTAATATCTTATTATTATAAGATAATATAATATATAATATATCATTATATAATAATATATAATAACAATCTTATTATTGTTGATATCATGTATTGTATGATGTATTATTTTGTATGATGTGTTTTGTATTATGTGTTTTCTTCTTTTATTGTAAGCTGCCCAGAGAGCACTAAGGGCTATGGGGCAGCATATAAATGTAATAATACTAATACTAATAATAATGGGGTTTCCAGGTCCAGTTCAAGGTGTTGAAACCAGAACCTTGAATTGGGCCTGGAAACATCCAATCAGGCAGTGCAGGTGGGCCAGACCTTGTCTTACCTGTTTGGATCTATGATCCTGGCGAACTGGCCAAAGAGCGAAACCCAGCAGGTGAGCGATGGCCATTTTTTCTTGGGTGCCTAGCAACCATATCTCTGCACATGGGCTGGAGACCTGCAGCTTGACTGGCATGTCGTCACAGAGTGTCTCCATCTTTGCTGTCCGCTTCCTGCCTTTCTCTGGGCCATTTCAGGGGACTTGGCTGTAAGGAACCCCATAAAAGAAGAACGTGTCCACATCACCCAGGAAAGTCCGCACTGCTCCCATCGAAGGCCATGCAATTGGTATGCAAATAAACAGGTAAATAAATGCTCCAGGCTGCTTTTCAGGGCAGGCGTCTGCACAAGGTGGCTTAGAACCCTGAAACGGACGAATAAAAATGACAATTTGGGCCACAACAGCCATGCGCATACAGGGTCAACACAAGGCCAAGGAAATGATCTCCAGGCCTTCTTCAGATCCTGACGGCACCACTCCAGAGGTGTGGGGTGCCCCTGTCCAAGGCAGCCCCTCTCCAGTGTGCTGGCCCACCTGATGCTGAAGGCTCGCTGTGGGAAGAGGGGAGTGTGGCACAAGGTCACACCGCCCCGGGCATCTCCACACGTCTGCTCTCCTTCCTGGAAGAGGCAGATCTTCCACAAGGGGTCCTGCCACTTCCGGGGCTTTGCCAGGCTCTGAGCCAAGGAGCCGTTCCACCTTCCAGCACAGCTGGGCCTCTTGCAGGTGGACTCAGGTCCCCAAACCGAGCTAGGAGATGCTGAGCGAGATGGTGGGTGTTCCTCTCTGGCGTGAGCATTCCTCTGAAAAGGCAGAGGGGCGGGCTCCGTGGATGCACCTTGGCCAAGACCTTCCGTGCGCACCGGAAGGGGCCGAAGGGGCCTTCTCCCCACCCTCGCGTTTTACATTCACACGCATCTGTTTTGCAAAGCAATATTTTAACTCCCAAGCTCACCTGCTAATCCTTAACTTGCTGATCCACCGGAATCAATAGGATGGGATTTTGCACTTCTCATTTTGAAGATGCATTGTTCTTGTAGGCTATTCTTGATTAATATGTATAAATGCTAGGGAAGTCGGAGATATGTGGACACGCACGCACGCACACTGACACATATATGAAATTTATATGAATAGGGGAGTGGGGGAGAGCAAGAGAGAGAAAGAGAGCAATTTGACAATGAAATACTGTACCCAGTTTGGTTGATCCCAAATTTTTGCAAAATAAGGAGAAGGAGAAGAAGAAATGGAGTGATTGGCTCAGCCGGTGTGCGTTTGTGCATATGCAGCTTTGTGTATTTGTGTGTGTCTGTGTGCATAGATCAAATGCTTCAGAATTAGCGATGGGGGCGGCATAAATGCGATGGGGCGGCATAAAAATGTTTTAAATAAATAAATAAAAATAAATTACCCTGCTGCAAGATTACTACAGACCAGTAGTCCAGTATTGGGCTGCTCATTTCAAAGCAGAGCATGGTCAGGATCCTGGAGAAATCTGCTCCGGATTCACACGAGTTTAAATTTCTGCGAGTCTGAGCTGCAGGTTTGGTATCTGACTGGCTTTTTCCCAGCCATGCACATTCCGTAGACGTGTGGACCATTAAAAAATACTTTGGGGGGCATTTGCACGAATTTGCACTTGCACGAATGCTCAGCGGCGCAAATGCACCTCTGCAAGGAAGGGGTCCCATACGAAGTGGAAAAAATCTTGTGTGGATGGTTAAAAACTCCCAGTGTTGTCAATGAGAGGCTGGGGAAAGGAAAGATGGCAGGCAGTCTAGGAGCCTAGGCAGAGAAGGTGTAGCAGGATCCGTGCATGCCTTGCGCCTGGCCAGCCCTCCTTGCCCCTGTCATTCCCATGTGGGGGTATGAACAGATGGCCACAAGGTTGGTGGCCGGTTTGCAGGGGAGGCCGTGTGAAGCGAGACTGAGGGAATGGGGTCTCTTCAGCCTGGAGGAGAGGAGACTCCGAGGGGATCTGTGGCTGACATGCAGGTATGTGAGGGGATGTCACACGGAGGTGGGCAGAGACCTGTTCTCCCCTGCAGAGGAAACATAGAAACAGAGCGAGTCAGAAGGGGTCTCCTGGGCCATCTAGTCTGACCTCTGGCACCAGCTGGCTCCACTCACGACGTGCCCACCATGTGCACGTCCAGCCTGTCCTTGAACACCCTCACCGATGGGGCCTCAACCACTTCCCATGGAGCCCATTCCATGCCCTTGGGGTCCTAACTGTCAGGAAGTACTTCCTGGCATCCAAATTGAACCTTGGTTCCCTGAGCTTTGCTCCATTGGAACACATTCTGCCTCTGCAGGGGAAAACAGGTCCCAATCCACCTCTGCATGATACCCCTTCATATACCAATATGTTACCAACAGATCCCCTCTGAGTCTCCTCTTCTCCAGGCTGAAGAGACCCAGTTCCCTCCGTCTCGCCTCATACGGCATCCCCTGCAAACCGGCCACAAACCTTGTGGCCCTTCGCTGCACTGACTCCAACCTGGCTATATCAGGCAGGACGCGCTCCAACAGAGCAAAGCTCAGGGAGCCAAGGTTTCGTTTGGATGCCAGGAAGCACTTCCTGACAGTCAGGACCCCGACGGCATGGAATGGGCTTGCACGAGAGGTCGTTGAGGCCCCATCGGTGTGGGTGTTCAAGGATAGGCTGGACATGCACATGGTGGGCATGTCGTGAGCGGAGCTGGCTGGTGCTGGAGGTCAGACTAGATGGCCCGGGAGGCCCCTTCTGACTCGCTCTGTTTCTATGTTTCTATGCAAAGGCATGAGAAGAAGGAGTGGGAGCAGGCAGCGGGCAAGGGGAAGGCGGCACGGGAAAGCTGCTGCTACAGCCTTCTTTTTTCAGTCGTCAGCTATTGCACCCCAAAACCCTCTCCTGTGTTGAGAACTCCGCCCCCCACTTCAATCACCTCTCTCATGGTTCTCACCATGTGACATCTCTCCTTGAACCCCTGCTGGGCTTATGGGATGCTTCTGGGCTCATCCTGAGCTTCAGAACTCTTTTAGAAACCAGCAATATACAGCTCTGGTGGAGGGTGTTCCATAAACAAGGGGCCACCCCTGAGAAGGAGCTGCTCGCAGCAATCTATCTTCTCTTACTGGGAAGGGCGGTGGCTCATGGGAAAAGCATGCTTTGCATACAGAAGGGCTGAGTTTCAATCCCCAGCATCTCCTGGTGGGGCTGGAAATATTCCTGGCTGAAATCCTGGAGAACCACAGTTATCAGCTGGTGTTGCCCCATACATGGACCCAAGTCCTGACTCAGTCTGCGGCAGCTTCCACATTCCTCTTCCAAAAAATGCAAGCAAGCTGAAAGACTGAAGAAATGCCAAAACAGGCTCTGAAAATGATTAGATTCAAAATGTGTAGGTTTAACAAATGCAATTTGTTACATTAATGCTTTTAACACAAGACGATGTAATGCTATACTTTGCAATGAATGTTCCTTTTTTTCTAACTAGTGTTTTTCTAGCTTTTTTCCCTGTACTAATTCACTAATTGTTATGGGAATATTTGGTTTTCTGGTTTACTTTAAGCCTAGTCTGGTTACATTAAGCCTAATTTACTTTAAGCCTCTCCAGTGATCCTGCCACATAGTTGAATGGGGGTCAATCTTGACCTGCTTCAATGCATTGAAATGTGAGGCCTTCTGTGAATGTCAGAACTGGACCAACCGCCCCCCCCCCCCCAAAAAAAAAAAAAAAAATCCCAATGAGAGTTCTTGTTTCTCCCACTGCAGACACACACAAAACCCACCGTATTTTCTCCTTTAAAAAGTTTTAATTTCTCTGCAGGATGAGCCTAGTTCCCTTTCACACACACATTAAAAACGTTGTTTCATCAATGTGAATTCACTGATATCCTACCTTTCTATAAAAACTCTGCAAGGCAGGCTCAGAATGCCAGGCAAAGGAAGAGGTCACTTAACTCCACAATAAATCAGGAAGCCTTCCAGAGGGAGTCTGAGCGGAGAGGGTTAACTGCAAGCAAAATCAGCTGTAAGCATCAGAAGATTTTATCTGGAGGAGAAAGAGTCTTAAAGCCCCAAAGTGCAAAGATCTCAGATAGAACTGACCTCACCTGTGTCATAATCTGGGACGATGGACTGGAGACAGTGTCTCATGACAGGGGCACCTATACAGTCAGTGCTCAGCACACTTTTTCCTGCTTCAAGTTGTTCCCACACTGGAGACATTCAAGAAGAAACTGGACAGCCCTCTGAGTGGGTGGTGTGGTGTGACTTGGTGTCCTGCAACAGCAGGGGGTGGACCCGATGGTCTTCATGACCCCTTCCAACCCTACTATTCTGCGATTCTGTGATTCTATGATTGGGAGTTTAGGACAGATAAAAGGAAGCCCTTCTTCATGCGGCAGACAGGTAAACTATGGAATTCGCTGCCACAAGACGTGGTGCTGGCCACCAATCTGGATGGCTTTAAGAGGGTTTGGACAGATTCATGAGGAGGGTCAAGATCTGATGCTGACGCCAGAGCACAGGATAAGAATAATCAAGTCAAGTTGCGACCACCCAGGTTCAGGCCAGATATCAGGAAAAGCTTCCTCACTGCCAGAGCAATGGGACAGTGGGACCAGTTGCCTGGAGAGGTGGGCGGCTCTCCTACCCTGGAGACATTCAAGGCGAAACTGGGCAGCCACCTGAGTGGGAGGGTGTGAATTGGTGTCCTGCAACAGCAGGGGGTGGACTTGATGGCCTTCATGGCCCCTTCCAACTCTACTGTTGTTTGATTCTGTGATAGGATGTGGTCCCACATCAAGAGAAGAGTGTTTCCATGTGGCAACCAGTGCTTTTTTTTGTCATAGAACGCACCGGAACAGAGTTCCAGCACCTTTTTTCGACAGATTTTCCAAGTTTTAAAAATAACTTTTGACAATTTGATGTTTGGTCCACTTGGATTTGAATCGCCCTGTCGAGCGTAGCAGGTTGGCGGCAAAATCATTAAAGCGGTGCATGCGGGCCGCTTGCGTGTCGAGTCCGATGCGTGCGCACTTCGTCCGTGCTGTTTGTGATGCTGCCGCTCGCCTTGTGATTGGTTGTGTGGTCGCACACTGAGTGCTTACTGCGGGTGGGAACCGCTATGTTTCATTACACAACTGACGTGTGTGGGTGTGTGTGCCGTGATTGACTATGTGCGAAAGGTAAATAATTTCATGAGTTCCGGCACTTTTTTTCTTACAGAAAAAGCACTGGTGGAAACCATGTCAGGTTTTGAGTGTGGACACTTTCCAGAGCGGAATGGCTGCTGCATTTACATATGTTGAGACTCTTCTTTGGATTATGTGCTGCTTGCCAGTTTCCTCTAAGCACACTCCAAAAAAAAAAAAAAATCTTATTCTTTTCATTGATTTTGGCTTTCCTAACCCACCATGAATCTCTGGGATGGGAGGGCTACGTATCTGAGGAAATAAACAAACCCCGAGCTATCCTGTAACCTCACAGGCAACGATGGCCTTTTTGTGAGCAACTGGAAAAGGACCAAGTCCTTTCAGTTGCGGCTACTTCTGCAAATAAATAATAATTAGAAAAGAGATTGAATTTCTGCCGTGGGCACCTTAGCAATACAGGCAAGAAAGAGAATACCTGAATAGTTTAAGCAATAACACTCAAGATGGGATTCGTTTTACAATTTTGTCGCCACCACAGGGGCTGTTAATCTGAAATGATTTTATCCGGAGGAAAATGGAGTTTACCGGCGGTTTTGGCCCCGAGCCCGTGATGGCAAATGCCCCTCCTCCGGAGGGATGGGCAAGAGTTGGGGGGTGCGCGGGGGAATTAACTGCCCGAGCGAGTTTTGGGCTCTCCTGTCAATGCTTTTTCTGTGTTGTGCCTTTTAAGAGGGAAAATTACCTAAAACAACAGAAAAGTTCTAAAGGAACCATTCAGGCCAGCTGTTTGCCTGTCTTCTTCATCACCAAGGTGCGTCTCCTCGCGCTTTCTGCCCCTGGACCTGCGCAGGTAGAGTTTTCCTGCTCACTGAATCAGAAAACTGCTAATCAGACCTCATGTTCTGCCCTCAAGCGCTAACCAATACCTGATACTTTAGAAGGGAAAGACACTCATTTCCCGATGAAGTACCCAGCGATGAGGTCTCTCAGGGGGGGAATCGGTTTACCCCCTGAAGCAAGGTGGTTGATTGCCTTCATTATCTTACTTTTCCTAGCTGCAAAAGATTGTTGCTGTGCTCCACTAATTAATCCAGCCATCACTTCAAACCAAAGCATCATGTTTGAGAGGGCTGGCAAGTTGGGAGCCGTGATGTGGGAATTTTCCAGACATCAAAATAACTTTTTAAAACACATGATTTGGAAACCTACTGGATGGCTTTTCATATTCTAAATGTTCTGTCTCTCTTTCTCATTTCTCTTTTCATTTTGACACCAAAGCTTCATTCCATTCCCAAAATTAGAACTCCAAATTTTTAATACTGTTCTATGCTTTATTTGTTTTCCTTGTGAGCCGCCCGGAGGCTTCGGCGATGGGTGCGGCATAGAAATGTTATAAATAAATAAATAAAAAATTAAAAGCAATGCCTGTTTCATAGATTTTGGGCACATGCACACCTGAGACATGTTTAAGATGAGATTATTCTCACTGTATGATGAAATATGATGTTCAAATTAAATCAGCAGTGGGAGGAATGAGGAATAGGAGCGAGTGGATTCTTTAAAACCATCCAAGAAGTAGATAAGGCACGTCCACTCTGTGGAAGTGACTGCACAGCACACACTAAGACAATCGGCCACTGGAAAAGAGCACAGGCAGGCCCGGAAATAGAAATTTGGGCAGGTTTGTAACACTCGCCTGTGTTCCAAGTCACCTGGGAAAATGTCAACTTGGTCTAGCTCCTTCCCGGGTTTCTGAGCAGGTGCCTTCCTTCTCCCTGTGGGAATCTGCTCTGGCTGCCTTTGGCCTCTGGCCCGGACGCACCGGTTTGGTTCGTGGGCTCTCTGCTTGTCAAGCAGAACAGGGAGCCTCCATGAGGAAGAGGAGGAGGAAGAGCAAGGCAGCGCGTGACGGTGGAGGTGAGAGAGAGAGTCTTGGGGGTGTCTTGTCCACAGCCCCTCAACCTTGATAGGTGTGAAAGGATGATCTGAAACAAGGGAGTAGCAAGATTTAAAAATTAACAAAGAAAATTACTTAGCCCAAAGGGCGGGGGGGCGGGCTGGATTGGGAAGAAGGGCCGGTGTTGGGGCAGCGCGGAGCAGGAGGGCGGAAAGATGGCAGACTCCCGGTACCCGAGCCAATGAGGGGAAAGGAGGAGGGAGAAGCGGCTGGGGCAAGGCATAAAACGGGCTGTGGGCGTGTGCTCAGGTGAGCTGGAAAATGGGAAGGAAACCATTTTTCTCTGTTCCCTTCATTGCAATTAACTTTTAAAAAGAACTCTCTGCACGCTTGGGATATTTTTCTCTTCCGAAGGAAAGAGTTTTTCTAACAACCTCAACCTTTGCCTGTCCTGTGGACCCATATTAGTGGAAAGATGAAATTATTATTATTAATACATTGTACCTCTATACTGCCTGTAACCAAAGCTGTCTGGGACAGTCACAACATTTGGAGTCTCCCATCCAGCTATCAGCTAGGCCCAACCCTGCTTAGCTTCCAAGATTAGCCAAGATCAGGCACTTCAGGCTATATGGAAGCTATTCCATTCCGCCCTGTGAAATATGTTATCTACAGGTTTCTGGGAAGAGAAAGGGAATAGCCAAGGTAGAAAGGACTGCAAAGCAGACATGCTACATAACAGAAAAGTGCAGCACCTAAGTGTATGGTGCAGGTTGCAAAAGGCCCCTGCACAGAATCGCAGCCTCACGGGGGGCTGGCCTTTTGCTCCGAGGCCTCTCTGGGCTCCTCAGTGCAAAGCGATCATGCAAAGCCCGGAAAGTGCTTGCAGGAGTCTCCTGGCCCAGGGCGTCTGTCTGAATGCATGTAGCTTTCCCAACCAGGCTCATGCACCCTGGTAAGGCCGTTGCTGGCTGGCTGGCTTATTTCTTTATTTAAAGCTTTTCTTCTGGACGTCCACATGGTGGGCATGTCGTGAGTGGAGTCGGCTGGTGCTGGAGGTCAGACTAGATGGCCCGGGAGACCTCTTCTGACTCGCTCTGTTTTCTATGTTTCTTTGTTTCTATCCCATCCGACCTCAACATTCTCAGGATGGTCTAACAATAAAAACAGATTTAAATAAAGCACAGCATCCAATACAGCCAACGAATAAAATCCACCTCAAAACCGAATCCACTTGAAAATAATGGGTGAATAAAAAGGTTTTAGCTCGGCGCCCAAAGGAATGCAGGGTTGTTGCCAGGTGAACCTCTCTGGGGAGCGCATTCCATAGTCAGGGTGCCACTGCTGAGAAGGCCCTTCTCTGGGTAGCCACCATCCTAATCTCCTTCAAGGAGGGCTCCCAAAGAAGGACCTCCAGACCTGATCTTAAGGGGTGGGAAGGCACATAGGGAAGAAGGTGCTCCTTCACACAACCAGGTCCTAAGCTATTCAGGGCTTATGCCCTGCCCATCCCCCCCCCCCCAAAAGGAGGACAAGAGTTGATGGAGATTTGGATAAGACTTTTCAGCTGCTACCTCATCTCTATAAATACAAATTTGGAAATCATTGCTACAAGTTCCATAGAAAGACAGCCCTCTTCCCATGTTTTGCGTATTCCCCAGATCAATCGACATACTCGGAGGTCTTGATCCTCCCTCCATATCCTCCTCTGCCCTTGCACTGGATCTTTTGAATAGAGGATGCCTCCAGATAGAGGAATGTCCTCTATAAAGTTGGAGTTCTGGCAATCCCGCGGGATAGGCCACTGGGTCCACTTCTGGACCCTTGACCCCGGCTGCGCCCACAGCGTAAGGCCGTGTGTGATGCAGTCGCCCTGGGGACTCTTCTTGGCTTCTTTCCCTTGGAGCAGACTTGGAGTGGTGCCTTCAAAGGGAGCATTGTCCTCTGGAAACTCTTTACGAAGAGGACCGTCTTCGGTAAAATAGGGCACATGGCCACCTTTGGAACAGCAGTGGATTGGTTTGTGTAGCTTGGTGGATTATTGGGGTGACTTAACTCACCTTCAGCTCTGGCACGTGTGGACTCCAGGCCAAGTGTGTGACCTCTGATGAGGGCAACTGGAAGTTGTAATGCGCTGTGTGATCCCAGGCCCTGAAGGTCACACAATTCATACTTAATCCAGGTCTTAATCGAGGGTTAAGTGTTAACCTCTGATTAACCCCCTGGGACTGGGTTTGTATCCCCTGCTACCGTCTCCAACCATCCTGATCAGAGGTTGCACATTCAAAATGGTGGCCGCTCCCTCCCACATAGACACTCAGGTTAACGGTGCATTAGTCAACCTGTGATAACTCCCTGCGCCACACGAACCAGGTCTTGCCTCTTCTCTGGCAGCAGCGCTGGAAGTCTCAAGCCACCATCTTTCATCCTTCCCACCTTAAAGTGGAGGTGAACCAGGGGAGTGAACTGGGAACCTGTGGCCATTCTCTCTCTCTCTCTCTCTCTCTCTCTCTCTCTCTCTCTCTCTCTCTCTCTCTCTCTCACACACACACACACACACACACACACACACACACACAGAGCAGGGCTTCCTTTTGGCTGCATCTAAGAACCGCCATGCTGGTTCATGCAGTCCAGCGCTCTGTTCACAGGGGCAAACCAGCTGCCCGCAGGATCCCTCCAGAGGGTGGGTGCAAGGCCTCCTCCTGCCCAAGCCCCCCAGAACTGGTGTGTGCAGGCAGGCCCCTCTGGGGAAGGAGGGAGCCCACGGCCAGCAAGGCTAGTGGCCACGGAAAGCCCCTCCCTCAAGAATCTGTCCAGTCCCCTTTTCAAGCCACCCAGATTGGCGGCCGTCACCACTTCCCATGGCAGCGACGTCCATAGTGTCATTGTTCACCGTGTGATGAAGTCCTTCCTTTTCACTGTCCTAAACCTCCTGCCCATCAGCTTCCCGGGATGGCCCAGGTTCGAGTGTCATGGGAGAGGGAAAAACCCCTCTTCCTGCCCATTCTCCTCACTCGTTTTCTTCCCTGCACTATTTCCAGCCCCTCCACCATGTCTCCCCTCCCTCGCCTTTCCTCACAGGCCAGCTTCTCCCCCCCCCTCCTCATTTTGGTTGCCCCTCTTTGCACCCACGGCAGTTGTGTCGGCACCGCACGCTGCCTTGGGCGCCGGACTGCAACGCTGCTGCGATGCAACCCAAACAAACAAACCAACGAGCAGAGCAGCAGGACCAGCGCCTGCAATCCGCCATGGTTGAGGACACACCGAATGTCAAGGGGGTTAGACAGCAATAAAAGCCGGAATGGCTGGACTAAGGGATGGGGAGGAGAAGGAACAAGGCCGGGGCTGAATGCCCCGCAGGCCCTTTTCATCTCCCCATTGAGCCAATGATGCTCTGGGTGGGGACCACTTTGATTCCTGCTTCCCGGCTGCCCATCAAGTATCCCCCCCCAGCGCTGCAAGCTATTCATGAACGAGGGCAAAGGAAAACAGAGGGCTTGTATTCCCTGCTGGCCGCTGTAATGAGAGGGGAGTGTCGGGGACAGGGAGCGGGTCTCGGATGTCGCGGAGATGAGCTCGGAGATGCGAGTGGGCAGGTGGCGGGAGGCCGATGCTGGAAGAGGGATGCTGGAAGCAAAGGGGCGATCCTCCTGCCTCCCAGGAGCAAGCGCTAGGCATTTAGGGTCTTCGGGCTACCAGAAATGGTCAGTTCTCGAGATGAAGCAACGTCCGGGCAGGTTTGGAGTTCCCTGGGCCTGCCTCCACTGGGCATTTATTTGCTCATTTGTTTACATACGGAATTCCTTTACTCCACGGTTGCTGGCACTCTCTGGGTGGCTCGCGATGATTAACAGCAGGAAATAGAAGAGAAGAGGCCATCAAATATCCAAGCCCAAAAGTTAAAACTACAAGATAAAAAGGAGAGGAATAACCAAACAGAACTGAGCAGCACACCTTGCTGTAAGCTGCCCCGAGAGCTCTGTTCACAGCAGTATAGAAATGTAATAATAGTGCAAAAGAAAAGATTAGATGCCTGGGGAAGTGAGGGTGTCTCCAGCGGGTGCCAAGAAGAGCGCAGGACAAGCCCCAAGCGAACCTCTCTGCGAGGCTCATTCCACCTTTGTGGTGCCACCGCAGGGAAGGCCCTGTTGCCCGAGGCTGCCCATCTCCCTTCCTTGGCCTGCCCTCCCCAAGAAGAAGTGCTGGAGGCATCCTTAGGGGCTGGGTAGGTGAACAGGAGAAGAGAGGAGCCTTTCTTGCCATGTGGCCTGGACCCTCATCCCGTGGGCCCAGGGAGGGGCTCTTCTGGCAGGAGGGCTTGAAGGAGACAGGGAAGGAACATGTGGAGGGGGGAGGCCATTCCAATCTGTCTCTTCTGCACAGCATCATCATCATCATCATTATTCTTAATAAGAATAGCAGCTACTGCAGGGCATATAATGAGTTGTATCTGCAAAGATTTCTGAGCAGGGGACAATAAAAAGAAAGGAAATGGAAAGGAAAAGAAACTGAACTCAATTTTTTTAAGTCAGAGCCTGGTACTGAGAACCACGGCTGGACCAGCAAGGCAAGTTCAGCTCAATAAAAACAATCTTTTCAGCAGAGACAGGCAAGGAGTGAGTAGGTGCAGGGGGAAGTGCACAATTAAAATTGGCAAAATTTTAATGGAATTAACAGGTGGAGGCGTGGGCTGAGCTCCAGAGTCACGATTCTTAAGTGGGAAAGGGATGGTGGCGGGGGAATCCGGCCAGCCAGGGCAGGGGCTCGGCCATGAGACGCTTCTGTGCCCTTGCCCAGCTCCCAACGGAGCCACAACCTCAACCAGGAGATGCTCTCTCCCTCCCACTTCCTTCCCTGGGGGGGGCGGAGTTTGTGGAAGGGGAGGAGCCTCACAAAATACCCTTGCCGGCTGGATGGGGACACCTAGGGCACGATTCCATGCAGCTTTTGACAGAAAAAAGCCCTGAGATTCCCAGCGCTCCAGCTTGGACGCAGTCCTACAGCTGACCGTCTTATCCCTGCAACAGCCCTGCAAGGTAGGCTGGGCTGAGAGTCTGTGATTGGCTCAGAGTCACCCAGCTGACTCTGTGGCTCAGCAGGGACTAGCACCCAGCTCATCAGAATCCCAGACCCGCACGCTTAGCCGCTGTGCCACATTGGCTTTCAAAAAGTTTATGATTCTTTGAGTTATACTGACTTATTCATACCAGCAGGGAAGGATCCAAATGCCAAATACCGGATTATAATTTATCCTATTTTTTCCTTTTCTTTTTTATCCTCCCACTAACAAATGTTTTCTGTGTTTGCAAAAAGCTAAATTAATACAATCCAAGAGACCGCAGGGAAATAAATATGCACTGTATAAGACACCCACAAAATCTAAAATCTGAAGGCAAAAATGCTGGGAGAAAAAAACAAGGCGCTCAGCTGGTACCAAAAAGAGAACGGCGATGGCACCAGGTGGACATCCAGGGGAAGCTGTTCCATAAACAAGGGAGCCCTCCCTGCCTCGTGTCCTCAACCAGGTTATCTGGAAGAGTTTTGAGGAGAGAAAAATGGGGAATTTTGAGGAGGGTCTGAGGGGCGTGGATGATGGGTTTTGGGCAGAAGTGCTTCAGACACTGGTACTTTGCAGGTTCCCTTGAACTCGATGCGCTCTGCTGGCTGCAAACAGGAAAAGTGTCTTGGCCTCTCTCTTCTCAAAACAGTGGCCAGGATTGCTGATAATGGCCCTCAGCATGTGTGATGAACAGATGGGGGCAGAGGAGAAGTGGGAAATGGCGTCTTCCCTCTCCCTCAATTAAAATTCATACCCTTTAACCTTCTGGGCTGTCCAGGATCTCTATCATTAAGACCGATTCCACGAGATGCCTTGATAGTCTCAATTATTTGTATGTCTGGGAATCCCAAATAAACATTCGTGAAATCCATTTCGAAAGACGTTAACACTTGTGAAACCTGCATGGCCCAGAGGGATTAGATAAATTTCCATGTCAAATATTTGAAGCAGAACACTTCTACGGAAACAGTGAGGTTTTTTTTTCCCTGTGTTTTGACGCCTTTCATTTCCATAAACTAGATTACTTTCTGAAATTACTTTCACACAGAGAACAGTTTCTATTGAATTCCAGTCAGCAAGCTCCTCAGAGTGTGAGGTGAATAAAACTATCAGCAGGCCGAAAGTCACTTCCAAGATTTGCAGGCATTTGGATATCATGAAGAGGGCAGAATGAGTTTCAGATTTATATCTTGAACAGAGTTCAAGATATGCCAAGAAGAGATTGTCTTGGAATAATTGCTAAACAGCTCCCTCCTTCATAGCTCATCAGTTTTCTCCCCTTTTCATACCTAGCTAATAAGAACTTGATCTGTTTACTTAAGGAGAGATTTTGTGGGCACGCAGAAGCTATTCCTGGGCTTGGCCAACTCTTGAATGGCATTGTTTTATCTACAGATGGGGATAAATTCATTCAATTTTCATTTTAATGTGACCTGTCTAGTTTTGTGCTGTTGGACCAACAGGGGAACAAAAACCCTCTTGTTCTTTCCTTTGCAGTTCTCTGAATTTTGCAGTGGAATTCTTCAAGCTAATGGATGTACGAAAATGCACATGTAACTCGGAAGAAATGTACACAAAGGAGTGTATGAATTTTCATTCAAATCTTTTGGGAAAAAACCGTCAAAGTTCATGACAAACCAAAGTTAAGATATGAAAAAAAGAAGAAGAAAGAAATCAAGAAGAACTGAAGTTTTGGGGTTGTTTGTCCCTAGTTTTAGGATTCCCCTTAAAAAAAGTAGAAAAATATGTAGAAAGAGGGTTTCCTGAACTAACTACTTAACCCCAGAATTTACTTCCAAGTTTTAGAGTACGAACACCGATGTGCTGTAACTGCAGGGTAACTGTCATGTTGGGAATTTTGCATTTTTTAAAATTTCCTGGGCATGTGTAGTTTGCCACAGGTTATTTCGCTTTTTATTCATTCCTTTCTGATCCTACAGCCCCGCACATGAACAACATTCCTGCATGGATGGATGGACAAAATGCTACGAAACAGCCAACACAATGCGACTGTATATAACAGATTCTTTTTGGACGGTGTTTCACCACTATGTACGAGCCCTTGGGCACATCTGCATTATTCAAATGAGAGCTGTAAATCAATAAATAATGATACCAATAATCACCAATCAGTAAAACACTGCTAGGAAAGAATCGCAATTGTATCTTAATTGAGATCAAGACAAGGGTGTGTTTTTTTTTTTTTTTTTTTTTTTTTGCAGTGTGTTATCAATGGACATCAGAATTGGGGAGAATGCAAATGAGTGATGCAAATGAGTGATGCTAATTGTGCATGGCCTGATCTTGGAATTAATTTGGATGCCATTTCTGTGACATGGTTCCTGTAAAGTATGATCCCCAGCCCTCCGTGCCTCTGAAATCCCGGTTTAACCAGGATCTGGCTTTCTCCTTTTGCCTGGTCAGTAGCTCAGGGTGACCTCATGCGAAGTGGCACCACCCGGGTGTGTTCGGTCATAATTCCTAAAATGACGGCGTCCCAGCTCCCACATCCCTGCAAGCCTCGTCATGGCGATGCCACAAAGGGACCCTGCATCCCCCTCCGCTGTAGCCATGACGCCACCTTGCTCGGACAGCAGTGCGTCCCCTGCTCCAGGGACCAGCTGCAAGATGCTGCTTTACCTGATGGCAGAAACAGAAAGATCTAGGCAGCCAGAGCAGGTTGCCGGTCGTCCTCCTTTCTTGGGCAGGCAACTGCATGTAGACCCCTTCCCCTCCTCCGTGTATTTTTCATCCAGCTTATAACCCATCCATTGATTCATTAACTGATTAAAATTAATATTACAGCATTTCACGAGCAGGTTTGAGGTCACTTAATTAAAGGTCTCCAGTAAAGAGCACGGCTGGTGAGTGACTCAGTGTGGATAAAATCACCCAGGCCACTTGCTTGAATGAAAAGCTGCTACGTAGATCACTTCTAACAATTCTACCAGACCAAACACCCCTTTTTCCAGGTCACAACTCTGATTAAGTTCTGATTAACACTTTCAACCCAGAGTTTCCCCTTGCTTTCATCTCTTTCCACGCTTCTCTCCTTTCCTTTCTCCCCCTGCAGGGGAGTCAAGACCAACATACACAATAACAGAACATGAGGCAAAGCCAGAAATTAATGAGCGGATACGCCAATGAAGAAAAGATTAATTCTACGAGTTTTAAAATTAGATATTTAACTTGGGCCACTGTCTTTGTTCTTGGTTTGTGTGGAATTAATGTCAGATGTTCTTTCTATCTAATGTTCTTTCTATCTTTTAGATTTTTTTGCCCTGCCATTAGATTTGTGGAAGGGTTTCTGTTGGTTTTTTGCTTGCATTTTGGAGAGCAGGTGGATGCAAAATTGCAAAAACTAATCTCAAGGTTATCAGGCTTACCATCACATGAGCATGGACTTTTTTGGAGGGTTTTATTATGTCCATGAGGGCATTTGTAACAGTGGGTTGGAGAAAGAGGTCAGGGACGTGAAGCAACTGAACGCTGATGGCGGCAGTGAGCCTCCCGGTCCTTCAGTTAACTTGAGAATTTCTAGTTGAACTTAAAGTGGAGGCAGAGCGGTGCACACAGAGGAGGAAGCCATAAATGAACAGAAATGAGGGGTGGGCAGGATCCACTCACCTTTACCGTATGGCAGGGACAGAACTGCCCATTTCAGTCTTTCTCAGCTTCTCCTTTTTGCAATCCTAACTTTGGTGCATCTCAAACTTGGAACATTTTTGTTGTAAGCCGCCCCGAGGCTTCGGCGAATGGCGCGGCATAAAAATGTTTTAATAAATAAATAAATAAATAAATAAATAAACAAACAAACATTCCAGTTTTAAAATCCACATGAACATTCTTACGGATTTCCATATGCTTTTTTCCTCATTCCTGCCTTTTTGTATATCTCACATTCTGGGTTCTTTTTGCAAGTGTTTTCCCTAATGTAATGCATTTTAGAAAATTCTTCTCAGTAGCATATGCTTTTCTTCCTGCGTTAGTTTGATTGGAGAACTCTGTTGCCAAATTGAGAGAAGTGCTTTTGGTGAAGGATAGTTGTGTCTAGGTTTGCAAATCGATTCGAAGGGCAAAACAGAATGAATAACAGAATGAATTTCTCTTCTACTCTTACAGCAGACTACAAAGCACAGTAGCTTTTTTTCCTTGTCAAGCTTGTAGGTTAGGAAAGCTTTCCTTTCCAGCTTCAAGCCATTCTGATCTCTTAAACACAAGAGATGCAAATTTGGCTCTGTCTATTCCATTTCCTTCGTGTACTTGTACATTTAAATGTTGGTGGAGATTCAGGAGTGGAGGCGTCCCGCTTCATTCTCTCTGATCCCCATCCTGTCTGCCCAAGCTGGCTGTCTCCACTAGCATTTGATCTCAGCCCCCTGTGGACAGTGTGCTCATATAATTTTCCGATAAAGAAGAAAGATGAAGTTGGCCTGCCCAACACAGAGTGGAGCTCTAATTAAGAATTAAAAACGCACACACACAAAAAGGGGGCTGGTGTTTGCTGCTAATGATATGTTTGGTAAACTTGTTTAAAACAATGCAGCGTGTGTCCTTCCTCCATATGCAAATTGGCAGTTTAGTAGCATGTCTCCCGTTGAACAGCAATTAGCCATAATTTGGACCTGAGATTTCGGCATTTGTCTTTATGTCACCAAGTTTACGATTAAAAACCCTTCATGTTGATTCGGGGCGTGACTTCGTTCCTTAAGCCTTCCACAAGCAATCAGGCCATTCACTGGCGCAGCGGCGTGGAGAGTTGGCGGATCAAAACATTGCAAATGTTCCATGTTTAGCCACTCAGTGGCCCAGTACTGGAGCTTGCTGCGTTGGGCCGTAAAAAGGGGAAGCAATGGAACGGGCTGGGATGGAGCGAGGCGACTCCTTCTGACCCAACGAGCGGGTTTGCCATGCCAGCTCGCTCCTTCTCTAGCGGTTGAGAAGTCAGGAAGGATTTAAAGCAAACGGGAAATAACACGGTGGACAAAAACAGATACTGCTTGTTTTGCCCCCATTATATGAATATGAGCGGGGGTCACCTGTGCGTGAGGGGCTCGCCAGCACAGTTTTAATTTTCAGGGTGGATCCAGGATCCAAGCAGACGGACTCTACTCATGGAAAGTTCCTCTGCCCAGTTTTGGGCGATCCGTATTGTCCATAGCATGGCCTTCTAACTCTCTGAGTAACACTTTTGGGGGTGGGTAGAAGAGCTGCCGTGGGAAGGGATGCGGGGGTGTGTGTTTTGGCCAGTGCAGTTGATCCAGCTTAACTGGAGATCCAAATCCGTAACACCAAAGATAAGTATTAGGCATGTAGTCTCAACAGGAAATTGCACAATTGGTTGACCACCATCAAATTAGTAATTCTCATATGCATATTGAGCCCTGATGACTATCCAGCGCATTGTTGTAATGGCACCTAAGGTTGATTCGATTCGGTCCCCGTGACCTTCACTTCTATACTCCGCACAACTGAGCATCTAAACCTGTGCTTTCCCTGATGCTGGTTGGTTTCGCGGCTTACTTCCTGAAACCTTAACTGTTTGGTTAGTGTTTTCTGAACAAAATAAATTTGAGGAAACAGTCGTGTTAGCTAGCATCCACCTCTAATAAAACATTTCCCTTTTTACTCATGTCTGGGTTTCATTTCTCTATCCAGCTGGTCAACAGAGTCTGTTTCCTTCAAGTAGTGGATAGATTTTTCTTTGTTCAATTTGCTTTAAACCTTGGTGTGATGGGTGGAAAGGGAATCCAAGGAGGAGAAGGTTGGGAAGGGGAAAACCTATGTAGCTGGAGATATACAAATCTGCAAAACTTGACTTTGCCAAAATTCCCCAAATTGCATCTCAAAGCAAATTCAGACGCAAGACTGTATCAGAGCATGCACTTTTCCTTCCTTTTCACATGAAAATACAGGCATATTTACACGCACATACTTCCAAATGTACTAATCAGTTTTGCACATGGTGGATATATTTGTGCATTTTCCAAAGGTTCTATTTTCCAAGTGCATTTTTCAAATGCTGCCGTGTGTGTCCTTCGGGGTCCGTGATCATATTCTCAGCTTGGAAAGGTATAGACTTGGACGCTGATTGCAACCATGACCAACGGTTCCACCCCGCCAAATACTTGCATTGGGTTTGTCCCCAAAGCCTTACAGCGCCAGTCACTGGAGGATACAAGCAGAAGGGTGCTTGGCACGTGGGTCCGACTCGTGGCCTTCCATGAACAGCCGGTTGGTCACCGTGTGAACAGACTGCTGGGTGGGGTGTCTGTTCTTTGGTCTCACGCAACATGGCCGTTCTTGCGTTCCATGGATGTCACCACGATCCGGGAGGAAGTGATGGTTCGGTTAGCAAATCTCTGAGCACCTCCTGTTTATCTTGTTGGCAAATAAATAGATCAATAAGGAGCCATAGAACCATAAAATAGTAGAGTTGGAAGGGGCCAAGAAGGCCATCGGGTCCACCCCCTGCTGTTGCAGGACACCAAGACACACCATCCCACTCAGGTGGCTGCCAGTTTCCCCTTGAATGTCTCTGGTGTGGGAGAGCCCCCCACCTCTCCAGGCAGCTGGTCCCACTGTCATATTGCTCGGACAGTGAAGAAGTTTATCCTGGTATCTAGCCTGAATCGGGCTTGTCACAACTTGAACTGATTACTCTGTGTCCTGCCCTCTTGTACCAGGAAGAAGAGATCTTGAGCTTCCTCCTTATGGTAGCCTTTGAGGCATTTCTAGAAGGATATCATGTCCCCCCCTCAGTTTATGTTACTACACCTGAGAAATCAGTGCCAGATAGTTACTTGTCGTTATTTGTTTTTCGGCGCCAGGCGAAGACCAAGCGGCATTTTAACTGTTAACATTATTGGTTTTATTTGGCCAGGGCGGCTTATTTTATACTGTATTGTATTTTAATTTAATATTTATATTTTTAATTTATATTATAATTATTTTAACTTGATGATGTGAGCCGCCCCGAGGCTTCGGCGAATGGGGCGGCATAAAAATGTTTTAATAAATAAATATGATTCATCCACATCACCAACACTCTCTTGTTATTTGTTCCAACTTTCAACTCTTTTCCAAAGTGTGGAGAAATGGAATCTTCTTTCCAGTCCATTTCCCATAATTATGCAAACCAAAGGAATTCTAAGAAGTCCTTAGATTCTAAGGATTTAGAATCTTTATTCTACATTATCTAAAGGGTAGATCAAATATATATTATTAATTGAACTTGAGGACTAATTAAACCTTATACCAGATTCTGTGGATAAACCTAAGCTCAATACTCTTGTTCTCCAAGTCTGGCCATGATTTCTGAATTATCTTTCCCATTTTCAGGCAAATATGAATGTCACAGCATTTGGGGGGGGGCTGCTTTGTGGGGACGTTTGTGTATGCTAATAATAATTGATACTTGAATGATCTGTTTCTGACATTAGGCAAGAGTATTAATAATTTCCAATCGCTGCATTCCAAACAGCAAAATTAAATTAGGTATTGTTTAAAAGAACAATGCCACACATTTGCTTTAAATGAATTTAGTGTCATTTCGTTGTTTGGTGTGCAATGGTTGGAAATATGATTTCAGCAGCAAGTGTCAACATCTGCCTTATTAGTTTTATTGAAGCAGTAGATAGAGTTACACGGACCGTTTCTCTGTGTGTTTGGTTAATATTTTTGTGAGAAATTGGTGTTAGCTTCGACTTAAGCAAACTTACACTTGCCTCACAGAGGGCAGTGTTGGGTGGCAGTCTGGCTGCGAAATCTTTCCTGCAACTCAGTAACTGCACTGGATTCTCCTTTACGCCACACAGACCAACAAGTCTACACAATTTGGAGCCAAGATGCTCCAAATTCTATCCGAGATCTAGTCTGCGCTCTGTATAAATCAATTAGACAAGTGGTATATTTATTTATTTCATTTACAGTATATCCTACCTTGTTTCTTTTTTAAAGAACTCAAGGTGGCTTACATCATTCTCCTCCTCCATCTTATCCCCGCAACAACAACAACCCTGTGAGGTAGGCCAGGCTGAGAGTGAGTGACTGGCCCAAAGTCACCCAGTTGGCTCCATGGCTAAGTGCGGATAGAACCCCAGTTGCCTGAGTCCCAGACCCACGCTCTTACTCACGGCGTGATCAAATGATATCCATAATATTTGCATAATTCCTTCCACAGCTTTAGAATTCTTTGTGTGGTTATGGAGTGGCCTTTGGCCTGCTTAGACTCACGCACGAGTCCCAGATGAAAATAGGGGGAGACCTGTGCCCCCCTGGCCATTCTGGGATGGCAGCTTCCACTTCTAGTCTTCCCCACCACTGCTATGCACTGGGGGTTTTTAAATGTTTTTTTTATTCTTATTATTTATGTATGTTTTTATGTATTCTTTGTGAGCCGCCCCGAGGCTTTGTTGCGATGAAATGTTTAGAAATGTTTTAAATAAATGCACAGACATGTTTTAAATAAATAAATAAAATAAATATCGACCCTGCATGGGGCTGAGGCTTGTCTCTCCCGGCTGTGAGCCATGCAGTGTCCGAAAACTGTGCAAAGTGACGTCTACTCCATCTGGATGAATGTGTATCTGCTCGTCAGAGAGAGCCCAGTGCCTGGACCATCTCCCTTTGCAAAATTGACACGGCCTTTACCTGGAAATGATGGGAGGACTGAATCTGGGACCTTCCCCCACAAAGCAGGGCGCTTCCAACAAGCCACAACCCCTCTCTAATTGTGGCGCTATGGGCACCCTGGCTTATTTTGGATCTCCTGGTCCTGGGGTCGGACTGTTCTGGATCAAACCGATCCTGTATGTCTTCCTTTTGCTGCCTGGGGTGCTCTCCCTTGTTCCTCCCTCCCCGTTTGACCATGCCAGACAAAGACAAGGCAGATCTTCTCATGGCTTGAAATGTATTTGGTTTCATAAAGATTGGAGGGATTGATCGCGCTGGAGTGAATATTTGCATAATGTTTGTATAACCCAGTTCGAAGCCGAGAGGAGCAAAGATTCAGAATTCAGGGTTACGCCGGCAGTGGAGAGTTCATGTCATCTGAAAGGAAACATAATGAAGGATGTGTTTCTCCAATGTTTATGTTTAGTTAGACCATCTATGTGGTCCTCACCCATTAATCTTAAAGCAAACACGATACAGCAGGCGTGATTACACTCCGCAGATCGACTGAATTCTATTAAGGATTCCACAGGCACGTGTCCCTTTAAGGTGCCATTTTTAAACATACACAAAACCATGAATTAATTGGCATGCTCCTCGGAAGGCTGGAGGTGCCTAGCGATGTTCTGGGACAGCCAGGAATGGCTAAAAGGGGGTGTCCGAGTGCTTTGAATGGGGACTTGTCCTTTGAAAGCTGCCGGTGGTTCCCATCTTGGTCACACCAAAGTGAAGCAAGAGTTTGGGAAATGTCCTTTTCATTTATAATTTGGAACTGGGCTGCATCGGCTCTCTGTTTTGTGGGCCCATTCACAGGCGATGAGCCATGGGCCAGTTATGTGGCTCAGAGGGGCACCACCCGATGGAGCATCTCTTCTGGCATGAAATGCTCTGAGATGGCATAAATAATAAACAATATTTTAAGGTTTTGTTTAATTAATTAATTTCATTTTATACTGTTCAATAGCCAAGACTCTCTGAACAGTTAATAAAAGTTAAAAGTCAACAAATGATAAAAAGACACATGAACACATAAATAAATTTAAAAATATAGAATCAGCAAATATCCTTCAACCTGCATAAACAAAAAAACTAGCATCTCTTGCATTTGGGGTCATTTTGGACCCCAGAGAAAAGTGCCTCACACAAGGAAATGCTGCTCCGGATAAGCACTTATCTTGGTCTGTCTGACTTTTCCCACAGGAGGTTCCAGTCAACATAAGCATGGCTTTCTGCTCTCAGCAAAACAGCTAATTTCAATTTAAACCTTTCCTGATGCTATGCAAAATAAGAAAGTCTTCATAACAACATTTGGCCCATTGACCTTTTCTCTGCAAAACAAAAGTTTGGCTTAACAACTTTAAAGGATCAGAGCAAAGTTTTTCCTCAATGGATTTTAATTTTGTATGCTGGGAGTTTTAGTTAAGGATGTGAGCTTTTGAAGGAGACCGGGATGATCTGTCTCAAACCTTCTTTTGTTCCTTTTCTTTGGGCCTATTTGGGGCTATTACAATATCCCATACAACTATCTGCATGGAGATTTGGGGGCATTTTTATGCCATGGACATATTTTGTTGTATGGAAAAAACACTGCAAAAAGCAGGAGGCTGAAACATGGCATTTCTGTGTATCTATATGTATTTCCGTTAGAGCGGGCACTTGGTGATGGTGCTGGATGTCTGAGGTCTGGAGGAAGGGCTGCAGCTGTTCTGCATCAGAACGACCCAGGCTGGACCCACAGAATCTCCAGGTAGGGCTTGAAACACTCTCACCCGGAACCCCGGAGAACCACTGCTGCCAGTCCGTAGGGCCAGATGGAGCCAGGGCCTGATCATGGGGTCGTTCAGTCTCTGATGTCTCTGGCTGTGAACCGGTTGCACAGCTGGTACAGTGCCAGGGCCGATCCTTGGCTCCTACAAAAATTCTGTCTCGCTCACGGGTGTCTTTCTGCACTTAACTCGCTTGCTGTTCAGTCCTGCCCTCGACGGTGCCAAGCCTTCGGTGGCCTGTTGCCGTGCGCACAGAACTCGGCTTCGTGGTCTTGCCTGGGTCATGGGATGCAACAGGCAGACCCCTCGCCCCAAGGGCATCTCTGTCCCCAGGTTGCATGCTTGCTCTATATTTAGGAGCAATCTCATTTCGATACAAAAGTGACCCCACCCTCCACTCTCAAGAAACGACACAATCAAAAGCGATTTCTTCTTCGGAGCAATTTCCAGTAACCTCCAGAGCAGTGTTTTTTAATTAAATAAACTTCATCTCGTCTAGCTTTGTGGTCAGCATTTGGAACCCCCTGCAGATGGGTCCGGGGATTAACGGCAAATCCCCCATCACCCCGGCTCCAGCAGATGGGCGGCATGTGTCTGATAAATACTAGGACAAGGCCTGCTTCCTCTTGTTTCTGACAGATAGAGCGTATGCTCTGCAAATTACTCCTAAAAAAAAGATGGCGGTTGTTCCACCCTTTAGAATAGCAAGGGATGCTTTTCACATCTGTCCACCCACACTGCCGTTCCACTGAGCTGGCATCTGCCCTCACCTGTTGGGAAATGGGCTCTCCACGGATGGCTTTTGCACTGCGCCCGTCTCGCCCAGAGCAAGCATGTCGGCACGTCCAAAGGAAGCTGAATCCTACCTGTTGCAAGAGATACAAACACGCATGTAACTCCTGCAGTGGAAATCCGTGCGACTGCAGCATGCCTCGTTTTGCCTGGATCGGGCCCTCCGTTTGTATCATGAGCCACTGTTGGAATTGAGTGCATTTGGAAACTGGGCAGCAAATGGAAAAGCAACTCCGTTCTGCAAAGCTGAATGAGAACAGTGGGGAAAGAATCGGTAGGGAAAATTTTCAGCACGGCACTAGCGCAAGCTTTAGCGTAGTACATCGCGACATCCTGAGAAGCAAACCCTCAAAATGAGAACTTGATAGAAAAACTTTTATGTGGATCCAAAACCAGCTGCTAAATCAGACACAAAGTGTGCTCAGCAAAAGCACTTTCTCAAACTGCTCTGGAGGTTACTGGAAATTGCTCTGAAGAAGAAATCGCTTTTGATTGTGTCGTTTCTTGAGAGTGGAGGGTGGGGTCACTTTTGTATCGAAATGAGATTGCTCCTAAATATAGAGCAAGCATGCAACCTGGGGACAGAGATGCCCTTGGGGTGAGGGGTCTGCCTGTTGCATCCCATGACCCAGGCAAGACCACGAAGCCGGGTTCTGTGCGCACGGCAACAGGCCACCGAAGGCTTGGCACCGTCGAGGGCAGGACTGAACAGCAAGCGAGTTAAGTGCAGAAAGACACCCGTGAGCGAGACAGAATTTTTGTAGGAGCCAAGGATCGGCCCTGGCACTGTACCAGCTGTGCAACCGGTTCACAGCCAGAGACATCAGAGACTGAACGACCCCATGATCAGGCCCTGGCTCCATCTGGCCCTACGGACTGGCAGCAGTGGTTCTCCGGGGTTCCGGGTGAGAGTGTTTCAAGCCCTACCTGGAGATTCTGTGGGTCCAGCCTGGGTCGTTCTGATGCAGAACAGCTGCAGCCCTTCCTCCAGACCTCAGACATCCAGCATCATCACCAAGCGCCTGCTCTAACGGAAATACATATAGATACACAGAAATGCCATGTTTCAGCCTCCTGCTTTTTGCAGTGTTTTTTCCATACAACAAAACATGTCCATGGCATAAAAATGCCCCCAAATCTCCATGCAGATAGTTGTATGGGATATTGTAATAGCCCCAAATATTCCCAAAGAAAAGGAACAAAAGAAGGTTTGAGACAGATCATCCCGGTCTCCTTCAAAAATTCACATCCTTAACTAAAACTCCCAGCATACAAAATTAAAATCCATTGAGGGAAAATTTTGCTATGATCCTTTAAAGTTGTTAAGCCAAACTTTTGTTTTGCAGAGAAAAGTGGGGTGCAGCAGGGTTTGTTCTGAGGCCCAGTGCTCTTCGACATCTTTAATAGTGATTTAGATGAGGAAATAGAAACAACAATCACATTTGCAGATGATACAAAACTGGGTAGAAAAGCAAACACCGTAGAAGACAGAATGGAGATCCAGGGTGATCTTGATAAGCTTGAACGCTGGGCTGAAAGCAACAGAATTCAATAAGGACAAGTGCCAAGTCCTCCACCTAGGGAAAAAAACCCAAATGCATTGATACAAGAGGGGAAATATGTGGTTCAACAGCACTGAAAAAGAACAAGATCTTGGAGTAATTGTGGACAATAGGCTAAATATGAGCCAACAATGCGATGCAGCCGCAAAAAGGGTAAATGCTATTTTGGGATACATTAATTGAAGCATGAATTCCAAATCATGAGAAGTAATGGCTTCCCATACTCTTCACTAGTCAGACTTCAACTAGAACAATGTCCAGTTCTGGACACCAAGATTTAAGAAAAATGAAGGAAAATTGGAACGGGTGCAGAGGAGGGCGACAAAAATGATCCAGGCTTTGGAATCACTGCCCTGTGAGGAGAGACTGAGAGAACTGGGCATGTTCAGCTTTGAGAATAGAAGACTGAGGGGGGACATGATATCCCTCTGTAAGGACCTCAAAGGCTGCCACAGAGAGGAAGGTCAAGATCTCTTCTTGCTGATACCAGAGTGTAGGACACGCAGTAATCAATTCAAGCTGTGACAACCCTGATTCAAGCTAGATATCAGGAGAAGCTTCCTCACTGTCAGAGCAACACGACAGTGGGACCAGCTGCCTGGAGAGGTGGGGGGCTCTCCCACCCTGGAGACATCCTGGGCAGCCCCCTGAGTGGGATGGTGTGACTTGGTGTCCTGCAACAGCAGGGGGTGGACCTGATGGCCTTCATGGCCCCTTCCAACTCTACTATTCTATGAGTCCACGAGTCCATGAAATGCGTAGGTGCATAGACACACGCTTCTATAAGGTCCTCTGTCCACCCCTGCACCGTTTAAGAACATAAGACAAACCATGATGGCTCAGTCCCAAGATCCATCGAGCAGAGCACTTGGTCGACACGGTTGCCTGAGTCGGATGGCGTAAATTGGTGGCCTGCAGCCTTCGTGGCATCAGGCCCACACGACCGCGGCGCAAGCGGCATCTCTCCCTCGTGCCACGTGCAGCGGCCTCGTTTATGCCACTGGACGCGACGCAGCAGAAGGTTGCTGGTTGCACTTTGGCCCAAGGGAATTTGTGGACTTCCTCGCAGCTCGCTTTTGAAGTCCTCAGATTCCAGAGGGATGGATCCCACTGAGTTTCAGCCCAGCCCCAGGGACTGCTAGCTTAGAAAAAGGGTGAGTGAGGGGGGACATGGCCGGTGTCCCTAAATTGCCTAGTGTGAAGAAAGTGAAGGGGGGGTATAATTTTCTCCCTCTCTCAAAGGCTGGGTGGAAGATTCGGGACAGAGAAAAGGAAGGCCTTCCTCACACAGTGCCCAAGGAAGTGTGGAATCTGCTTCCACCGCTTGTCTTGATAGCCAGCGACCTGGATGGACGAATCCATGGAGAAGGTTATCCATGGTTACTAGTCCTCATGGTTCTGTGCTACCTCCAGGATCAGAGGCAGTACACCTCTGGACGCCAGTTGCTGGGGAACATGGGCAGGAGACCTGCTGTTTTGTTTGTTGATGGGCTGTTGGTGGGTTTTCTGAGGGGAACAGCTGCTTGGCCACACAGGACAACTGCCTCGGTCCAGTAGGGCTCCTCTTGTTCTTACGCACTTATCATTCTAAGCCAAAAGGACAACAAAACAGCAAAAGAAAAACGATTCAATAAAAGATTAAAAACAGAAGAAGAGAGCCTCCTTACTCATCAGCAACTCGTAAATGCTTGTTTGAATAGAAGGTTCGTCCATAAAACCATCCGTACTCTGGGTTTAGTTTTGTGCCGTGCCATGTTCTCTGCCTTTTTAAAAAATCTGATATCACCTAACAAACATGAATGACTTCACGGACAAATGCACAGGGCCACTTTGTGTTTGCTTAGCACTCTGAGGAAATCTCACAAAATCAATACCCTAAAAATATAATGCAGTGTACAGACTGCACCTAACTGTTCAAATACACACAATAAAAATAACATCCCCCGTTGAATTAAAATGGCCCTCCTGCACCACCAGTTTAATCTTGGCTATTGAATTCCAGCCCAAAGATGAAAATTTGACAGTTTTACAGGTCTTCCAAAGAAAATACAGGTTCAAAATTTGATAAACCTCTAGGAGAGAGACGGGGAAAGTGAACTCAGTCTGGGGCCTTTAAGCACCCGGTGAAGATTTTTAAAATTTTCCCAGATTTTTCCTTTTGAAAAACATATTTTAATGCTCATTTAATCTTGGGCATCACAATGGCTAGTTTTATTCTGAGACTGTTTGAACCTGTTTGCAATGTTATGTTTGTTGGTAGTTTTAAATATTTTGCAGTTGCACTTTCCAGAGCATTTACGGTTAAGGGACCTATAAAAAAGCAGCAGTGAAAATACTAAATTGTATCTGAGTTGTAGGATCGAACCCCCAAGCTGCATTTTGAACCAAGTGAAATTTCTGAACCTTTTCCTAAAGATTGATCTCATCCTGTCATGCCTAGGAGACAATACTGAGGCTAGCTATCCTTCAGCTGATCCAGCAAGGGGCTGGTATACGTAGTTTTCTGCACTAACGGAAGCTTTGCAGTATTTGGATCGTCATCTCCTTCTGAGACAATCTCCTGTCCATCCTTGCGCACCAGCACTGTCACTGGTTAAACTGGAACAGCTATGGCTCATGATAACAGGAAACCTACAAATTTCTATGGCTCGGTCTATTCCTTTTCATATGCGTAAGCTGAATCTTCATGCACTTGGTCTGAGGCCTTTAAAATGGGGAGGCATTCTCACAGAAGCTGAGAAACCTCCCAACAGCCGGCAGCTTGGGGAAAGGAGGTGGGCAAAGGGAAGGGGCCAACTGGGGGACCGCAGACAGCAACCCGGGGATCCCACAAAGGCCAAAACGTAGTTGCAATCTGGGTTTTTGCACCTCTAAAACATGTAAACAAGTATGAATGCTTACAGATGCCTTTGTTCCTGGGTGCTTGCAAGGATATATCCACCAAATGCAACAGAAATCCATCAGACTTACTTTATTTGATATAATTAAGTGGGGCATCTGTGATATTTGATCGAAGAGATGCGGCCCTATCAGTCATTTGTGCCAGACCTTGTTCACGTGTAAGTGCAACGTGCGGGGGGCATAATCTGATGAGGCGATGTGGGGGCAGGGATGCTTAGCCACCTAAGTATCATCACCATGGCAACAGGGATGCAGCTGTAGCTCTCTCCATTGCTCACCTGAGCATCATTGGACTGGAGAGAACCGCACCTGCAGGGCCCCAGCGGACTAAGCAAATAGCTGCAGTTAATAGCAGACTGGATAACATCATAATTAGTTTGATTGCAAAAGGTCTGGCATTCAGAGGGAGCCGGGGAAAATGTGGTGGGGTTTGTTTGAGCTGCGTAGCTATCCTTGGGATAGCCGAATGAATTGTTCCACGGTACTCAAATTCGGCTGACTTTTCCTCCTTAACGGGGTTGGAGATCTTCAGGGTTTGGTGCCAATCTACAAAATGAAGAAATACATTTTAATGCTGCCACCAAATACTCAGCCCTGGATTGCTTCTGAGCCATTCTGCACATGAAGTCTGAACCCACGTCCTTTGAATGCAGTGACAACATCTGTAGAAAACACAGAAGTCTCATCTCATAGGAAGCCACCGTACCTGGAGTTGGGCCATTCACCCCCCAGCTCCATATTTCAACTCCAGCTCCCATCAGACACAGCCAGCTTGGCCAGAGGTCAGGAACGCTGAGACCTGTCGCCTGAAACCTCAAGATGGTGCCAAGCTGGGGAAGCTGGTCTCTGCAGATTGATGGTGGCAGTGTGGGATTTCAGACCTTCTTGCACACAAAACCTGCACCCTTCTCTCTGGTCAAAGGAAGGTGCGTTTGCAGTGATATGCCAAGGGAAGCTTTTTCTGACCTTTGGGTCGTCAGGACTGGCTTCTATCCGGCTGGGGAGGAGGGAAACAGCCCCTGAGCCTGCCAGGCACAGCAAGGGCAGTGTTTCGAGGTGCTTAGACAGAGGAGATGTCAGCCTGACATTTGCCACCAGATCCAGACTAGTAAATATAATCCCATTTGGACTATTGCAATGCGCTCCATGTGGAGCTGCCCTTGAAGACGGTCCAGATACTTCAGTTCGTCCAGAATAGAGCTGCCAGGATACTAACGGGGACCGGCAGGTGTTCATATATAATGCTGGTCCTCTGTTGCTTACACTGGCTCCCGACTGAAGTCCGGGTCTAATTTAAGGTGCTGGTGATGACCTATAAAGCCCCAAATGGCTTGGGACCTGGATACCTGAAGGAGCACCTCCTCCCCTATCTGCTCTCCCGCCCCTTGAGATCTGAGGCAGAGGCCCTCCTCCGGGAGCCCTCCTTGAAGGAGATTAGGAGGGTGGCTGCCCGGAGGAGGGCCTTCTCTGCGGTGGCACCCCAACTGTGGAACACGCTCCCCAAAGAGATCCGCCCAGTGCCAATGCTTCTTTCCTTTCAGCGCCAGGCAAAACCCTTTTTATTCTCCCGATATTTTAATTGCTAATTTGTTTTAATTGGTGGTTTTATACTCAGCATTGGATGCTGAGCGACTCCCACTCTTATTTCTATTTTTATGCTATTTTAGGAATGGTGTTGTAAATCATCCCGAGATGTCTGTGATGGGACGGTATAGAAAAGCGTTAAATAAAATAAATAAATAAATGAAATGAAATGAACGAGTGCTGGCCGCCACCCACGCTGCCCTCACAGCCTTCCCTCCGTGCCACCGCTGTGTCTTCCGTCCTTTGAGCAGTTCCTGCCATGAAGCACTGGCTCACGCTGGCTCAGCAGAGAGAGCCGCCTCGTCCCGCGAGGGCTGGGTCTAAGGGCCCGAAGGCCGCCCTGTAGGAATGGCTCTGTCAGCAGAGCAAACCATGAAACCTCAAGCATGCCCTGCCTCCGGCGGAAGGGAATGGTGGAGGACTGGGCGGCAGTCATCGCCAGGTGCGCTACAGCCGGTGGGGGACACAAGGAGGTGGGCAAGCAGCCACTGGCAGGTTGGTGGGGGGACCCGCTGCTGTGGCAGCAGTGGTCAGAGCGACAGCGCAAGCTGGGTGCAGTCCGCCACCTCTCCGGATCTGCCGCCTGAGCCAGGAGGCTCCTTCGGCTCATGGAAGGGCTGGAACCGCTTAGCTCAGCAGCTCTGGATTATCGTGCTCCGGCATCTCCCATCTCGGTCAGCCTGATTTCCATGCAATGCTCCTTCCGGCTGCACCTATGTGGGTGGGGGGACTCTGGCTGAATCCCGGCCCTCCGTCCTTCGGGTTCAGGCACGTGAGACACACGACTCCTGACCATAGCTTTCCTTCTGTGACTGCTGAGCTTGCTTGTGTGAGCCGGGGCTAAATGAGCCGAGTTCACCGAAAGTGAAGTGCAGCCCGTAATTTTGGGACGTGGATGCAACACTCGTGCTGGTTTATTGCAGCTTATTTTTCTCTCTGGCACCGCGTGCGCTAAGCACAGCTCCTCTTGCTCGCAGACGCTTCCCCTGTGCCGTCCGCGCTCTCTATGGTTTCCCATCTCCGTGCCCCTAAGTAATCGTTCAAGGCAGAAGCAGCCTGTGACATCCATTTCTCTCCGACGTGTTGCCCGCTCTACCCGCAGCTCCAGACGAAGGTCAGAATTATTGTGGAGAGATTAAACGGCAGAATTTAATTATGTATTCTGTTGCTCTTGCTACATTTATTAATTTAGCAGTACAAACTGACTGGGCTAAACAAGCAAGGCCTGATTAATTTGCGAAGGCAGCTCGGCAGCAGATTGTGGTCAAACGGGTGGGAGGTGGTAGGGAGTGAAGGGGAGCGCGAGTCCGGATCCTGTGAGATCGCGACGTGTTTGCTTACGAAGGACATGGGGCAGCTTGGCTGGTCTTGATCGATGCTTTCCTTGGAAAGGAAGGAGGACGCTTCCAGATACTAATCAGTGCTGAAGTCATGCCACTCAATAATTACCCACCGTCTCCACATAATCCTGGAACTAAGCCCTCACCCCATCCATCGGGGAGGCCTCTCCCTCTATTGCACAGCTGATGCTAACATGTGTACGCTTTCACTTTTGCACCCAGGCAAGCTGTCCCCAGAGAAAAAAATCGGAACGGTGACCAGTTAGGTGGCAACTGGGTTATTTTCCCCCCTCTCTCCCTCCCTCCCTCCCTCTTTCTCCATTTTTATTTTGGGTCCTGATTCCTTCTCAGAATTTGTCGATGACTTCCGCAACAAGGATGTACCAAAAATGTTCACTTATCTATGGAAAAGTGGGTGCATCCCTACATCATTGTGCATAATCAGGCTGAGTCAGACAAGGAGACGTGTATGCTCTAGTTTGCTTGTGCGCATGTTTTATCAGTGGAATCCTGTGCAGGAGTTGCCAGAGGTCCAATCAGAGGACCTAAAATGAACTTGATGGAGTGGCGGTTCTCAGGGATAGTCTCTGAAGACGCGTTTCCTGCAAAGATGCAGAAATGGTTCCACAAGGGCAGGTAAAGATGCAAATGTGCATGGATACATTGGAGTGAAGTAGAAACATTAATGAAGGAAGAATCTTTGTGCATCTTCGATTTGTTTATTACTGAAATGCCCATCAGTGGGCCAGGGAGGTACTGTAAGGCGACGGTGGTGGATGTGACATTGCTCCCAGGCTGTGTGTCTTCATGGGTGGAACACACATCTGTGGATTCCGCACACACCGTGTCCTCCTGGGTGGAAGCTCAGTCCCTGGCTGGAGGAGAGAGGTCAGAACAATTCAAAACTGGTTGAAATGGGCTTGTGTTTCTGTTAAGCTGCACTGCAGAATTTGCATTGCATTGGTGTTTGCAGGTCAGGCAGATTCTATGAATATACTTTTAAAAAATCCAAAATGTACACAAATTAATTCATTGCCAAAAATGTGAGATAAATGAAGAACATTACGCTATTCAGAGAAGTTACAATAATTTATGTACACCTTTTAAGGCACTTTTACCTTCTTCATTAGGAAGGTGCTTATGCAATTTTCAGAGTGGGAAAAAATCTGCTTTATGTGGGTTGCAGATGATGGAATGGACAACTGCGTAGTCCACACAAGTCACATGGAATAGAGGAAAGGAAATTTGAACTTCCCCAGGGAAATGTCACCCCTCTCTCTCGTTGATTCTTGTGCACCTTGTTTTCCTTCAATGGACTTGCTCTGCTATATGGCAGGCGCCATTAAGGTGGGCCCTAAATCTTCACTTGTGGTCCCACAGCACAGAGCAGGTGAGAGTTTTGGTCCCACCTGTTCTCACCTGTATGTCCCAGGATCTCAAGGAGGCCACACAATCATGGAGGGAGGATGCTGGTCTGATCCAAAACCAGAGGACACTATTTGCATTATATTTGAATATGCCTATTTGTTTGCATAGGTGCAAAGGTAGCCATAACACCTGTTATTTGAACAGAAATACAAGATGGCTCAAGTGTGGCTAAACCAGCTTTAGCTAAACCAGACCTGGGCTGGGCAGCCCATCAAGGAAAAGGAATTTTCAAAATAGAGGACTGTCCAGTGCTCCCAACTAGAGGACCGTTCTTGATAAAGTTGGGCAGATGATCATGTCATTGGATGCGGAAAGTGACTCAGAACTCCTCTGAAGCCACTGCAGAACTTTCCTGAGGATGAGCTGGATTTCCGCCATCACGGGGCCGGCCCTACTCTTAGGTGAAGTTGTGACACGAAGCAACACAATTCTTTGCTATCAATGCATTGTTTCCCTTTCAGCGCTAGATGGACAGGAAGAGGAGCCGCAGGGAGAGCGGCATCTCTTGGGCCAACCTGGCCTCAGAGCTGGAACTGTCTGATCACCTGAGCTTGCTGTACCAGTTAGACAGCCATGTTGGGTTTCTGGGCCTCGGAGGCTGCTGCTTAGAGGAAATCTCTTTGTGCAGCCACCAAGTTGACTACAGGAACCACAAGAGGAAATGGAGGAGGAAGAGTCCCTGGCTGTCTGGAAAGGCTTGCATGTGTGCTCTACATAGCCCTCTTCACATTTATGGATAGGATTTGTCCATGGGAGGAACATGGGAGGAAATAAGCAACTAGCTCACCACGGTCCTGGAGTTCTGGGTGGCTCGTTACTCCTGGCAGCACTCCAACCTGGCTGGAACAACGCAGATTTTTGTCAGTACAAGAATGGTGAGTCAAGAAGCCACTGTGGGTTGTTTCCCTTCTGTGACTGCTTGATTTAGGCCCAAGAGTTCCATGTTTCCATGTGAATGCGAAATAGGCATGGCTGAGCGCAAGCAGCAAAAACATTCAAAGGATTTAGCACCATCTGGGAAGCGTACACAGATAAACTCCTCGGCACTTGCACATGTACATCAGGCCTAACAATTATGACCTTTAAGGATGTTTAAGAAACACGCTCACTTTGCACATTTTGGATGTCAAATACATCATTCACCGGGGGCAGAAATATTTCCAAGAATAGTGTCATGGGTTCACCTTTCCATGGATGCTTTGCCACTGTTTCCCCTTTCTAACTTGTTTCCCAGATTAGTCACTTGGGTTCAATGAATGTACAGGATGATGAGATACGATGCTATGTAGAAAATCTGAGTTGACTTTGTGATGTCATCTCGAAGGGCAAAGTCAATTCAGAGCAAGGGCACAGCTTCCAGAGGAAGCAAACACTTTCAGATCAGTCACTAAAAATGACCGAAAGTGGAGTCCCCGTTTTTTTAACTGCTTAAAAAAATTAATGCAAATGCGCGGGCTTATCACTACTTCAGGAATGCTTTCAGTCCAAAATTATAAAAAAGAATGAACCCACCGCAGCTGGTCTCTCCACTCCTCAGGCATTTCCCCTGCCAGCTTTTCCACACTGTCATGCTGGAAGTTTCTTGTTTAATTTAATTTTGCTATTAGACGTCATGGTTGACGGATATCCATAAGTGGTTTATGATAATTTATCAGCCCGCTTGGGTAAAACCTCACAACTTGTACTTGGCTTGTCCATGCCAACATCCCATCTGCTGTGTTTAAATAATGCACCAGACTCAACATTAGCAGTCTCTTCCTTTACACAAAAATCAAGATATGGTGCATATGGTTTTTGCTTGGCCCACAAACATGACTGAAGGCCATGTCTTAAATTAATGATCACAAAAGCCCCCCGGTTCCCTGACCGCTCGTGTCGGATGCTGATAAAGATGCGTATCTGTCTGTGGGATTCTTTCTGGCTCTAGCCACATGGGTCGGTTCGTGTGAGGACCCAGCCCTGTGGCGATCTGGCACATCAGGGGCAGGGATGGAGCCCAGCTCCCGGTGCCTTCCTAGTGACCCTTCTTGGGGACACTTTGAAAATCCAGGTTCCTGGAAGTTTGATTGCAGCTGAACAAATAGCCCGCGGGACTCACCAGGTCAGGCATTGGAACATCCCTCTCTACAGCCACCTGGGGAATTTTAACCTGTGTGTGACACAGGTGCTCAAATTCCTATTTTTCAGGTGTATGCTTAAGCAGTATGGAGCCAGCATGGTGCAGTGGTTAAGAGGTCTGGGTGGGATGCAGGCGATTGGGGTTCTAGTCCCCACTCAGCCACGAGGCTGACTGGGTGACGTTTGGTCAGTCCCAGACTCTCAACCCAGCCTACCTCACAGGGTTGTTGTGGGGTCAGACTGAAAGCAGGAGGAGGAGAAGGATGGAAGCTGAGTTCCTTGGAAGGGAAAAGGGCAGGGAATAAATATAATAAAATAAATGCATAAATATAAGCTCTGAAGAGAAGGGCCTAAAGCTCAGGGGCAAAGCGACTGATTCGTCTCTGACCTTAAAGAGCAGCTATAAGTCAGTGCAGGATCAACTTCCCCTACCTGGTGTTCTCCAGACTTTTTGAACTAAAAACTCAGCATTGCTCACTGTTGACCATGATGGCTGAGGCTGATGGGAACTGAAGTCAGTGCAGGGCAATGGCTCCAGTGTTAAGGGGGATGTTATCCACTCTGGGTTTTATTCCGTATGTTGCAGGAGTTGTCCATCGTGTTGAACTGATTCCAGGAGAGGACCTTTGAAGTTCAGCCTGCAGTCCCGAGTGAACCCACCAGCCTCATCCTCCACTGGCTTGAAGACCCAAATATCTGGAGGGCTCTCGCTTGGAGGAAGCTGGTGCAGGTGCTTGCGGGAGCTCCCTGTGGCTCAGAGCAGTTTTTCTGCCAGCGAGCGCTTCATTCCCGTCATGCCTGCCCCCCTCTGCCCCGGTGGATGTCCCTGGGGAACTAGTTGCTTCATGAACACCTGGGGCTGACCAAGGAGGCCCTCTTCTGAGTCGGGGGAGAGGCCGAGCCTGATCTAGTCCTCTGCGAAGGCCAGCCCATGAAGGCCTGGCCAAAGCTTGGCCAGACAAGCCGTGTCTACTTGCACGAACAGTCCTGAGTAAGACATAGAAACAGAGTGAGTCAGAAAGGATCTCCCGGGCCATCTAGTCTGACCCCCGGCTCCAGCCGGCTCCACTCACGGCATGCCTCCCATGTGCATGTCCAGCCTGTCTTTGAACACCCGCACTGATGGGGCCTCAGCCACCTCCCGGGGAAGCCCATTCCACACCCTCGGGGTCCTGACTGTCAGGAAGTGCTTCCTGGCATCCCAACTGAACCTTGGCTCCCTGAGCTTTGCTCCGTTGGAGCGCGTCCTGCCTTTCCCTGCAGGGGAGAACAGGACTCTACCCACCTCCATGTGACGCCCCCTCACATGCCTGCGTGTCACCAACAGATCCCCTCTGTGTCTCCCCTTCTCCAGGCTGAAGAGACCCAGTTCCCTCAGTCTCTCCTCATATGGCTTCCCCTGGAAACCGGCCACCAACCTTGTGGCCCTTCGCTGCACTGGCTCCAACCTGACTATATGCTTCCTGTAATGAGGGGCCCAGAACTGAGCACAATACTTTTTTTGTAAATTGCTTTTAGCTGTTTTAAACTTGTGCGTGTTAAAGTTGGCTATTATGTTTTATCATTGCCTTGTTTCTGTGAACTGCCCAGAGAGCTTTGTCTTTTGGGCATATGGAGATCTCATCTGTGCATGAATGAAATTAAAGAGGTGGAGACTGCACATTTCATGTGGAATGTGCTAGTGGGAAAACTCATTTGGTGGTGTGCTGGGGTTACCTTAAGAGGCGGTGAGCTTGTAGGTTTTATGGTAACTGTATGGTGCTTTAGGAGCCTTGGTGAGCAGAGAAGCAATTAATAAATCCCTTTAAAAGGATGTTTAATCTCACACACACACTTAATGTCATGTTTGGGTTTTTGTGGCCCTTTAGGTTTTGTATGTTTCACTGGCTATTTTATGCAAGGCGCTTTCTAAATACTGGATTCAAAGAAGTCTAACATTGCTTGGGGTGTCTTAGCAGATGGGCAATATGTAAATTATGGAAATAGCAAAATAAATATCGGCAAACAAACACATTCTGCTTGTCAGGAGAACTCATCTGAGAATGTAATCATCCTGCTGAACTTCTGGAGTATCTTTAGGTTATTCCATAAAATTTGGAAGCTGAGGAAGAGAGCAAATCGCCTGCAGGCATAGCAGATTCAGAACAAAGAGAAGGAAAACGCTTTTTTCACATAATGCTTTATTAATTTCTGGAACTCACTGCAGCGATATGCAGGCTATGCAGGGGGAGGTCTGATGCATCCAGGAAAGGCTGGATTGTCAGCAGTGGATTCCTGGATCTTTCATCTTTAGAGGAAGTGTGCAATGCTGGAGTCATGTGTGGGCCGGTTGGGGCAGCTGTCATGGGCCCTCAACCAGCAGGGGCCCACTAGGAAGAACATCTGGGGGCTGTGCACCTCTCCACCACTGCAGCCAGCTCTTCGCCTTCCTCTTGCTCCAGTCCAGACAAAGGAGAGGGCGAGAGGATTAGCAGGAGGTGCTCTGGCTTCCTTGTTCCCTGGCTGTCCACCTGGCAGGGGCAGTCATGAGGAGAATGAGGAGGAACGAGACAGCGGGTGGCCACGGAAATAAGAAGACAGGCTCCTAGAATGTTTTAATAAATAATAAATAGAAGAAGAGTGCCATTGACAGCATTTGGCCCAATAACCCTCGACAAACTGGAGCTGGTCCTGCTTTGGGACACCAGTTGCTGAGCAACAAAATGAGGAAGCTTCTGAGCTCCTGACCTGCTTAGGAGCCGTTGGAACGTCTGGTTGAACCTGGTGGAAAACAGCAGCCAGGACTAAAGGATACCTTGGGTTGACCGAGGAGGGCCTGGATCTTCTCATGATCTTTGGCGATGGGCTTCTCCCATTGCACTAACAGAGGTCATCCCTCGATGCATGCTCCATGGGCTTCGATGGGCTTTCACAGACTGAGTGCCAGAGGGAGATCTCCATGTAGCACAGCAGTGAGTTAAAACGGCCCCAGAGTATGGTCTGAAGGTACAGAAGACATCCACCAAGTTGAAGCTAAGCATGTCTGGGCCTGGCTTGAGCTTGGAGGGGAGACCACCTGGGAATGACATGTAGCCAACTCCAGTCCCACCATGGTTAGAATGTGGGATATAAAATAATAAATAAGCCAATAAATAAAAGGTGTCCCTGCATGGGGACCATTACTCGTCCTGTCGCCCCGCCTCCTTCTTTGAAACAGCGCAGGGCCGTGTGTCGGCCCGCTGTCCCACTGGATCCCCTGTGAGGTAGGCTAGGCTGAGAGAGGGTGCCTGGCCCGAGGCACAGGAACGGCGTAAGGAGGGCTACCTCAGCCAAATCTTGGGCAGCTGATGGCCCAAGCAGAGCTCAGGTACAAGGGTTGGACTTCATCTGGTCCGTTCATCCCATCTCACAGAATGTTTGGCAACGCTCCGACAAAAGCTGCGAGAAGCGGAGATCAGAATCTGCCCTGTGTGTGTTTGAAGTAATCCCCTCCTTTCCAGAGTTTGCGTTGGCCCAAGGGATCCACGCTTGCAAAGGGGTATTACTCTGTGGATCCATTTTTGGCCAATGGGTACTTGGCCTTCCTTGGAACAGCTTTGCAGATTAAGCCGATGTCTATTTACTTACTTAGCTAGAAGAAGAGCGGGAAGGGAAAGCCCTCGTGATTCACCCCGTGGTCCCCACTGAAGTTGCCCATTTCCCAACCGCAAGCAAACTGGCTTGCAGTGGTGAGGCTGGGTGATTAAATTAGACTCCTTCTAAAACACTTGCATTTTTATCAATTAGTGTGCCACCTAGGAAAGATCAGTTTGGAGGCCAAATTGTTCCGAAGCTCCTGCAGCCTTTTGTAAGGGCAAGAAGCCAGCGAAAAAAGCAGCATTAATATCTATAATTAACCTCTCGAGTCCCAGGCCGTTCTGTCAGGATGAGCTCCCTTCTCCAGACTCGCCGTCCATATGCCTTTGGTCAGATGAGCTTTTAATGTGAAGTAAATGACTGTTGGAAAATGAAGAAATTTGGGATTTTTAAGTAATGCAGATGCGTGGGGGAGGCTCACCCTCAAGGCAGCTGCCGGGCAGGTGGTCCTTTGGGCAGCTGATTTGTAAAGAGTAATTAATTCATAGCTTCCAGTCTCCCCCTCTAAGCAATCGCTCTCGATTTTTAAAAATCAGGAAAGCTTTTTCTTAATTTTTGAGGCAGGTGCTATGGAATCTTTTCAGAAGGAGCACGGGAAGATGCCAAGGCTATGTGATGCTTGCAGCCTGCATGTTTATCACGTATTTTCCTGCAAGGGTCATTGTGGAACTAGTGTCAGGGTAGTGGGAATATTGAACTGGGGACCCAGCAGCTCCAGGTTCTAGTCCCCGCTTAAATGTGAAGCTCCTCAGGTGGCTTTGGGCCAGTCACTCACTCTCAGTCTGCCCAACCTCACAGGGTTGTTGTTGTGAGGATAAAATGGCGTGGAGGGGAGGATGTAAGCTGCCTTGAGATTTCAGGCCCTGCACCGTATGAGTAAGAACCAGCGATGTGTTCAAGTCCTTTACGCCAAGTCTTGAGCCAAGTCTCAACTCTTTACTTTCAAGTCCAAGTCAAGCTTCGAGTCCCTGCAAGAAACGTTCGACTCGAGTCGCAAGCCCCTGCTCAAGTCTCCCCCTCCTCACCCCTCCTTGTCCCTCCCTCCCACTGGTTCTGCTGGGTTCATACCTGCCTTCCCGGTTATCCTGCCACATGGAAAGTCCTGGAGTGACTCAGCTGCAAAAAAGGTAGAAATTGCAAGCCAACTCAGGTCACCTGCTCGTTGCCCCGAGTCATGTCCGAGTCGAGGCACTGATGCGACTTGAGTCGGATTTGGGATGGAGTCGCTTGACTTGAGTCCCCCACACCAGAAAGAACCTTCTTGTTGTTGTTGTTGTTGTTGTTGTTGTTATTATTATTATTATTATTACATTTCTATGCCGCCCCTTGCCGAAACCTCGGGGCGGCTTACAACACGATAAAATACAATGAAATACAGTAGCACATAATAAATTACCATTAAATACAAAATACAAAAAATACATTGGTTTACAAATATAAGATTAAAATTATCAGTATAACTTAAGTAAATAAAAATAT
>NW_025335761.1:62135912-62179820 GCF_004798865.1 Varanus komodoensis
ATATTTCCCCCCTTTCTGCTCCCTCTGCATGCTCCATGTTCTCCCCCCTGTCAATTTTTGGCTGTTACGCTCCTTCAATTGTGCACTGTAAGGGGGAGGTGGATCGCCAAGTACATGAACCCCTGACCTCCAAAATATGAGGGATTTTGGAAAAGTTGCACTGAGTTCTGGCATTCAGTTGCTTACTGCATGGCCTAGGAATCATTATTATTATTATTATTATTATTATTATTATTATTATTATTATAACATTTCTATGCCGCCCCTTGCCGAAACCTCGGGGCGGCTTACAACATGATAAAATACATTGAAATACAATAGTACATAATAAATTACCATTAAATACAAAAAAAAAAAAATACATTGGTTTACAAATATAAGATTAAAATTATCAGTATAACTTAAGTAAATAAAAATATAGGAGGAGAAAGAGAAGGAAGAAGAAGTTGCCCTGGCCAGATCATATGTTTTAACAATTCAAATGATGTTTAAATAAAAAGATCTTTACCTGGCGCCGAAAAACCAGTAACGACGGTGCCAGGCGGACCTCTTTGGGGAGTGAATTCCATAGGTTGGGCGCCACCGCAGAGAAAGCCCTCCTCTGAGTACTTACTCTCCTAATTTCTTTCATGGAGGGTTCCCGGAGAAGGGACTCTCCCGCAGATCTCAAAGGGTGGTCGGGCATATACGGACGTAAGCGCTCGTTCAGGTAGCCAGGACCCAAGCCGTTTAGGGCTTTATAGGTCATAAAAGGTTGTTGATACAGCCCTTCAGGGGAGATGGCAATGGCCCACTTCTGGAGCTTAAAAAGAGCCTGTGGAACTGACCGACAGTCCTGGAACACTGGACTTTGCTGCTGAATATATACAATATTTTCAAGTAATTGTTTCCTCAAAATTCCAACCCAGCTATTGAAAGAACTGTGGATGCTGGGAAGAGTGTCCAGCCACTGTCTATCCGTAGTTCTGGAAACTGCTGCCCCAAATGGTAACTTTAGGTGTTAAAACCATAGCATAGTAGAGTTGGAAGGGGCCAAGAAGGCCATCGGGTCCAATTCCCTGGTCGGGGGAGGACTCCAAATTCAAGCATCCCTGATAGGCAGCTGTCCAGCTGCGTTAATAGTCAATCAATCACAATACTGGGAGATCAGTATCAGACTTGGTTGCCTTGGGCTTCATTTAGCTCCTGCCTACCTTTGGCCCAAATGGCCATTCAGGGTTTTCCAGAAGGCCACACCCCTTCCCCTGACTCCTCCCCTTTCTTTTACCCCCGCCCCCTCCGGTCTGTGCTTTCCCAGCTTCTCCGCTGTCCTCCTGCCCCAGTCTGAACACTCAATGACTGGCAAAATTATCTGGCTACTTTTAGTATTTAAATTTTAAATTAGTACCACTTTGGGCCACCCAGCACAAGAATGCATTTCCATTTCAAATTTAATTTAGTATGGCTGCTGAAAATACCATACAGATACAAAGGAGCTTTTTTGGAACAGAATTTGGTGCTGCTGGTCGAGACCCCACGCCCCTGGAGCAGAGAATGGACACCTTCATTGGTTGATGGCAATCAAAGTGAGCCTGGGAATGGCAGACTCTTTTGCAGGCTGCGAAGTTACAACTCCTTGTTCAACTCCTTCAGAGTGGTCCTGCCCCTCCTCACCCCATGGTTGCCCTCCATTTTCCGTCTTCTTCTCTGGGGTGTAATGGGGTGGGGGCAGAGATGGGGTGGATCATGGCAGCAGGGGCTGGATCTCACGTTTCAGAGGAGGGGCCAGAGGTCCCATGTCTGCTCAATCCTTGAGGAGGAGAGATGGGTATCCATGGCTTGCCATGGAAAAATTGCCCCACCAAAGGTGCTGGAGACAATGTCCCAGCTGTCCATGCTACCTGAAAGAATGATCGGGTCCACCTGACAGGGTCATGCTTCCTGGGGGAACTGGGGAGAGGCAGAGAGCAACACTGGCTGCTTCGGGAGCTCTGCCGAAAAGCCTTGTGTTTAAAGATGGCTTGTTCAGAGGGCAGAATATCTGATTCTGTAAGGTGCAACCCACCAGCTTCGCAACGGACACTGGCCTGAGTCATGCTCAAGCGGTGGCCTTCCAGACAGCAGGGGTGCACACGCAGCGGCCCGCGGCCCGCCTTCCCCTGCTGCCCGTGCGGCCTGCCAGCCAGCCGGCGTCCTACATGCTGCTCGGCGCAGCAATCCTAAGTAAGGTCATGGGGAGAGAGAGGCGCCCTCTCCCGGCCTCAGGGGCCCTCACTGCCCTTCTGCTGGGAAGGGCCGCAAGGAAACGGTGGTTCCAGTGGGGTTGCTGGGATGGGGTTTACCCTGCCCAGCAGTGACCACTAAGCCGGCCATCCTGTGTGGGAGCCTCCCTGGACCAACAGGCCGCACTCCCCCGCTATCCACGCCACCTGGAGAGCAGACATCTGGGAACCACGCATCGCGCTGGGCCCAAGAGGGAGAAGCCGCCATTCCATTCCTTTGTGGCTGGCCAGGCAGGACGAGACTCGCCACTGCCTGGACGGCGGAGGAGGAGCAGAGCACTTGCTGATTGTGCAGAAGGCTCCGGCAACGCCCCCCGCAGAATCGAGGGGCCGGAGGCCATGGAAGGCCACCAAGTTCTGGCGACACCTTTCTGCACTCCTTGCCTGGTCCGTTCTGCGCCACTTGCACAGTCCCCTTTGGTGCGTGTCACGGGGAGAGATGAGCGAACGTGTGCAAGGAAGACCTAGTCGCGCACTAGGGCTGGCCAGTTATTCTGGCAATGTCACGGGAGCTGCTTTCTTCAGGCACATCGTGAGAAGGCCAGGCTTCCTGGAGAAGACCGTCATGCCAGGGGAATTCAGAGGCAGAAGCAGAGGAAGACCAGCTTTGAGACGGATGGACTCCATCCGGGAAGCCACCACACTGAGTTGTCAAGAGCAGAGCGGGGCTCCCAACGACAGGACACTCTGGAGAGCATCCATGCACCGAGTGACCATCAGCCAGAGATGACCTGGCTGCCTGGAACAGCAATAAACATATCGGCTGCTGCTTCTCCTACCAGTCGGGCAATGTAGAAACCTCATGGGAGATGGCTTGGAGATAGGCCACCGCTTGCCAGGAGAGACCCAGCTCTACCTTGAGAAGGTCCCAGGTTCTTTCCCAGGAGTCTCCCAGAAATATCCCTGCCTGAAAACCTGTAGGCGATTGCTGCCAGTCAGTGTCTGCAGCGCTGGAATGGAGGGACCCTGGTCTGGCTTAGGACACCCAAGGAGGGGGATTGTGGTTCAGAGGTGGGCCTCCTGCGTTGCTTGCAGAGGGTCCCCTGGTCAAACCCCACCATCTCCAGGTAGGACTGGGAGATCTTTCTGAACCCCCGTGGAGCCATGGCTGCCAGTCTGTGCCCACACTACTGGGCTCGGTGGCATAAAGCATAATGCTATTTCCCATGTCCCTGTCTGCTGTCACCTGGGCTCTTGAAAGGGACAGGTTGGAAAGATATCTATTTGATGTGATTCCTTAATCACCCAGCACGTACACCTGCTGTCAACTTTGCCCCATTCACGAAACCCTTTTCCCAGTTTAAAAGGTACTAAACCCAATCGATAATTGACCTCAGAGAAGATAATGTGAGTTTGTTCTCTCTCTCTCTCTCTCTCTCTCTCTCTCTCTCTCTCTCTTTCTGTCATTTTTTCTTTTTCCTGACTTGTGTTGCCCTTTGCCTTCCCCCCTTCTTTTTCTTCTTTTTTTAACAAAGCTGAAGAAGGAAAGGCATAAATTGTTGTGTAAAAATATGTGGAATATAATAGCACCCTTGCAAAGCATGTTTTTCCAGCGTCTGGCTGTTTAAAAGAACTGTTGACTACTGCGAGGCAAAGAGCAAATTTGCAAGAAAGAGCCGCACACAATAGGGCTGTGATTGTTAGTTGAGGTGATTGGGGCTTTTTAATGGAAGGAACTTTTCAGCCATTTTCCAATGTGATTTTATAATTGCAATAATAAAAATAATAACAGTGATGACGGCAATAATAATAACGATGATAATAATAACCCCGACCACATTCAGAAAAGCCTTCCTTTCCTCCTCGTATAAATTAGCGCAGCGACCGGCCTAGATAAAGGCTAGGAAAAGCGGATGGGAAGAAGGCCGAGCGTTTTCTCTGTGCAGCAAGGATGCTTCTGAGCTTTGATTGAGAGGCTCGCAATTAATATCGGAGCCGGTTCTGCCGAGAGGATGCTCTGAGTCGCACTCCATGAAGGCAGCCTTTGTCTCCTTGATAATGAGACAGACAGTTCATGCTGTCCGGTGTCCAAGTTCCAGACAGGTGGAATAAGGAGGCGGCATCTGTCTAACCACAGAATGGCACGCTTCCCCCATCTGCTGCGGTAGCGGCGCGGGTGGCTTGGCTTCCGTTGATCCCGTTCTGCCTGCGACCGACCCGCCATATGCCCCGCTGGAGCCACGTGCCACCCGGCGACACAGCCGGCGCGGGGCGGGCAACCGAACAAATGCGGGGCGCCGGGGAGGGTCGGAGGTCAGGCACGTGCGAGAGGCCGCAGGCGACAGTCAATACGGCTACTGAGCTGCGCGAAGGGCCGGTGGAAAGGGGGCTCGGAGTCGATCGGCGGGATGAAGCCGACTGCCACTCAGATCCCGCGGCCGCATACCTCCCGGGCCAGTCGCGTAAGAAGCTTTAGTGCACATGGCAGCCTCCCCTTTATAATCCAGACTTAGCCCGGCATGGCTTACTGAGAGTTCTGCTGACATATGATGGACACTGGCCAGCTGGGGTGGATCTTAGGCAAACTCAGACAGTAAAATTAAGATTAAATTAGTGCCACACTTGGCCACATTAGCTGGGCAACCGTTGGGCAGTCTGTCCAAGCGTTCTCGTCACTGTCGATAATGATTTCGGCAGATGCGAAACCAAATGGGAAGGGGGAGGCGCGAGGCCCTTGGGCAGCGTTTCCCCCTCCCAACTCCCCATAAAGGACACTGCATTTTGAGATATTTCTGCTTTTAAGCAGGTTCTTTCCCTCCCTCCGTCCCAGCCTCTCATGTCCTTAATACTTCCCTAAAGTCAGAAAGGGTGCCGGGAAGCTTCAATTCCCGGCTGAGAGCCTCATTTTGCGACCTGCTTGCGTGTCCTGTGTCTGTGGAGGCCAAGCGTGGTGGTGACGGTCACCTGCCATTCCGGAGGCTTGTTCCAGGGCCCCACCTGTCTAAGATAACTCAGAACCCTCCCCACCTTTCGCTTGTGTGGCAGGCTACTTTTTACTACAAATGCCTCATCGAATGTTTCAAAGGGGGTTTAAAAGCAGGCACCGGGGGGAGGGGGGTTGCTGGGCGAAAAATGCAGAGGTCTGAGACGAAAGCGTCGACGGAGCTGCCTGTTCAGAGCTTCCTTAATCTGTTAATCTTGTTACCCATTTCTATGTTTGTGTGTTTGCAGAAAAGCAAAGCAATCAATGTTAGCCCAGCTTTGGGGCCCGCATCCGAATGCTCTGCAGCTCTGCCCGTGCGCAGGAGTCTTGTGCAGAAACGAAACGGCCCAGCTCCAGGCGCAGGCACGGGGATTCTGAGCCTTGTGCGTGCTCTCGAGAGCCACGGATGGTGCTCGCCCTGGGCAGACAGCTCCTTAGGCGGAAGGGATGCGAGGAAGGGGAGACGGGAGCATGCCCTCTGGACCAGGGTTGGGATGAGCCCTTTTGGAATCCCTCCCTCCGGGATCCACGGTTCTGCAATGTGAGCTGAGCCAGAGGAAGGCTGCAAGTGCTCACAGAGCCCAGCTGCCCAGCTGACGGCCTGCCCCGACCAAAACTGTTGGCGGAAGGGGGCAAGAAGGCCAGCCACCATGGGCGGTGCTTGGCACACACACGGGGGGCACTGCTCCTCTCTGAGCGTGTGCCCCCGGTGCCATTTGGTGGCCAGCCTTCCTCCCTGCCCGATCCTGCCAGCGGCGGGGGCGGGGGCAGCTTGCACAGCGAGTGGACTCAGCTCCTGGCAAGCACCCCACGGATGCTGGACTGCTCCCGGGAGCTCGGACTCTGCAAGGGGGACTGGAGCCGGGGCAGCAGAGTGGAGGACATCGGACAGGTCCCCACCCTCCAGACGGATTCCTGCCACAGCTCTGCCCCAGGCCAGCCTCCAGGGCCTGTCTCGAAGGTGGCAGGGACGGGCAAGAGGCCTGGAATAGTTGTCCTCCTCCTCCCGGCTGCCTGCCTCTCGCTGCAGCCCAGACCGTGGGGGTGGGGAAGGGGGAGCTGCAGAGGCACTGGCCTGGTTGCCCCCCAGCTCTCCGCCCATCAAGGGTGAGAGATGATGAGGAAGGGGGGGGGAGTGGGGCTGGTGGCCAGGGCAGGAGCAGGGGGACTTGTGAAGCGAGGGAGCCATGGAGGGTGCCCGGTGCAAAGGCTTCCCAAAGCCTGGAGCTGGCCATGCCCGTTCCTGGCCTTGGCGCATCCTTCCGGGCACAGAACCTGCCCATGTGCAAGATGCCTGCACACACAGGCTCAGTCCATGCCACCTGCCCCTGCAGAAGCAGCTGCTAAAATCATTGCATTTGCAGCCCTCCTGCTTCCTTCCAAGAAACCACTGCCGTGTACATGGCCTCCTTCCTCTCCACTGTCCCGCTCACAAGGACCCTGCGACGTGTGGGAAGGGAGGCGTGGGCAGCACATGGGGCGTGTCCATCTGAGGAATCTTTGGGGCCCAGCTCTGACCCCAGGCGGACTGGATTTGCCCACAACCTGGAGGCCTCCTACATCTAGGGCTGTTCTCAGGATTTTCCAGACATGTTCCTTTCCCTCTCCAAAGCTCCGTCAGAGCAGCGTTGCATCACCATGTAGAATCGCTTGCAAGGGCTCCTGGGAAAGGAAATGACAGCTGGAGGTTGCTGGGAGGGGTTTGAGGCAGGAGATGTGTCTGTCACCTCCTTTGATTTTGTCTCTCCTCCTCCAAAATCCACCAAGGGTGCACAGCAAATCCAGGTGGGTCCCTAATTGAAGAGATCTTTCTCCATGGCGAACTCCAGTCTCGGTTTTTGTTTCCTTGCATATCTTCATTTAGACCTCGTCTCCTGCAGGATATTCCCTTCCCTGCCATGGGTTAATATGTGGACTGGAACATAAAAATTCATCAGGGGGTGCTCCCTTCCTCTGAATAGGCTGATGCCGTTTGTGGCTGAACAAAACCAATCCATACTTTTATGTATTTTACATTTTAATGTAAACATTACTTATTTTAAATGCATTAAATTGTGTTTATTTGTTTTATGTCTTTATTTTCTATGCCGCCCAATACCCAAAGCTCTCAGCAATTAAGGGTGCAATTGTACGCACATATAGGTGGAAGATAAGCCTATGACTCATTGCACACCCCAGCCAGTTGTTGGAAGGGGTTGGACTACAGATGTGCAGTTGCTGTACATTTAGTTCTTTATTTCATGGGATGTCCAGGGCCTTTCATTCCATCCTCTGTTCACTGATGGAGTTAGAGTTTCCACAAATGCACCCCTGAAAATTCACAGATTTCTCCAAACTATGCCCCCTCCCCAAGTTCTTGTTTTCACACTTTATCCTAGGAGGAGAATGGACATTCTGATCAGATTTTTAAAACTGTAAGCATTTTAAGGCAACTAAATATGTGTAAAAGTTCATAAAATCAAAAAGAACAACCTACAGGTCTGTGGACTCGGTGCTACTGAGGGGTTGGATTCTGAGAAATTCAAACTCATTTCAGTCTTTTGTGGGCTTTCCAACATCTCTATGTTGGACCAGTGCTTAGAATTACGGCGCATGGTGTCACCAGGCAAACACTCCAGGCCAGAAGTGATCTTGCAGTTAATTAGTTCAAAAATCTATTCCTGCTTCCCCACAATGACACCTGTTCTTTCTTCAATAAAGGACTTTAATCTAGAAATGGAGAAAAAAGGCTTTTTGTCACCATGTGGTGGTTACCTAACCAATAATGGTATTAATATGAGGAAATTACCTGTCCATGCACATAAGCACAGAACCATTTCTTTAAAACAGGAGGAACAGGACTGCATTCCACACTTCAGATATTCAGTTTACATGCACTGACATTCACGTCATCAAGAATGTTTCCTATTCCAGGCTGTGCGCCTTTACAACACCCTTTTCCAAATGTGTTTCACCCATAGTGGTCTTCATCAGAGGGGGAAAATATTTTGCACACATTCCAGCTCCATTTTGCTATCATTAATAATATCCAGGAGTCACTAATCGAGTTCAGGGCTCTTGAACAAAAAGTGGAGGAAAACCTCGGCATTGCGTCCAGTTCCCAGAAAGTGATGTTCCTTCTAGCCATCTCATCTATGTTTTTCAAAGGAGAGTATTTTTCTTAATGCAATGCTCAGTATCTTTATTTATTGTGTGATGGTTAAACAACTTGGAGTTAGGTGCTGTCGGGGGTCTACTCTAGATCACAGAGGCATTTTCCAGGTAAATCAGACATGTACCTCCCAGGAGGTGAGACAGAACCTTCCTGATTTCTGTCATCACAGGAGACTGGTATCCTGTTTCTTGTTTATTCCATCATTCCTGGGCTGGGCAAGTCAGATGCTCTGCTCTGGATGCAAAGACGACCTACAATCCATTACATCATGTTAGTTCTCCGTGGATAGGCAATTCTTCATTTTGGGTCTGGATGGCTGACAATTTCAGTTGTGCTCAGGTTTGATAAGGAGTTACCAGAGTGCATGACACTTTCCTCATGGGGGTCAAAAAGTATTTGAGATCTTAAATATTGGAACAAGGAAAACATGGGAAGCAACAAGCATCTGAATTAGAATCCTTGCGCATTCAACCATGGCGGGGCAATTTCTCTCTCTCGTTTTATGGGGGAAAGGTCTATCAAGGACCTAGGAATAGTTGTACTTCATGAATTTGGCAGTGCTTCACCAAATGTGGTTTTGCAAATTTTGTTTCAGTTCATTTTTATGAGAATTTACCGATATTTGCAAAGTTCAAATTTGGGATAAAAAGAACTGGAGATTTAACTTGAAAAATTCAAACCTCAGAGAAAGCAAAATTGATACCCATCCCTAATTTTGTGTAAAAATTCAACCTCTGACCTTCGTTCATGGATGGAGCAGCTGACACTTCATCTATGGATAGATCGCACTGCTTTTGATGCTTATCACGCCCTGAAAGTGTTCAAAAACAAAGGCACATTGTCCACGCAGAAATGCGGTGTGAGCTATAAAGCTTCGAACAAAGAGAGATGCAGCTAAAAAGCAGCCCGTACTCCCAGCATATCAGCAGTTTACGTCGGTCTTCTAATGTATGATCAAAGGCTACAAATATAGTTTAAACAGCATGAAATAATCACTGGGTTTACAATACAAAATGATTTTTTTAAAGCGTGCACACACACACACACACACACAGCACAAAACCCACCAAGCAAAAAACTGACAACCACCCAGTCCCTTTATACAAGGAGTGAGCGCAAACTAATTTTATGACACACGGCCAAGCAAAGCTGGAGGCAGGGAAATTAGGGTTAAGAAGCTAACCTCCCTCCTACTTCTTCTTTGAAGATTCCTTCTTCTAGGGGAGAAGGTAATGAAAATATTTTACCTCCCCACACACAACAGGGAAGGGCATTGAGCCAAAAAAAAAAAAAAAAACCGAACAAAATCCAACCAAACCCACACACCCTTCAATGGAAAGTACTTTGACGCAATCGTAATAAAAATAGATGGAAAACCCTGGGTTACTTTTCCACAAGGATATCCATTCAGAACACAATCAGAGTTGTGTATAGTGCAGAAAAAGTGCAGAATATTGTATTGGTGATAGAATACTTTTTCCTGAGAATCTTGATTTTTTTCCAGAGCAGGTTTTGGGCCTTGATGCTTATTGGACCTACAAGCTAGAGCTCTCAAGGTTTTTATGAAAAAAAATTAGATCCCTCTTTCTTCCTTTCCTCTTTATACCACCCAAGAGCCCAAGGATCTCTGGGCAGTTAACAAAAGTTAAACATATAACAAAGAAGTTAAACATACATAACAAATATTATACGTTGAAAGTTAAACATATAAAATACAAGAATCACATAAAAACAAAAAGATCAAACACAAGACAATCACAACAATAAAACCACATGTAAGTTCAGAAAAGGTGACTTAGGCTGTTGGTTAAGACAAATGTGTGATTGACTTGTATTAGTATTGTGTGAATATTTTGTATTAGTATTACTATTATTTGATGTTTCTATTCTGTCTTTTCAGTCAGAGGTTCCCAAGGTGGCTAACACAAATAAAACATAAAAGTGACAACAACACTTAAGGTGAATTGACATTTTTAACATGCCAGAAGTAAAACGGTTGTTCTCTGCCTGGTGAGCTTTGATTGTGGGGTGGTATAGAAGCTGAATTGGCATGACTTGATCCTCAAAGAATCCGAGGATGATGTCAAAAGGGACACTCTGCTAGAGTGTCGTGGCCGTGTGCGGTGCTCTGGTGTCTTGACGACTCACATGATGGCTTGTCCTGGCATCAGCGTTTGTGGACGCGATCCCTGTCAGGTGCAGGGAATTGCAACCAGAATGAAGGAAAAGCAGCGGCCAGGAGAAGGGCCAGTGGCCCAGTGCATTTTGGCAGGTGCCCATGCGCCCATCGGCAGTCTGTGGCTGACGCTCGCTCATTCAGCCCCACGCCTTGGAAGACCCTCCAAAGGCCTCCTCCTTCCTCGTGGAGAGCGCCTTGCTCTCCTGCAGCCCTGCATGCGTGCAGGAGCCCCACAGAACGCCCGTGGGACGCCACCTCTCTCCTTCCATGCAAAACCCACTTTTCTGGTGAAATCTTGGGCAAAGGTCTGCCTTTCATGCAATTCCGGAGCCCAGTCTGCAACAGAACCTCACGGTGTGCATCTAAAACAACACTCGGTCTGGAGGATGGGCTATTGTGTGTGTGTGTGTGTGTGTGTGTGTGTGTGTGTGTGTGTTTATTTAGGAGAATCCCTTAAGCGGTTGTCTGAACCTAACATGATTTGCTTCTTTGTTTTGATTTAGCCCCGGGCTCTGTGAAGCACTCTGTAAGGCTCTATAGGCCAGGATAGCTGTGCATAAGGATGCAGGGAGCCTCCAAGAAGAGGCCCATAGACAGCAATGGCAGCTCTTGTCTTGGGGTTACCAGGGCACGGACAACTGTGGCGAGGCTTTCTCTGGCTAGTAAGTCCTGAGAGAGTTTCAAGGTGGGCTGAGACAGAGATCGGCCTTCCACAGCCTGGTACCACCACATTTGAGAATGCTTGAGAATGTGGGAATCCATTGCCCTAAACCTCCACAGGCAACTCATCAGGAGAAGCCTGATTTAAATTAGAAACATACGAACACACACACAGAAAGATTGGCTGGGCTCACACCACAGCTGTGCTGCCTCCACGGCATGTGGATTGTGGCCAAATACAATCTTACTGCCAGATGACCCTACTTCTCCAATTTCCCACTTCTCCCTCCATGCATTGCCCATTGTCTTCCTGTTCCGGGGGGGGGGGGGGGGGGTACATTGCTTGGCCAATGGGAATAAAGGAAGCAATGATGTATTTATTGCTAGGGAGCTGAGGGCAGCAGATTGAAGGCTAGAAGTGGCCATTTCTACAGCCACTCTTGCCAGAGAACTTTATGGTTCCCATACCAAGCATGGGAAAATGGTGATTCCATGTCTACCAGAGGAGCTAGGATAAAGTGCAGAAACCTTAGAGGGACCGTTGATTCCCTCTGTGGTTTCAGAAAACTAATTCTAGCATGCAGGAACTCCAGAACTGGGTTTGGATGACTCAACAAACCCACAATGGTAAGATTTCTTGGATCATGCCACGGTTCTTCAAGAGAAGTATAGCAACTGGTTGCTAATGTTAATGTTGCTAATGTTAACATTAGCAACCTCATATAAAGAAAATCTTTATAAAATGTTTTCTAGATGGTATCTATCACCAAATAGATTAGCTAAGATGTTTCCAAATATGTCAAATGGATCTTGGAAATGCAAACATAAGCCGGGTACTTTTTATCCTATGTGGTGGACTTGTGATAAGGCAAAAAAATACTGGGCTAAAATACATAAATGGCTTGAGGAAATGTTACAAAAACATTTAATATTTAAACCTGAAGTTTTCTTATTAGGCATTGTACCTGATGATGTTGATAATCAAGCAATGTATTTGATTCTGCATGTAATTACTGTGATGAGGATTGCATTTGCCCAACATTGGAGGAGTAAAGAACCACCTACCGACGAACTGATACTAAAAAAGATCTTGGACAGTGCCAAAATGGACAGTTTGACTTTGTCTCTGAAGGAGAAAGAGGATACATACTTCTATCAAACTTGGAACTCTTTTTATTATTGGCTAGAGAAATGGGACTATGCTTAGATTTGAATATGTTTATGGATTGCTATTAAAAAAAATATAGGGGGCTGACCCATTAGGTCTGATGTTTCTGATGATTAATGGTTTTTAGTTTCCTTTCGTTAGTTGGTAGAAAAATAATAATAAAACTTATTTTTTTTAAAAAGAGAAGTATAGCAACTGGGAGCACAAGTCAAGGTAAACATTCACTGTGTTGGATGGAATTATAAAATTTTGCACCATTGTCACAGAGGCCATGGTGGCTTGAACAATGCAAGTCTTTTGCCATGGCTCCGCATGTCATCTGGAATCGGGTGGGGTGGCTATCAAACCAGGGATTCTGTGTGGTTTGTTTACTCCTTAACTACTTTCGTGTCATTCAGACCCGCCAACGTGGCATGAGAGCCAGTGTGGTGCAGTGGTGAAGAGCATGGGACTGGGACTCAGGTGACCTGGGTTCGAGTCCCCGCTCGGCCTTGGAGCCAACTGGGTGACTTTGGGCCAGTCACAGACTCTCAGCCCAACCTACCTCACAGGGTTGTTGTTGTGGGGATAAGATGGAGGAGGAGAATGATGCAAGCTGCCTTGAGCCCTTTGTAGGAAAAAGGCAGGATATAAATCGATAAATAAATAAATAAAATAAATGTCAGAGTCACTTGGGCCTCTCTTAGCTTCCAAGTACTTCTTTTCTGGATTGGCAAGTAGGCGGACTCAGGGAGAGAATGATGGCTCTGGTGAGTGTGGCCACATAGCGGGGCGATTCGACTAACTCGCTTTATGCAACAAATATCCCCCATGAAAGCTGGCAATCCCCAGCCCTCTGGGCAGGACCCTATTCTTGCACTCAGAAGTTGGTTCATTCTCCAGCAAAGGATAAAATACAACTAGAGAAAGCCAGTAATTTCAATTTACTGTTGAAAACAGGAACTGATTAAGGAATGTCATGGCCAGAAGGGTGAACAGGAAGCCACTAATTAAAGAGGCAGAAGCTGCACAGGAGACATTACGATCAGAGGCAAAGGGAGCAGCTGGAAGGATGCTATCTTGGGAAAACCTCAAGAGCACGTTCCCAGTCTGTATGGGGCCAGCTGGTGCTGGAGCTGCATTTTAAGCAACACAATCCCCCTCTTCCCAAACACACACTCAAATCAGATCTGGAGGAAAATGGGGCGTCACTGCAAAAATCAGAATGCAAGAGTTTGTTGCCAATGTCATTGAGATTCTTCCCACAAACTGAGTGAAGGTTTTCTGCTGCGCAAGGATGAAATCAACCGCCATGTCCATGAGGAAATTTCTGGGTATGGGAACTGACTTGGGATGGATTACCATTTGCAGTGCCTTTAACTCTGAAAGCTGCAGCTTCCCTGGCCGGTGTAGCCCAGCGGTTATGTAAGTCTGTTGATCTGGATATGAGTCCAGCGATGAGAGAAAACAAGTGAGGAATGGAGAGGAGGGGCTGAGACCATTCCCTCGGTATGACCTCTCTCCCTTCGATGCAGCAGATGTGAGACATAGCAAGCCGTTACATAAAATGGAAAGAAACTTAATGAAATGGCTCCAAATGTGACAGCAATTCATGAAAAGATTAATTACCAGGAGTAAAAGCAAAACGATGCCAGTCGCTGACAGGATTGATGCAAGTACCCCAAATCCTACTGTGCAACGAGGTCCACCAAAGACAGCTTTAATCTGCAGACTTATTGTTTCTCCCCATAGAAACAACGGGATTCAGCCAGTGATAGAAGGGGGATTAGGATACAGTTTCTGTGGGAAAAAGACAAACAGAACTTGCAGCGTGGAGATGAGTTGTCTCCCCCAAATTCTCCTCCGCAAATGTTTACTTCCAATCTTCACCAAACATTCTCAGGGCATTCTGATATTTTCCAAATATTCGCCAAAGGTATTATGTGCTGTTTGGAGTTGATACAGAACAATATTGTAATATTTGATGTTGGATGGAATTTTATAATCACGTAGAGTTATTTAGACTTAGTCAGTCAAGAGCTCATGAGAGTTCATATTGGAAGCCTGAGCAGATCAAAGGGATTGGTGAATCCAGCGATGCCCGTTAGGGTTCAGGACTCCATCTTTGTTTAACTCGTGGAGTGAAAACAACAACATTAATGATAGTGTTTCCAACAGTTTGCACAGATTGAAGTGGCAGAGGTTGAAATTCCAGCTAAGACTGAACACTGACAAATATTTGTTTCAGCTCCAAACTGGTTAGAAATGATTACCTCACAATAAACTGTCATTCTTCGATGGTGCACCAAGTTCCAGGAGCTGAGACAGAGGCGATACCAGGGGCTAACTGAACACGCGAAAAAGGTTCCCCATTTGCTTCCTGTTTAGAGCTCTTTCCCTTGCTGAAGGGAGTCGTTAAAGGACAACCCCATGGCCAAGTGGTTACTCATTGTGCTTGGTTTGTCAGTAAATCAGCCTCATTTTGTGTTTGAAGAGCCAGATGGACGCAGGGTGGAGTCACTGAGAAGGGGAGACGTGGTTGGAAATGCAACCATTCTATTGCGGTTGGAGCCGTAGGTGGCACTGGGTCGAAACTGAGGCAGTCCTCCGAGCTTTACTGTCCTGGATTGTTCCTGACGGTAAAGTTGTTGTGCTGGTAGGGATCCACCTTGGCCTTCCTTCTTCTCTGAAATAACCTGATAGTGACCCGTGAGAAGAGTTGGGATGGTTTAGAATGGGGTAAGAGAAAGAGATTTCAGGAGGGCAAGACATGAGGTGAATCTTGGCCTGCTGATTGGCTCTGAAAAACAACTTTATTCTACAGTGTAATAAAGTATGAGTTATGGACTTCTTGCATCTTCTGTGTCTGGAAGAAGTTACCTTAGCAAGGTGTGCAGGCTTCACTGGGGTGGCACCTGACTGAGGAGGTTGGGAGGGAAGAAAGATGGCTGATGTTCAGCATCGGTGGCACGACCAGATCTATTTGGGGGAGATGGGGAGGCAACCCTGGGCCCCCTTTTGGCTCAGAAGCTTTCCTACTCCTTCTTGTGGCAAGGCAGGTGCACAAAAACCCAACAGGCCTCTGCCTAGGGCAGAGCCATCTTGTATAGCTGTCTCAGATGAGCCAGAACTCAGGAACCAGGAGGCAGAAGCTGCTGTTGCTGGTCTTCTTCATTTTATTTATTTATGTCATTTCTATTCTGCCCCGTAGCCAAAGCTTTCTGGGCAGCTTACAAGTTGAACTCCAGGATCAAGTGAGCCAGAGAGGCAGAGCTGAGGAACAGACATAGGTTGAATCGCATCGAACACTGGCGGCCATTTCTCCATTTTCTTAGTAGTGTTTAGGGTGCCCCTCCTTTCCTAAGAAGAGTGGATCTGTATGGTGTAATAGCACTGACAAGGTAAGTTTAAAAAAGGAAAAAAGGAATGAGTTAAGGAAGGCATAATGTATCACAGACAGGAGTCAACAAGAAGCCATTAAGAAGCTTTAAGAAGAAGCTTTATTGTTGTAAGCCGCCCCGAGGCTTCGGCGAATGGGGCGGCATAAAAATGTTTTAATAAAATAAAAAATAATAATAAAAATTAATTAAAGGAGCAGAAGCTGAGAAGCAGTTGTTAAAAACTGGCAAGAAGGACAACTGAAAAGATAGCAGAGTCTTGCTTTTTGGGTACAATCCCATGCTGGATGGGGAAAAACTGGGGGTGTAGGCCTTTTTACCAATAAAACATGCATAGGATTGTGCTGTAAGCTGTAAAATATAACATTTAATCAAGACATTATAATATAATCAAGCAATTAAAAGCAAAAAGAGCAGTACTCCCCCGGACTGGTCCTTGCCTCTTGTTGCTGTCTCCTAAGACTAGGGAGAGAGGCCCACGCCCAGAGGTTCTGGGGGGCATGTCTGCCCCCTGTGCCCCTGCTGTGGATCATGGTACCCAGAGCACCACACATTCCAGGGAGTGACCCCCACCGAAAGGGCTGGAATGGCCACGTTGCTGCCAACAGATGCCCCCCGCTCCAAATGCCACCTCCAAGGGAGGTTTGAGAGCAGCTACAGGGAGGGGGGCTGTTGGGCGGCAGCCCCACAACTGTGCGATGGTCTCCCCACTGAAGCCGGCCTTCCACCATCCATCTGGCACCAGGTGAAGGCAGCCCTCTGTGCTGAGGCATTCAAAGGTATTTCAGATTTATTCCGTGCCTCAATGGGGCGCCCACGGCTGGTGTTTCTCACAGGCGCACTCAGCCTGTGACTGACTCCTCCGTAAGGAGCCATCCCCTGGGAGGTGAGGGAAACTCTGGCCAGGGGAAGGGCCTTCTCGGTAGTTGCACCGCAGCTCCGGAATAGGCTCCCCAGGGAGGTGCGCCTGGCACCGATGCCCTTAGCATTCCAGTGCCATGTGAAGACTCATCCTTTCTGCAGTTATTTTAACAATGGATTTTGATGGCCTTAAAACTGACCCCCTGTTGGTTTTCATTGATTTTAGTTTAAACTGTTTTATTTAATGTTTACATTATATTTTTTGTTTGTTTTGTTGTGAAGTCGTGTCCGACCCATCACGACCCCATGGACAACATTCCTCCAGGCTCTCCTGTCCTTCACCATCCCTCGGACTCCACCCAAACCCACACCCACCTCTCTAGTGACCCCATCCAGCCCCCTCATCCTCTGCCGCCCCCTTCTTCTTTTGCCCTCAATCGTTCCCAGCATTAGGCTCTTCTCCAGGGGGTCCTTCCTTCTCATTAGGTGGCCAAATATTTGAGTTTCATCTTCAGGATCTGGCCTTGTAAAGAGCAGCCAGGGTTGATCTCCTCTAGGACTGACCGGTTTGCAGGAGTCTCCGCCAGCACCATAATTCAAAGGCCTCAATTCTTCGATGCTCAGCCTTCCTTATGGTCCAACAGCCATACATTGCAACTGGGAAAACCATAGCCTTGACTTTTATGTTGTTTGTTATGTTATGTTATGTTATGTTGTTATGTTATGTTATGTTATGTTATGTTATGTTATGTTATGTTATGTTATGATTGCATTTGGATTGCATGGTTGATGTGTTTTGAATATTCTGTTTTAATGTTATTGATTTTAGGATGATGTGTTGTTTTATATTGTGAGCCAGATATCAGCTATTGTAGCGGCATATAAATCCATCCATCTTACAAACAACTCATCTGTTCCTGGTTAACTGTTTCTAAATGTTGTACAGGTTAGGGGGCAAGTGGCTGGAGAGCAGCACTTGTGAAAGGGACCTCTGGGTGCAGGTCGACTGCAGGCTGAACATGAGCCAGCCGTGTGATGCGGTGGTCAAGAGGGCGAACGCCACCCTTGGCTGCATAGCCAGAAGTGTGGCTTCTGGATCGAGAGAGGTATTACTACCACTCTGTGCGACTCTGGTGCACCCGCAACTGGAGTATTGTGCTCAGTTTTGGGCCCCTCGTTACAGGAAGGATATAGCCAGGTTGGAGTCAATGCAGTGAAGGGCCACGAGGTTGGTGGCCGGTTTGCAGGGGATGCCGCATGAGGCGAGACTGAGGGAGCTGGGTCTCTTCAGCCTGGAGAAGAGGAGACTCTGAGGGGATCTGTTGGTGACATACAGGTATGTGAGGGGATGTCACACGGAGGTGGGCAGAGACCTGTTTTCCCCTGAGGAGGAGGGCAGGACACGCTCCAACGGAGCAAAGCTCAGGGAACCCAGGTTCAGTTTGGATGCCAGGAAGCACTTCCTGCCAGTGAGGACCCCGCGGGTGTGGAATGGGCTTCCACGGGAGGTGGCTGAGGCCCCATCGGTGAAGGTGTTCAAGGACAGGCTGGACGTGCACATGGTGGGCACATCGTGAGCAGAGCCAGCTGGAGACGGGGGTCAGACTAGATGGCCCAAGAGACCCCTTCTGGCTCGCTCTGGTTCTCTGTTTCTGTGTTTCCAGTGCGGGAGGTCTTTGTTGGGCCCCCTCTCCCACTGCCCATTCTCATTTCCAAGTACTGCTGTGTTCTGCCCTGCATGCTTTGGCTATTGGAAATAAAGACAGAAAATCTGCAGCACTTCAGAGCACCAAAGTGGTTCCCTTGAACCCTTTTCAGGGGAGCTGAGGGGAGTCCCTGGGTGCACTCAGTAGACACTACAGGTGCCCTTTTAAGTGGGAAATGCTTGCAGGCGTGTTGGGGGCACCAGGGACTGGTTGAGGGCTGATGGGGACCACCATGGGGGGATCCAAGGGTTGAATGTTGCCCCCTTGGCTGAAGGGACCAGCTCGGACATCCACAGATGTGACAAAAATTCTTGATACATTTCCTGTTCCAGGAATGCATAAAGATGAGAAGCCCAGTTCCCCCTTGGTGGCCAACTTCTTTCTTTCATTCCTTTTGATAGTTTTTGTTGTTTTCTTAAAATAGATGAGATACAGAAAGAAGAAGTATGTAAGAAAACAAAAATAAAATAGAATTGCCAAGGAATTTTAAACAAGTATAACCTATACCTTCATAACCTGCACACTTCCAAAGAGACCAAAACTTTCTATCTTTCTGTTAATCAATGCTCTGTTGAAGCTTGGAAAAAGAATTACTATCGTTCTCTATACCAATAAATTTGCCAATCACTTCAAATCAATTGTAAATCATCAATAATCTTTTAATGAGCTTCCTTACTCAAATACAAAACAACTAAAGCAAGAATTATAATTCCTTCTGAATGGAAAGCGCCAGAATGCCCCAAAACTGAAGAACAGAAAAATAAGTTCGCTGCATATGCAGTGATGACAAGATGAACTAATTAGGAAAACTGAAGACTGACTGAGGAATTTAATGATAAATGGAAATTCTATTATAGCCAGTATAATTAATAAGATGTAAAAGGAAGCGGTGTCCAACTTCTCATTCCTCTCCAAGGTGCTTCCTTTGGATACAGGCCAGTGATATAGTTGAAAGCAAAACTTGGTTATCTGGGGAGACATTTCCTTTCATGTCACTAGCCCTTAAGAAATGCCTTGGATTGGGAGCATTACTTTTAAAAATCTGTATAGGAAAGCAGTGTGACACTCTTCACCCAGATGAAGTTGTCCAGCCAAATCATAGAAATTATTGTTATTTTTTATTTTTTTATTTATTAAAACATTTTTATGCCACCCCATTCGCCGAAGCCTCGGGGCGGCTTACAACAATAAATTATTGTTGTTTGTATCTCAGTGTATTTTTTGTATTTTTGTATTTAGTGGTAATTTATTATGTTCTATTGTATTTCAATGTATTTTATTGTGTTGTAAGCCGCCCCAAGGCTTCGGCAAGGGGCGGCATAGAAATGTAATAATAATAATAATAATAATAATAATAATAATAATAATAATACCAGAATGAGTCAGAAGGGGCCTCCTGGGCCAATCTAGTCTGACGCCTGGCTCCAGCCGGCTCCGCTCATGACATGCCCTCCATGTGTGTGTCCAGCCTAACCTTGAACATCCCGATCACTGGTGCTTCTTCACTTGGTTTGTTATTTTTTCCTGTTTTCAGCTTTCAGGTAAAACGTGCCCTTTTTTGATGTCTAAACTTGCAGCTCTTTGGCAAAAGACATGATAAGTATTTTAGAAATCTATGCAGCGTGTTCCTTACTTTCCTCGTGCCCTTTCCAAGTGCTGGCTTGGCATTCAAAAGCCTTGGGTGAGTCACAAATTACCCCTGGCAGGGAAAACTGAATTGTGTGTGTGGGATCAGTTAAACAAGTTTGGCGACTGTTGGGTGTCTGGTTGTGCTTTTGCTGGTCAGAAAGTTGTTTGCTGCGGATTGTTCTTGTCCTGACACTGGTAATACTTTCCAGGCTGGCGCTGCTGGCTTTCCCTGATGAAGGGAAAGCCAACAGGGCTTCTGGGGATCTGTCCACATCATTTCTCCTTCTCCTGTTTCCCCAGTTGTTGAAAAGATACGAACGGAGGTTGAGCTGGGAGCTGTGTTTCCCCCTTACCCATTGCAAACAATGGGCAGTCTCTTTGCAAAAGAATGCTTTATTTCCAATCCACAGCAAACAAACTAAAGCTACTGAAAGATGAGTCTCTGAGCATGAGCAAAGTGATTTGTTGAACCCAAGCTAGAAAGGACTTCCGAGAGCCCTCCTTTTCAGTAGCCGTGGCCTGCATCCTTCTGGAGAAGGGCCAATCAGCCTCCTAGACTGACACAGCCTCTCTACTTGGGAAGCCCTTCCGGCCCAGCACCCTGTCACGGGGTCAGGGCCAGGCTGGATCACCCCCCTCCTCCCCGTGCCCCCTTCCCTTCCGAGCCCTGTCTGGATTCATCCTCTCTGCTTCTACTAGCAGGCCGCAGTGGCCCCATCAGATGTGGCTGTGAGGACAGGCAGGACGAGGCGATCTTGCGCTGTGCCACGGGCCCAAGCCATCTTGGATAATCCAGACACGGAGTTCTGGGACCACGTGCACCCCAACACTCAGCACCAGGCTGGGCAGGTCTCCTGATGCCAGAGGAACCGTTGCTGCAACCCAATGCCAGTTCATCTCCTTTGTTCAGCAACCTGGAGAGAAGGCCGAATCATCGGAAGATAAATGATCAGAACAGGCCGGAAAAGCTACAGACAGCAGCTTTGACATCTTCTACCTGAGCAACTTGCACCCTCCATGTGGGTTGTCCAGGATGCGGGTAAATACGTTGTTTTCAACCTTCTTGTTTTGCTTGGTGCATGTTGAGATTTTTGGCCTCCTCTTTCGCTGGATCTTACTTGTCTGCAGGGCTGGGTTGAACTGAGAGTTCAGTATCAAATTTTGGGGACCGCCACCCACGTTGGATCAGACCTGGGTTGTACTTTCACTTGCAAACACCTCTGTGTTGAGGCCCTGCCAGATCTTCTGCAACCCAATACCTCCACCATGAGTGGGGAGGAAAAAATGGCTAATCAGCCCCGGTTATTGTTCCCTCATTCCTATTCCCCTGTTAGCATCTCATTTCCTGCTTCCTCCACTTAATTAATTTCCACTTGGCCTGCATGGGGGCCTTTCTGGAGTGTATCTTGTTCGGAAGAGATGAGGCGTCATACACTTCATTAGCAAGGTGTAAATGATCGGATGGTCTCTTCTCCATCTACCTGCTTAATTGGGCTAATGAAGGAGCTCTGTGGGTCATTTCTCCAAGCCGTATTCTCCAAGGCTCTCGGCAGACTGCATTCACCCCTGGTTGTTTGGGGAATCTAGGGGTGGGTCCCCCAAAGTGTGTGTCTGCTTTCCAAGTTGTGCAGTTTTGCAGGTTTCTCTGGAAGAAAGGGGAGTGTGCATGAGGGGGAGAGGCGATCTTAGAGCATGCAGCAAAATGCCTTCCGTCGTGGGCAAGCCCTGCCTCGGCAGCAGTTTAGCAATGGATGAGGCGTTAACCAGAAATGCATGCAATTCTAGTTAAGACCATCCAGATGTGAGCAACAAAGCTTCTACAGAGTTGCTTTTTTTTTCAGTGAAAGGCAACCTTGGCAAGATGCGCTTCTGAGCCCAGGATGTGAGGACAGCGTGGTGTGCCTAACACATCCCTCTCTGGTTGTTTTGCTGCTCAAAACAGTTCCCCGAGCTGTGCACCTCTTTCCAGGTTTCCAGCGTGTGCATCGCTGACCCTTGCCAAATATCCATCTGAAATGCTATGGTGGGAGGGAAAACATGTGGGGAGGGCTGGATCTGGAGCTGGGGGGAAATGGGCAGCATGAAAATAATTGGGGAGGCTTGTGACTCCGAGGCCCATGGAACTCTCCATCCATTGCAGCTCTTATTCCGAGCTTGCTAGAAGCTGTCCGTGGTCCTGAACCCCACTCCAAAGCCTGCTCACCATTGTGGATTGCCCTGGAGAAGCTGCTGCGGCCGCAATACACAGAACGGGGAAGTATCTTCCTTTGGGCCCCACCAGCCCCATCTGCACCAGGAAAGAGGGCAGGGGCAGAGCATCTGGGCAGCCACAAGCACAGGGAGGAAAGGATCGGTTTCTTTCTATGCCGTACTGACTTTCTGGGTTGTCCGTTGGCCTTGGCTCCTTGTGAGAAAGGACAAGATAGAAACCGAACAAGATCTAGTGTAGGGTAGCACTCAGTGTCAGGCTGGAATGTGGGAGATCCAGGTTCTACTGTATTTCCCCCAAAATAAGACCTAACCAGAAAATAAGCCCTACCTAGCATGATTTTTCAGGATGCTCGTAATATAATCCCTACCCCAAAAATAAGCCCCAGTTAAGATCGTCAGTCAGACGGGTGGGGAAACACGGTAGTATGTCCGTTGCAACACACAATTGATGTATTGAATTATAAAATAATGTTAATATATAATTAAATATACATAAATAATATTATTGGCATTAAAACTTAAAATAAATGATAATATACATTATAATTAAGTATTTGTAATACCCAAGTGGGTGCCTTTGGATGAGAGGCAATTGCCTATGTAAACAGGTGAACTTGAGACCTATTGCCGAATGACCAGTCGGAGTGCAGACACAACACATGAAAACATGCGTACTTGATAACGAACGGACGTGTTTCATAATTCACCGTGTGTTGTAATGGATGCACTTAATGCGCTTGTGTGTTGCCACTCCTGTCTCATAAGTCTTCAATTAACACTTGATTTATTGGTAGATTTAAAGGGAATAATATTTGGACCCCCAGACAAGATGAGTGCAAAAAGGAAGAGCGATTCCATCGAGTACAAGAAAGGAATCGTGGAGAACTCTCAGGGCAAGAATCTTACGGCTTTCATAAGAAAAAATAGGACATCACCTGAAAATAAGCCCTAATGCGTCTTTTGGAGCAAAAATTAATATAGGACCCGGCCTTATTTCTGGGGAAACATGGTAGTCCCTGTTTGGCCATGAACCTCTCAGGGTGAGGATGAGCCATTCTCCAGCTCTCAGACTAACCTACCTCACAGGGTTGTTGTGAGGATTAAAGGGAGAAAAGGGACTGTGTTCACTACATGTGGTTTCTTGCTTGAGGGAAAAAGTGGGATAAAAATGGAATGATATCCATTGGCCGAACATTCTACAACCTTTCCTGAGGTCAGGAACCTCAGGAATCATGAACAGTTCTAGCCATGTTCAGCAGGAAAAGTTTGAAATAGGAATGAATGGCAAGTTTGCACCGGTGGCTTTTTGATCAGCGCTTACAAAAATTCACGAATTTCTGCATAGTTGGGACAGGAAAAAAAGAGGTTTAAAATACTGGAATGTGGGAAAGGGCAAAGATGAGGGGGCTTTGCACTTAAAACTCTGCCTTTATAAATTCCTGTGTTGTATGTTGTAAGAGGTGGAGTTGCCACGTCTTTTCTTTGAGTGATTCTCTTTATCAACTCCATTGCGAAAGATCTTCCCCAGAGAAGGAACAGCTGGTGCAGATGGGTGAACACTGCAGTGAATGAATGACTGACTGACTATTATGGGCTATTCCACTTTTGGAAGTTTCTAATCAGAAGCTCCTACCATTCCATTTCTGTATCTGCCTGCAATGTTGTTTTTAAAACCTGCATGGAAATTCACATGTGAATTCGAGGCATTCCCCCAAAACATCCATTATGTTCCCTGTGGTGGCTGCATGAGGCAAGGCTTGATTTTCATGTCCTCGTCTCCCCACTGCTCAGCCAACCCTCTGGCTGAGCTGGCTGAGGAGATCTTGGGATGGGGGGATGTTATTTTCCACAGCAGAAGCAAAAGGCCTGGCCCGCTGGATGCCCCAACGCCTGGTCTAAGGGACTCAGGGCACTCTGGTCAGCCCCGTCCTACAGCAGTGGCAGGTGGCAACACTGATATGGCCACTGGAGCGCTTGAAGCCACCACTTTAATTTCTGGGGCATTGTGGGAAATTAACATGGCAGCTCCTAGCCAGCCAACCGGTGTGGGGAGCCAGCAAGACCTCAGCTTGGAAGGCACCCAGAAACATCTGGCTGGCCAGCTTGGAAGGCAGGATAATGAGATCACAAGGCATTTTGCTCTGATCCTGTTCTGGCTTAAAAGTGGCTGGGCCCCACTCCCCGTGAACAGTGGCAACACGCCCATCCGGCTGTCTTGTGCTGCCCCCTTCATGGAACTGCCCCAATTTGAAGAAAATGCGCTGGTTGTGTAACTTAAGAGCCACGGTACTGTCCTGTTCATGTTTTGGCATGAAAAAGGGAACTGCTGGGGCATGCTGGGAGTTGTCAGCCATTTTCTGGCTAAAGAATGGTTGCTGCTAGTTGTGAAGTCGTGCCCGACCCATCACAACCCCATGGACAGCATCCCCCCAGGCCTTCCTGTCCTCCACCATCTCTCGGAGTCCACCTAAGCTCACTCCGACTGCTTCAGTGACCCCCTCCAGCCACCTCATCCTCTGCCGTCCCCTCCTTCTTTTGCCATCTATTGCTCCCAGCATCAGGCTCTTGTCCAGGGAGTCCTGCCTTCTCATTAGGGGCCAAAGTATTTGAGTTTCTTCTTCAGGATCTGGCCTTCTAAAGAGCAGTCAGGGTTGATCTCCTCTAGGACTGACCGGTTTGATCGCCTTGCGGTCCAAGGGACTCACAGGAGTCTCCTCCAGCACCACAATTCAAAGGCCTCAACCCTTCGGCGCTCAGCCTTCCTTATGGTCCAGCTTTCACAGCCATACATTGCAACTGGGAAAGCCATAGCCTTGACTATACGTACTTTTGAAAAGAATAGTAGTAAAGTAAAAGCCTAAAATAGTAGCCTAAAGAATAGTAGTAATAATAAAACACTTTTTCAAAAAAAAAAAAAAAATCCAAAAGGAAGCTAAGGCATCTTAAATGAGTCCAGGGACATTGGTTGGGGTTATTTTCCAAGATCTATAAATTGCACCTGTGTTTGCCCTAACCAAAATATAAAACAGAAAAGCAGAAGAAAGAAAACAGAAAGGATGTGAATTTGGAGACTGCTTCTTGGAAAGAGCCTCCAGAGAATTTTGAGGGAAGTGCACGAAATTTAGAGCGGGTTTATACACCCCTAACCTGAGTATTTAGTTTATTGTTTTACAAGATTTATATGTCATCCTGTATCTGTATGGAGATTTCAGAGTGGTGAGGAATCAGTGATAAAACTTACACGAAAACAGAACAATGTATTGAAAACAAACTCAATAAACTCAGAGGCTCCTGAAATAAAAGGTGGTCCAGTCCAGGCATTTGCTTGACCTCAAGAGGCAGGGAAGAAAGTTCCAAATGAATGGAGCTCTTCTCTGGGCAAGCTCCCAGTGGGCCATCGGTCCATATGGAGACCTCCAATGACCTCCATCACCAGCAGATTGGGGAGGGAGAAGGACTCTTGATTTCCTTTTGCCTGATCTTTCCTACAAGGGGTTGCCGTAGGCCAAGGCAGGCCATTTGGGCTCTATAAAACCGTTTTCCTTGGGAGCAGTTGCAGATCGAGATGGAATTCATGAGTGGGTGTTGCATTAAGGATTGGGAAGATGCTTCCCCTCTGGTCCCACTGTCTCGCCATTGTTCTTTTCTAATCTCCTCCCACTGGGTGCAGCCCCGTTCTCTGAGGCTATTACGCTGTGATGCGGGAGCAGTGGGGGAGACTTCTTTGCCATTTGTGCCACAGTGCCTCTGACTTTGTGTTGGCCGCTCTGGGATACAAAATGGAGCCTGGAAGGGATTTCCTTAGCACCATGGGAGGCAAAGGCCGCTCTGTTCCTTCGTGTTTCAGCTGAGTAAAATTTCAACCCTGCTCTCCAAGCTGCGTCAAAATGACTTCATCTTTTCATAAACTAACTGCAGTTTGGATTCTCAAACTGCAGTTTTCAGATATTATCGAATCTATCTACTTCCCAATTGGATCAATGCCCTTGGCATGGAAAAAGAATTAAAATAAGATAATCAGAGCAATGCATTCAACAATGAAAACATAGAAAAATGCAACACAGCAAGTCAGAAGGGACCTCCCAGGCCATCTAGTCTGACCCCCACCTCCAGCCAGCTCCACTCACGTAATCCCCAACGTCTGGGGATCCCCCAATCTTTCCTTGAACACCCTCACTGATGGGGCTCCCTTGGAAGCCCATTCCATATCCTAGGGGTCCTAACCGTCAGGAAGCACTTCCTGACATCCAACCTGAAGCCTGGTTCCTGGAGCTGTGCCCCACTGGAACGCGTCCTGCCCTCCACTGCCGGGAAGAACAGCTCACGGCCCTCCTCCACATGGCATCCCCTCACATACCTCTAAGACGCTAAAAGATCCCCTTGGTCTCCTCTTCCCCAGGCTGAAAAGACCCCGTTCCCTCCATCTCTCCTCCTATGTCATCCCTCCCAGCCTGGCTACCATTCTTGTGACCCTGTGCTGAACTGATTCTAACCTAGCTGTCTCTCCTACAATGTGAAACCCAGAACTGAACACAACACTCCAGTTGCGGGCACACCAGAGTCATTCTCATATATATAGATATAGGATATTTATATGCTATCCTATCGCGAAAGCCTCAGGACGGCTTACATAGATGAAATAATATAAAACATAACACGAATGAATTACAGATCAACACTGGTTGCAGTTAAAAACATAAAAGAACCAATATTAAAACTTATTAAAATATTGCTGAAATAAAAAGTTCTTAGCCTGGTGCCGAAAAACAAATAACGACAGCGCCGGGCGGACCTCTCTGGGGAGCGCATTCCATATAGAGTGGCAGAAGCCACGCTTCTGGCTATGCATCCAAGGGTGGTGCTTGCCTTCTTCACTGCTACATCACATTGCTGGCTCATGTTTGGCCTGCTGTTCACAAGTACCCCCAGGATCCCTTCCACAAGTGCTGCTCTCCAGCCACTTGTCCCCTGTCCTGTACCTGTGACACCTATTCCTGAGTCCCAGGTGCAAGACCTTGCACTTATCTACAATGAATGCCATCCTGCTGCTCCCTGCCCACCTCCACAGCCTGTCCAGATCCTTCTGGATCCGGAGTACCTGCTCCTCAGTTGTGGCCACTGCCCCCACTTTGGTATCATCTGCAAATTTAGTCAGTAGACCAGTTATCCCCTCCTCCAGGTTGCACAGAATCGGTCCCAGAACTGAGCCCTGGGGGACTCTGCTTGTCACCGGCTGCCATTCTGATTCCTGACTGAGAATCACCCTCTGCTTGTGGTCCATCAACCACATCCCGATCCTAATCCATTTTTAAAATATTAAAATATTAAATGTATCAAGGACACAATAATTTATGCAATGCCAAACAGACTGGGACCCTGGCCAGAGAATGCCAAGAGCTAGCAGTAAAGTTAACCTTGAAAGATTAAATACCTATTGGAAGACAAAGGACTTAACCTGCTGTCTAAGCATATACAGTGAAGATGCTCGGTGAATCCACCTGGAAAGGGGATTCCACAGTCGAGGGGCCAGTACAAAGAGGGCTCCTTAGCAGAAGGATTAGCATTACAGAGAAGCTCCTCCAAAGTAATCAAGCAGAAACTGGCAGGAGAAGGAGTTCCTTTCCATTCACGTCTTACCGAAAACTTTGGCCCTGCGCAATAATACACCAGTGGCTCACTTAGCAGTGGTGCTTCCTTGTTCAGCATTTTCCTGGGCTGCAACATAATCAGAAAGCGAGTGCCGCACCTCGAGACATGTGCTGGCCATTGCGCCTTCTTATGAAAACAGCATGCAGGAAGCAGCTGGCCAATTCAGGCTCCCCTGAGAGATCCTCGTCTTAGGAATGCGGGCACAAAGGCTGGGCAGTGCCTTGCTCAATGTTGGTGTCAGGTGACTCAACCATAGTCTTTTCAGAGGGAGTTTGCATAAAAGGTTTTATCCTTTATCCACACCCCCGAATCTCAGCTGCTCGCTTTCCCCTCTGTGTTTTGCTGTACATGATGCTTGAACAAGGAAGTGACTTTTTTAAACTCCTCATTGTTCACCATTTCACCAGGTTCAGGTGTATTCGTTTCAGCTGGTCACATATTTAGTAGCTCTCCATTACTGATCATTTTGAAAGGGGGTTGGAGGTAGGGCAGGGTAAGAATCTTGCTTCAGTTCTGTGATGATAAGAAGTTGCCAGATCTTTGTTCTGGCTGAGTACTTCTCAATATTCCCAGACTCTCAATTCTTGTAGACTCATCCGTGTTGAATTGATATCGGTTTTCCATGTCTAGGTTCTTTCTTTCTGCATGTTTCCAGATTTACAACCATCTCCAAACTTTCTCCATAGAGAAGTCGCAAGTTGGAGAATCATCAAGACTTTGCAAATGTTGCTCATAAAAGTCTGTAGCTGAATATCCCTGGATACTCAGCCAGAAGAGCAATTAAAATATTCTCACAGACGTCTTGTCTTCGACAGCGATTGGACAGTGGGACATAGTCTTCTCCATGATGGCATTAGCTGTACTTACTGAACTTGGTCACTGCACATGAGTAAGAATTTTGTTTCCGTTCATGATTTTTCTATGAATTAGTCAAAATTGGCAAAGTCCATCCTTAGGAGAGAAAGAACTTGATTACTTTAAAAAGCTGAATGCAGAAGAAACGGATCAGTGTGTCCATCCCTGGCTGGGGGACTTAGAAAACGGTGCTCAGTGGTGATCTGAGAAGTGCTAATTTGATCCAGCTCTCTCAAACTACATGTCTGGAATGGGGAACAATTTTCATCCTGCCTAGAACCACAGAGAACCATGGTCAGTTCAAATCGACCTAACTGGGCTATAGAGTCAAATAGATGGACCTGGCAGAAAAGAAGGGATGGAAGAGAAATTCATTGTATTCACATTTTAACAAGAATATACCTAATTTCAAGTCAGTAGGTTAACTAAAACACCGTCATCCTTTGAAATTCAATTCTAGTTTTTCTGCTTCTTTTGAAAACCTGGGTGCCCAGAACTGAACAGAGCATCCCAGGTGAGGTCTGACTAGTGCAGAGTTAAGGGGAACCGGTACCTCTCTTGTTCTGCCAGGTGGTTTTCCTTATCTTTCCCCTCAAGAAATGGCTACAGACAAAATGATAGCTCACACTCAGTGGTCGTGTATGTGTTGAGTGTGGGTTGTTGTTGAACCATAGGTTATCGTGTTGTCTGAACCCAGCTGTGCTAACAAGACAGGGCTTGTTAACAATGCAAACTCCACAAAGAGAACCCCGTGGTTTGTCGCTGGGTTCTTCATCATGGTTTGCTATTTCAGCTGGGTTCAGACCATGTGATAGCCCACACTTTAACAATCCACAGTTCAACAGCAACCCACACTCAGCCTGTGCTCAGACCCATCCTCTGAACTCTGTCGCTAAAATAAGTTTAGTGCAATGGAATGACACCTTCCACTGATGTCGTCCACTCCATCAGACCTTCAACATGCATTCCCAGGTGAGTTTCTTTTGCTCTCATGTGCACCTCTGGCACAAACGATCCTTGCACAAGCAGTGGGGACAAGTTTTCCAAATGTCCACACTGCTTTTCAAATACATCTTGCCAGTTTTGGAGTGATTCATGAAGTTGAATGTCCTTTTTCAAAGGTGAGACCAGCAAAGTGTTGACTTAAGTCAAGACTTGCCTCACTCTATGTTTTTAAAATAAATGTTTTATAATGTTTATTTTCCTAAATTAAACAACGTAAATAAAAATACAATTAAATAATTTATCCTTTCAGGAAGCCCCATTCCCCTTCCAATATCGCACTAAATCTTGTGAAAGTTAAAACCCTTTCCCTTTTATTAATACCTACTCATTAAGTGGTCCCCAAATATCGTCAAAATTATTCTTATTTGTAATGTCCCTTTTCACGTTAATATCACACATTAACTTAATAGCTATATTCCAAACCTCTCTGTACCAATCACTCAACTAATAATCATACTTTATTTTCCAATTTTTTGCTATAACTAATTTCACAGCTGTTAGTAAATTTGTTATTAGCTTTTTAATACTCCATTTCCACTGTTCCTTATAAAATATTATTATTTATTTGTTTTCATGTTTACAAGCCATTAGGTAGTTCACATAGACTCTCCAGGCAGCAAATACTGACAATAATGCAATTCCAGGATTTACTTCAATATTTAAACTCAGTATTTTACTACTTTCTTTAAGAGCTTCTTTCCAAAATTTCATTATATATTCACATCCCCACCACATATGGAAATAGGCGCCCACTCCCTGGCCACATCTGCAACATAAATCATAGAAACACAGAAACAGAGCAAGTCAGAAGGGGTCTCCTGGGCCATCTAGTCTGATCCCCGGCTCCAGCCGGCTCTGCTCACGACATGCTCACCATCAGAAGATTTATTCTCCATATTATTCATAGGATTCAATTTTACTAGGGTTAGAGACCACTTCCAGACTAGCTTTTAAAAAATTCCCTTTATTCTTCCTGACGTACGTTTTCGTATTCTCTTATCCCACATATTTCCCCACTTTTCATTACTTATCCCCCTTTTTAAGTTTGTTTCCCAGGATACTTTAAGCGGATCAGGCACCACTCTTAACCTAGAAGAAGCTTTTGTAAAATCCGTCCATCCGTCCAGCCATCCAGCCGCCTGTCCCCCTGTCTGTCCATCTGTCCAGCCAGCCATCCACCTGTCCAGCCGTCCACCTGTCCATCCATCCATCCATCTGTCCATCTGTCCGTCCGTCCGTCCAGCCAGCCAGCCACCCAATGTTGCTCTGACGTTCGTGTGGGGAGCAGTCCTCTGGCTGGAAGGTGCCACCTGGCCAGCTCTAGGAGAGCGCAGGGGGCCCTTCCGAGGTTGCGTGAGGACCCCTCTCAGCAGGGCGGGTGCTTCTATCCAAGGCTGGCTTCAGGACAAGTGCCGGGGGACATGCTGGGGGGCGGGGCAGGGAGGGGCCAGGCACGGCTGGCTTCCACCGAACCCGGGGGTGGGGGGGCTCTGCCCAATTCCTCAGGGCTTTTGGGTGGCTGCAGCTGGTCCTCTCCATGCTGTGAGGATGGGGGACAATGGAGGCCACCCCCCCCTTCCTACTCCTCTCGGGCTGAACTGGATGCTGGAAGCCTTCTGAGTTATGGGCAGACGAGTTGGATGGTGACCCTAAGGTACATTAGAGCTGCAGAAATAAAGAGCTAAACCAGACGCAGGTATTTCACTCACTGGAACTGGAGCTTTTCTAGCCCCCAGACGGTTTCAGGGGCCCCTGGACTGTGCGCCTGGTGCTGACTGGAGGAACCAGTCCTGCATCCCACCCTGGCAAATGCCTTGAAGTCTGGTTTCTCCCAGTTGGTTTTACCTCCCAGTTTAGGAACCTTGGGGGCAGGGAAGAGATGCACAACTTTGCTGGGGGGAAACAGCTGGTAAGCAAAGAGTTAAAGACCCCCTGGTGCTGAAACCCAGCCCTGCTAATGCCACCAGTCCCCAGAAAGGAGCCTCATGGGACAAAAAGGAGACTGAGAACCCAGCATTACCCATGTAACCCCAGGCCAGTGCGAGACACTGCGAATTTATGCGTCTTGAAGCCCTCAGGTCAAGACAAGACAAAACAAAAATGATTTTCCATGCACTAATCTGTCTGTCTGTCTGTCTGTCTGTCTGTCTCATCAAACTCAATCTGGGGCCATGAACTTTTCCTTCAGCTGTGCCTGTGGACAGCAAGGTGCGGGGAAGGTGGCCTCCCAGAGATCTGGGGCTCCCAATGAAAGGTTTGGGGTCACTGAACACCACCCCTGCCTTGTACCTCTGGATCTGTCCACTTCCACCCAGGACATCATTGTGGTCAGAAGAACAGGCTCCCTCCATGAATTTCTGGGAATGTCCGAGAGGGCTATGCCGTCAAGGCCTTGCAGCATCTCTTGGGAAACCACGAGAGTTTCCATGACTTGCAAACGCCACTGCAGGTAAGATGGATGCTGCTGCCTCTGTGCCCAGGATCCCACCTGAGTCCTCCACCAGCTATCCATGTTGGATCCCATAACGTGCCAATTATTGGATTGCCGGCACCGAACATTTTGCCCCCTCCCACCCTATGATATATTAAAATAATAGGATTATCCGGACAGAATTAATGGATTGCAGGATTCCTGGCGTCTTTACAATTTCTTGCAGCAGTAGTCTCACTCCTGGCCTCACTCATTTTCCATCTCTAAACCCCCCCTTCCCTTCCAGACCCCCCCCCCCGCTATGAATATGCAAGTGCTGTTTCACTTGCAGTCCTGTAGCGGAGCTGAGGCTCACAAGGCCGAAGCACAAGGACTTCTTCACGAGCAGGGATGCTCCCGGCGTCTGCCACCCCCTTCGGACTTTCCTGTTCCCTCCGAGCTGAGCTTCAGTCCTAAGAGTGACTGTGGGAGGAGATCCATATGTCCAGCAGCAATATTTACTCTTATTGATTCGTTATCGTCATCAGCATTTCCATCATTATCATCAGCATCACTGTTCAGATCTATCCCAGGCGATTGTCACGACGAGCACCCGCACTCCAGGGCAGCTGCACAATTTACTTCCCTGCTTCACTCTCTGACTCTCACCAGGGCTGGATATGTGCAAGGACAACTCTGGTATTTAGAAGAGTCGAACAGCAGCGCTGGAAGGGCCAGAGGACCACTGGGTCCGTCCCCCTGCTCAGCTGGCTGTCCAGTCGCAACTTGAATGCCTCCAAGGTGGGGGAACCCACAACTTCCCTAGGTCAGTGGTTCCACTGCTGTACTGCTCTAACCGTCAGGATGTTTTTCCTGGTATCTAGCCGGAATCTGGCTTCCTGGAACGTGAGCCAGTTAGTCCGTGTCCTGCATTCTGGGATGATCGAGAAGAGATCCTTCCTCTTAGTGGCAGCCTTTCAAGTCCTTGGAGAGGGCTCTCTTTTCTCCCTGCAGCCTGCTCTTCTGCACCCAGACGGAGGGGAGATAGGATAGCCTTCTAAATACACCCAGTTCTTCCCTTCTCTCCTCACAGGGCTTTGTTTCCAGTCCCTGGAACATCCTTGTTGATCCTACCATGAATCTACATGAGACCAGGCAGTGGATTTGGGGTGCTACGAAGGGGCACCGTATTATGGATCTTTTTATTTGGGGGGTTCTTACTCCCAGGAATCACTGGAGAAGCCCCTGATGCCGGGAATAATTGATGGCAAAAGGAGAAGGGGGCGGCAGAGGATGAGGGGGCTGGAGGGGGTCACTGGGGCGGTGGGTGCGGGCCTGGGTGGACTCCAGGGGATGGTGGAGGACAGGAAGGCCTGGAGGAATGTTGTCCATGGGGTTGTGATGGGTCGGGCACAACTTTGCGGCTAAACAAAAAGGCACTCCCAGGAAGCAGTACTGGTGAGATCTCCTGCCGTGGGTGTCCCTGTGACCTCTTCTTGAGACAGGCATGGTGTCATTTGTCACTCTCTCAGGCAGCTGAACCTCTTGGCCCAGGACTCTGGGGCTCTCTTTTCACGTTTATTTTTCCCCCTTACATCCCCTCTTCCAGTAACACACTGGGGAAAAAATAGTCTGTAAAACTGAACCAGTGTGCTTTGAAAATCACATTGCAGCCAGTTCAAAAGGCGTTTACACACTGATTTAAAAGTGGCGCTGAGCGATGATACAGCAGGAGGTGTAGCTGATCAGCCTGCTGGAGCAGGGCTGAAACCTTAAACAAAGAACTGTTGACCTGGCCAAGGTGACCAGGGGAAGAAAGATAACCTCAGCACCATTTGGGGGGGGGGGGGTGTCATTTGTGTGTTTTTTTCTGAAGCCTTGACCTTTCTTGCTGTGTTTGCAGTTGCTCCTGCCAAGGGTGTGTCAGGAGAAAAAAGGAAGTTTGCACACCTGGCAATGAGGACTTCTCAATGTCACAGCAAAGGGGTGGGAAACTGCTCGGAGGGCAGCTCCGAAGGTGAGCAGAGAAAGAGAAAGAATGGAGAAGGTGGGGCTGGAAGAGAGAGGTGAGACGAGTCTAGGGCATTCTTTTGGCATTGCTCAGTGATCGAGTTTCACAACAGGCACAATGGGAGATTCTTGAGGGATGTTGGGATGATAGAACCTCAGAGAACCTCCTTGTCGAATTCCAAAGTGCATCCTCCACATCCAGTTAGAAAGCAAAGATTTGAGACAGACTCTCTGGTCTACATTTCACAACTTTCCTGCAGTACACAAGGGATATTCCACCCTCCACCCCTGGTCACAGAATTGTTGCTATTTTTCAAAATGAGTAGTGTCTCTGAAATGTTTTTACTTCCATAAAAAGTGCTTCTACCTGGTAAGAAATCCTGCTTTCCATTTCAATGTATTGGTTACTGTAAGAAAACAAAACAACAAACGTACTCAGAAAGAATGTGACTCCAGAAAAGCCCTTCCGTGCACAAAGTCTTCACATTTATTGAGAGACCATACAATATCATAATACTGACCTCTTGCATGCAAGATAACAAAGTTTTCTGGTGGCATTTTGGTGTGGCAAGTATTTTACTGCATAAGGGACAAACCAGACAGGGACGCTTCAGCCTTTCCTGAGACTAATTTTGGAAGTCCCACCACACAATCAAGTGGGCTTCTCCTCCGTCATGGCTTCCATCCTCCCTGCTAAGTCCTCCCACTGTTGCCACATATCCCATCAGCCACTGCACTGAAATTCAACCCTAAGGTGCACCACTTCCTGTTCGTTCTGCTTTCCCCTTCCTTGTTGGTTTACACACAGAGGCAGAGTGGCTGGAACCGCTCCTGCAGTTGCTGCTCTTTCCAGGCACCTCTGTGGCAGCCATGGTCAAGGACCATGGAAACCATGATCCTGGGTTCAGACAGCAGGACAAGCCATGGTTCAGAGGAACCGCAGAACAAGCCATTGTTTCTCATCATGGTTTGTAAAGACCAAACATACCGTGGCAAAATATCATGCCTGGGTTCAGACCAATAATGGAACTGGGTCTGGATGGGTCACCATGGGTTCTTATGATGTCTGAACCCAGGCAGGGTTGATATGTTCAGGATGCCATGCATGTGCTAACAGCCCAGCTGCCACATTTGTACTAATTGAAGAAGCTCGTGGACAATCTTCAGGAGCAGCCCCCCAAAGAGAAGCCCTCTGCAGTAGATTAACCATGAGGGTCACGATGTGTGGGAGGCAAAGCCGGGCAGTGAAGAAAGCTGAGAGCAAGAAAATCGATGCATTCAAAAGGTGTTGCTGGAGGAGAGCTTTGCAGACTCTGGGCCAACAGAAAGATGCAATTGTGGGCCCCAGATCAAATCCAGCCAGAACTTGCCCAGGAGGCACAATGATGAGATTGAGGCTGTCGTACTTTGGACACACCATGAGAAGGCAGAACTTCTTGGAGAAGAGCATCATGCCAGGGAAAGTCAGAGGCAGGAGAAGAAAAGCAAGACCAACTGTGAGAAGAATTGGTCTAATTCAGGAACCCACAGCCTTGAGTTCACAAGAGCTGAGCAGGGCTGCCAAGGACAAGACCGTCCGGAGGTCATTCATTCACAGAAACTCCGTAAGTCAGAGATGACTTGGCAGCACAAAGAAATAGCAACAAACCATGATGGAAGAAAGCATTGTCTGGACCCCACCCCCAACACACACAATTTCATCCAGGGGACCCCCCCACACACAAACAATTTCATCTTGGGGTGATTGCCCAAGAAAAGCCATATCTGAAAGCAGCCATCGCTGACAATTCCCCAGCAATGCCACATTTGTTTATGTAACTGTATTTATTTAAAACATTTCTAGACCTCCTTCAAAGCAGGCATCTTTGGTTGCCTTCAGATACGTCTTTGAAGGTCCTGGTTATTTTCCAAACGATGCAGAAATTTGGGGTCCAAAATTAGGAGCGGGGGTGTAATCTTGCCTCCTCGAAAAACCTAGGCCAACAGAAAAACAAAGCCCGTGTGTTTTCCCCAGAGCAACCCGGCTGGGTGCTTCCAGGGCTGCTGCTGCTTTCAGAAAAGTCAATCCTCCTCCCGTTTGTTTCTACTCTAATGATCCTGCCTCGTGGCTTCCAAATTGTTTAATTGCTGAGCAATTATCCATTACGTGCCGTGATCCCATCCTGGCAAATGGCTGGTGTCACTTAAAGGTACTTGGAACCAGGGAACACATGTTTACCCTGGGTGCTGAGACACTGAATGGGCCCGTGGCGCACGGTGCTGTGAGCATCGATTGCCCCCAAATAGCTACCAAGCGCCTGGAGCAGCGATTTGGTTGGTAAGCGCACGCCGACGGGAAGGAAGGGGAAGCAGCGGGTAGCTCGAGGCAAGGAAGGAGAGAACGGACGCCTTCCGCCTCTTCGGCCACCACCGCTTTGGCCCTGCTCCCTGCTCGCTCCGGGGCCTGGGGGGCAACCCTTCCACCATGGGGCCAGCCATCTTTCTACCGTGGTCGCCTGCAAGGTGGCACCGCTCCAGAGCCGTTCCTCCAGGAATCCTGCCTGCAGTGGGCTTGGAGACCTTGCTTGGAGAGCTTCCTTGCCTGGTGGCCGGCCCTCCGACGAAGCGGAGTGAGTCAGCTGCCTCATGCGGCAGGTGCTGGGAGGGGGCAGACAAGCACTGGAGGAAAGACCTGCGGACCCTCAGGGGGCCAGGTGGCTGCCTCAGGTACTGTGGAGGGTGCTGAAGACGGTTTTCTCGGTCAGCCTGGACAGCGTTTGGACAAAGGCGCAGGAAGGCTGCCTTCTCATTCTTCACACAGTTGGCTGCTGCCAACACCAGTCAAAAATTATTTCCGTATTACGTTTTCATGCCATCAATTAGAGATGCGTGAGGAACCTGGTGCGGGTTGGAGACCCAACAGATTCCCTGGGTTTGGCTCCCTGACTGCCCCACAGGCTCACTCGGAGTTCGGCTCTGTGGGGACTGTGCCGAGCGCTCTCCCAGAGGGCTCACTGGGAACTGAGTCCTGCACAACCAGCAGCAGCTCCCTTCCACACGTGTCTTTTGCAGCCTTTGTTGACATGACACAGAAGGCTGGCAGGTGCGCAACCCTCGTTCCGCAAGTTCGTGGACTTCCTCTCGGCTCAGCTCATTTTGCAAGACAGAGCCAAGCACAAGAGGAAGTCTGTGAACTGCAGAGCTCCGTCGCAACACTGCTATCGGTAGCTGAAGCTTTCTGGGCAATCCACAGTCATTAAAGCCAGGCAAAAAATGAACAAACTATAAAGGTTTGTATGTTTACAGCAGCAGCATAAAATTGAAGCAAAAGCCAAAGTAAAATCTAGCAGCAGTGCGAAGTCTTCAAATTAGAAGGAGGGCAACCAACATGATCCAGCGGTTGGAGACACGGCCCTGTGAGGACAGAGTGGAGAACCGGGCATGTTCAGCCTTGAGAAGAGAAGGCTGAGCGGGAACATGATGTCCTTCTATAGGGACTTAAAAGGCTGTCTCAAAGAGGGAGGTCAAGATCTCTTCTTGTTGATGCCAGAGTGCAGGACATGGAATAATTCAAGTTGCAACAACCCAGATTCAGGCTGGACGTCAGGAGAAGCTTCCTCGCTGTCAGAGCAATACGACAGTGGAACCAGCTGCCCGGAGAGGTGGGGGGCTCTCCCACACTGGAGACATTCAAGGTGAAACTGGACAGCCACCTGAGTGGGATAGTGTGAACTGGTGTCCTGCAACAGCAGCAGGTTGGACTCAATGGCCTTCATGGCCCCTTCCAACTCCACTATTCTATGATTCTATGAAATACTAAAACGTTTAAAATAACAGAAATAGGAAGACTAAAATCCCGGATAAGTGTTCACTGGCAAGCGTATGGTACATGCAGCAGGGTGTGTGTCTCTGCGAAGCTCCTCCCAGACCTGGGGTGCCCCAAGACGAAAGGCCAGCTCCTTCGCAGCAATGCAGCCCACTTCCCCTGGCGGGCTGCCCAAGAAGGACCACTAAGAGTCAGGTGTAGAGGTGTCTCCTCGGTATCTCACTGTACGCTCATGAGAAAGCTCCCCATACTCTGGCGTCTCTTAGGCGGGACCACACCGCTCCCGTTCTCTCACCCTTTGCAACCGGGACCTGCCTATTTGTTAGCAGTTTGCTTCTCCCATTGTTTGACCTGCTTTTATCTAGCTCCTCAGCCAGAAGGGCTTGTGGAATAGTATCCTCCCAGTCAGTAAAAGAAACGTCGAAACAGAGCTAGTCAGAAGGGAACTCCTGGGTCATCTAGTCTAACCCCCTGCTTCAGCTGGCTCTGCCTACCATGTGCATGTCGAGAGGACACTCCCTGTCTGAAGATTTCAATTCTCCAAAGACATGACACACGAGGAAGAGGGGATGAGAGTGGAAGAGGAAAAATAAGTGGTCTGTCAACACGGGCACCGCAATGACCATTCTTTCCCCTCTCTGTACAGCTTGTTGGAATGGCTGATGGTGGAGGCGAGCCTGACTGGAGCAGGGATCCCATGGCTAGGACCAGGGCAAAGATGGTGACTTCTTTGGCTCTTTCTGCATCCTGGGCATCCAGTCATCGTCCAGTTTGCTTGCCCTTCGTGGTAAAGGGCCATTTCATTCATCATGTGGAAGCAAACCTGGGGCAGATGCATGGCTTTGAAGCAGCCCGGAATCGCTGGGTCTGCGTGTGGCTGCCCCTTGTGGTGAACCACAGAACTGCAGGCAGGGCCTCCTCAGGGAAGAAACCACAGGCCCAGGAGGGACTCTTTGCCGCAGGGCAGGTTGGCCGTAGGACCTTCCTGCACAGGAGTGCCCATAAAAGGACCTTGCTTTGGCAAGACGAAATCCACAACGGATTCAGGAAGCTGGAGGAATACACAACAGATGCGGACGAGTTCACTTTGCAAACATTCCAGCTTGTGGCTTCTGCAACGGACAAGCTTCTTCCAAGTCGCACAGATTGTACGGACGTGAGGAGCATTTTTAAATTGCAGATAATTTTATGCACATTTGGCCATAGAAGACTGTGCAGTCTCAAAATGACCACAGATGCAGATTTCCTGCATAGGTTAAAGCACAAACACACACATTTTGGAGGGATATGCATATTTTCAGAAGTGGGCATTTTCCAACTCCAAAATCCAATTCTGCCAATGAGTGGACAAGGAAGCACAAGGTGAAGCAGAAATGGAAAGATTTTACATCCCTGCATCGCACACAATAAGGTTTTCTTGAGCTCCAGCAAGTTTCTGAAATCTTGTTCATTTTTTGGGACTTCAGGATTTCTGGCTTGTTTAAATTTTTCCTTAGTTCATGGCTTGCTCTTTTGTCCTGGCAAATGGCTGGTCATTTGCTGATCAGCTCTGACACGGAGATGAGAGGACTCTGCCACTTTTCCCAAGTTCCATCTCTTGCTATCCCCCCCACAACCCTTCCTGAATTCTGGTTTAAGTCAGAGAACTTCTAAAGCAATCCTTCTGAAATGGGAGCAATCACAGTTTATGGCCATCTTTCCTCCTACATCAGTGTTTGTGCTGAAGCACTTCAAGAAGGTTGTTTTTAATGTGTTTGCACACAATGGTTTAAAGAGCTCCCCTAGCTGCCCCTGCTAGGTAGCTGTCTATAAAACTCAGGGCCTTCTCCATGGCGACACCGCACCTGTGCAATATGCTCCCCAAGGAGGCTCGCCTGGCACCTTCGTTGCTCCGTTTCAGTGCCAGGTGAGTTCCATGGTTGCTCTTCCCTCAGACAGTGTATACCGTACGCTCCATGCGGGATCCTTCCTCTGAGCACTTCCCGGACTGCATTTTTATCCTTGCCTCATAAGCCTTGCAGAATTATTGGCATGGTTAAAAACAGGGCAAATGAATGAGCTTCTGTGACACTCAGGGACTGCTGCACCCTGCTCAGCACAACACAGAAAGGGTTGTGGGAAAGGTAATTGCTCACATACACAATGGTAATGTAGATGTGGGGAGAGAGCAGTGATGCCCCCAGGAGGATCAGCGGTTGCAACAGAGGGGGTGGTAAGAAGGGCCATTCCAACAGCTGTACTCTGTCACCAGGCAATGGCCATTCCTTCAGGCTGCTGCTGAGGAAGATGGGAGGGAGAGTCATTCATAGAAACATAAAACAGCAGAGTTGGAAGGGGCCAAGAAGACCATCCGCTCCAACCTCCTGCTTAATGCAGGAGCACAAGTTAAACCATCCTTCTCAGATGGCTGTCCAGCTGCATCTTCAGTGTCTCCAGGGTGGCAGAGCCCGCCACCTCCCTAGGTCATGGGTTCCACTGCTGTACTGCTCTAACCGTCAGGAAACTTTTCCTGGTATCTAGCCGGAATCTGGCTTCCTGGAACTTGAGCCTGTTATTCCGTGTCCTGCATGCTGGGATGATCGAGAAGCGATCCTGGCCTTCCTCTGTGGCAGCCTTTCAGGTATTTGAAGGGTGCTATCCTCTCTTTCCTCAGTCTTCTCGAGGCCAAACATGCCCGTTCTTTCAGTCTCTTTTCACAGGGCTCAGCTTCCAATCGCCCTTTGCAGCTTGTCTGCATCTTTCTTAAACGGTGGTGCCCGGAACTGGACACAGGACTCCAGAGGAGGCCTAAGCAGTGCTGAATAAAGGGGAGCTAGTAGCACACATGACTTGGAAGCGATACTTCTATTAGTGCAGCCTAAACCAGCATTTGCCCTTTTGCAGCCCCATCGCAGTGTTGACTCAGGTTCAGCTTGCGAGCGACAGCACGTCCAAGACCCTTCTCACGTGCAGGGTTGTTGAGCCAAGTACTCCCCATCTTGTGGTTCTTTTCCTTAGGTGCAGACTTGACATTTGTCCCCACTGAATGTCACTCTGTTGCTTTCAGTGCAGAGCTCTAACCTACCAAGATCACCTTGAATCTGTCTTCGGGGGTATTAGCTGTCATTCTCTCTGCCCAGTTTTGGGTCATCTACAAATTGGATAACCATTCCTTGCGCTTTCTCATCCAAGTCATTAATGAAAATGTTGAAGAGCACCTTGCCCAGGACGAAACCCTCTGGCACCCCGCTTGTCAGCTACCTCTCCCCAGTTTGAGAAGGTGCTGCTGACTTTGAGTCCGATTCTGTAGCCAACTGTGGATCCGCCTGATTGTTGTACCATCTAGCACACTTTTTGCTAGTTTGCTAATCAGGATATCATGTGGCACTTTAGAAACATAGAAACAGAGCAAGTCAGAAGGGGTCTCCCAGGCCATCTAGTCTGACCCCCGGCACCAGCCGGCTCTGCTCACGACATGCCCACCATGTGCACGTCCAGCCTATCCTTGAACATCCGCACCGATGGGGCCTCAACGACCTCTCGTGGAAGCCCATTCCACACCCTCGGGGTCCTGACTGTCAGGAAGTGCTTCCTGGCATCCAAATGGAACCTTGGTTCCTTGACCTTGGCTGCATTGGAGCGCGTCTTGCCTTCCTCTGCAGGGCAGAACAGGTCTCTACCCACCTCTGTGTGACGCCCCCACACATGCCTGCATGTCGCCCACAGATCCCCTCTGAGTCTCCTCCAGGCTGAAGAGACCCAGTTCCCTCCATCTCACCTCATATGGCATCCCCTGCAAACCAGCCACCAACCTTGTGGCCCTACGCTGCACTGACTCCAACCTGGCTATATCCCTCCTGTAATGAGGGGCCCAGAACTGAGCACATAGAGTGGCAGTAACCCCTCTCTCGATCCAGAAGCTACACTTCTGGCTATGCAACCAAGGGTGGCGTTCGCGCTCTTGACCACCGCATCAAAGCTTCACTTTGCTGAAGCTCAAGATATATTATGTCCATGACATTGCCACCGTTCATTAGGGAGGTTAATCAATTTTTAAAAAATCAAATTAGTCTGGCAGGTTTGTTCTTGAGGAATCCATGTTGGCTTCTAGTAATCACTGCATTGCTTTCAGGGTGTTTACAGACCGAGTGCTTTAAAATCTGCTCCTGAATTTTCCCAGGGATTGATGTCAGTCTGCCCGGTTCTTCTTTTCCCTTCTTGGAGAGAAGGACATTTGCCCTTCTCCAGTCATCTGGCACTACCGCTGTCCTCCATGTCTTCTCGAAGATAACAGACGGTGGTCCTGAGCTCCTCCACCAGTCCCTTATGACTCTGCGATATTCATCGGGCCCTAGAGATTTGAACTCATTCAACCCAGTTAGATGTTGCTTGGTCAGGTACTTCCTTTTCATCAGAAGGTCATAGTTCTTCATCTTGAAGACCTGTGTTGTGGGACAGCCCACAGTCGCCCTACCATGGGTTCCACCATCTCTCTGGAACCGCTCCGTCCGTCTTCTCCATTCCCTGAAGTGTCTCCAGCTGCTTAGCAGCGCTGACCGGAGTACCCACAGAAGGGACTGGTTCCCTGGTCCTCCCACCCCCTGCTGGTCCTCCATGCAGGAGGCCACTGACACGCTGTGTGCCCCAAGCTGCCACTTCAGACAAACCTGTAACTCTACTACTGTTCCTGGGGCTGCAAATACATCCAGGGGTGTAGGATTGACGTGACAGCACCCCCCTCAAAGCTTAAATCCCTGTTCTCTTTGGCCTTCTTGAGTCATGAATAGAGGTTGTTCTAAAGCAGGAAGAGGAATAATGGGAACACACACACACCCGAAAACTGGTCCTTTTTCTTACAATAGAATTCGCTCAACAAAAGAGGGTAACAAAATGGCAGAAAATACCTGCCATTTCCCACCAAATAGCCCTGATTCAGTACCAGAATTGAAGGCTGATGATGAAAGCTGCTGCTGAAGATGCAGAAGATGGAGTGTGGGTGTGTGTATTGTCATCCAGGGGTTGCTTTTTATTCGTACCACAAGGAGGGCCTATTAAAAAACAACAACCCACACCCCAGAATCTACTGCCGAAGGTAAAATGCTCCTATTAAAGATGAATTTCCTCTCTATTAGCACCCCCATCTGAAGCTCATGATGTTGTTTTGTGCATCGGTTTGAATGACGGACGGGGAGTGTGAAGACCCCTTCCTTGGGCTGCTTCTCGTCCAGACCTTCCCTTTCGCTGCCTGGCCCTGGAGAAGTGTTCTGGATCAAGAGCAGGGCTGGATCCCAGGGAGTTTGGGATCTGGTCTGTAGGACAGAAGGAGGAGAACTATTTGCAAACATGCTTTTGCGTCTGTTTAGGTGGAAAAGGTGCCCCTCTTTGTGGAAATGCATGTGTGTATTTGAGAAGAAGGCATTTGATTAGGGGGCAGAAAACAACCCAGGCAGAAAGATTCCGGGAGGCTGCAGGGGTGGAAGGGCATGTGGGAAAAGCCCAGCTCCTTTGAGGGATCTGATGCAACAGAGGTCATCAGAGCCCCTGGACCTTTTTTTCAGCAAGTGGCCACGGGCAGCCCGGTGCTGGGGAACATGGGCCTCCACTTGGGGCTCCAAAGGAAAGATTCCTCTGGCCCTCAACAAAACCTCTGCTGGCGGTCAGCAAAACTGCCACCGGCAACTCCTGCTGCTCTCCCTGGAGCACAACCATTGTTGGCACGGGCCCTGGCTGGGGATGATGGGAGTTGAAGTCCAAATGCCTGGAGGGGCCAACTGGGCCACCAAAGCACACAATCTGGGGCGCGATCCGTCTCCGAAGGCATCCCAGGACCCTCCCGGCAGACAAAGCCCTCCTGTCTGTCCAGGCTGTTGGAGGGAGGGGAGGAGGCCCCACTATCAGTCTGGCAAGGTAGGATCAGGGTGTAAGGACGGATCACGACCGCAGCAAGAGCCAGCACTGCATTCCGGGGTTTACACAGCCGTCCTGAAGACTCGAACCGATTGAAAGAACATGCGGGATCATCGGGATCCCTCGCCCGCCGGGCCCGCATTTATGGGGTGCAGGGGG
>NW_025335761.1:62179920-62187929 GCF_004798865.1 Varanus komodoensis
TCTTGCCCCCGTGCGCCTGCCTGCCTGTACCTGCCTGCCTGCCTCCCTCCGCTTCCCCCTCGGCCTTTCCTCCTCCGCTCCCTCTCCGGTCTCTTCTTGCGCCCTTCCCTTTTCCCTCTCTCTCGCTTCTCCCTCTGGCCTCCCTCCCCCTCTCCCCTTTCCGTTCTTTCCCTCGTTCCCGTCTCTTTTCCCCTTCCTCCTCCTCTCCTCCTTCCCTTCTCTATCCCGCCTTTCCTCCCCGCACCCCCGGTTCTTTTCCCCTTCCTTTCCCTCATCCCACCCTTCTCCCTGCCTCCCCCTCTCTTCCCTCCCTCCCCTCCCTCGCCCTCTTCCCGTACGCTTTCCTCTCTCCAATGGGTCCCTTTAAGCCGTCTCCAAAGGCGCCTTTATTTTTATTTATTTTTCGATTTATATCCTGCCTTTTTCCTACAAAGGGTTCAAGGCAGCTTACATCATCTCTCCTCCTCCATCTTATCCCCACAACAACAACCCTGTGAGGTAGGCTGGGCTGAGAGTCTGTGGCTGGCCCAGAGTCACCCAGTTGGCTCCATGGCTGAGCGGGGACTCGAACCTAGATCGCCTGAGTCCCAGGCCCATGCTCTCAACCACTATGCCACACTGCCTTTGCAGGGTACCTCCTTCTCCCGGGGTTCAGAGGCCTCTGCTGCGGGTGTGCCGCTTCTCTGGCGGGGTGCACTGGAGCACGAGTCAGGCACGTGCAGCAGCCGGGTGGATAGGTCGGGCAGGATCGGGACCCTTCCTCCCTGCGAGCAACAGGCGTGCAGGACAGTTTCCTGGAAGGGTTTGGAAGGCAACGACCCGTTCCCTTTGTACCTGGAAACACGCAGAAATGCGCTGTGATTTGCCTGGCGCATCGCGCCCCCCCCGCCCCGCCGCCCCCCCCGCAGCCTCACGGAGTTTGCCCGGGCGCCCAGGCCTCGTGTCGCAGGCGCTCTTCCTGACGACCTCCTGGTCGCGTGCTTTTGAGCAGAAACGCGTGTGCTTTTTCTTCGAGTAAACAGACGGGCGAGGGCTGAAACTCGCGCCTGGATCCAGGCCATTCTCCCGCTGCGTGATTCCCGAGATGCCCGAGAGGGGAGGTCACCAATGCAGCGAAACCGTCGCGTTTCTTCCGCTCTGTCTGTCATTCTCCCGGCTCCGGCAAGCGGCGATGCCGAGTTGTGCAACACACGGCCACGATTTTGACCCACAAGTTGCGGAAAGTGCTACCCGCTCCGATGAACAGGCAGGCAGTGGAACGAACGGGGGGGGGGGGGGGGGGGAGAGGAAAAAGCTCTCTTCCACAACTGGGTGCGATCCTATGGCTAGTTGTGCAGAAGCCGTTCCAGGAAATGCTCCTTTTATTTATTTATTATTTATTTATTAAAATATTTTTATTTTTATTTATTAAAATATTTTTATTTTCCTTCGAGGGGAAGAGGAGGCGTACCCCAAGCCAAGAGCCTTCTGCAACCTGGCGCCCTCCAGTCTTGCTGGACGGCGACTTCCATGGTGCCTCTGGCAGCCATGATGTATCCAGTGCACGGTTTGTGTATGAAAGCAACGAGGAGGAGGAGGAGGAGGAGGAGTCTGGGGGCAAGGACAGGTTTAGTAGTGGGCCATTCCCTCCCTGTGGCTTCTCTCACAGCAGAAGCCCCCTCCTTTTGGTTAATTTCATTTTACCACACTGGGAACAGACCACTTAAGAAGCCAAGACAGGGAAACCAGCTGTGCAAGGGTGCCAGACGATTCTGGAAATCCAAAACCCCAGCATCCAAACCCCGACGTCACTTCCTGCCAAGCCGGGCTGGGCTACTCACTGGCCCTCTTCAGTTTGGCCCACCAAGGACTCCCCCACCCTCTCCCCTCCCCTCCCCTCCGCTCTCCTTGTCTCACAGTTCGCGTAGCTTTTATGGGTCTGTGGTTGCAGCCACCCATGCCCCCCCACATGCATCATGGTCCTGCGTGTTTGCTCTCTGGGGATGATGGAAGTCCCTGTCCAATACATCTCAAAATTATGATGCTGGGGAAAGTGCCCTGCCTGGAAAATTCTGAACCCTCTTCCTGCTGCCCAACCAACTCCTTGAGTATCCTAGAGGAAAAGGCAGCTTAATGGGGAGGTGGGATGGGTCCCCAGAGGAATGAGTCTGGCCCATTTTATTGTTGAAGAAAGATGAGATGCAGAATAAACATTCCAGCTGATCTTGGTTGGTTGACTGTAAACTTTTAAGCCATTTCACTCCATTTCAGTTCTGCATCATCATTATTATTATTATTATTATTATTATTATTATTATTATAATAACATTTCTATGCCGCCCCTTGCCGAAGCCTCGGGGCAGCTTACAACACAATAGGATACATTGAAATACAATAGAACATAATAAATTACCACTAAATACAAAAATACAAAAAATACACTGAGATACAATAATATAAAATTAAAATTAACAGTATAAAATAAGTAAATAAATAATATAGGAGGAGAGAAGAGCAGGAAGAAGAAGTTGCCCTGGCCAGATCATATGTTTTAACAATTAAAATGACGTTTAAATAAAAAGGTCTTTACCTGGCGCCGAAAAACCAGTAACGACGGTGCCAGGCGGATAAGCCGTGTACCCACTTGACGCTGACTCAGGGCAGGACTGGAGGAGAGCCAGGGAGGTCATTCTGCAGCCTCGGCAGCAGCAGGCCAGAGTGGGTGAGAACGTGGAAGGCCTCTGTCGGCTTGTTGCCCATGTGTCGCGGGGCTTAAGAGCACGGGTCTGGGGCTCCAGTGATCCGCGTTTGAATCCCACTCAGTGCACCAGTCCCAGACTCCCAGCCCAGCCTACCTCCCAGGGTGGCTGTTGTGGGGATAAGATGGAGAAAAGGAATTGAAATATTTATTTATTTATTTATTTAAACCGTTTTTATGCCGCCCCATTTGCAGAAAGCCTCGGGGCAGCTTACAACAATCATAAATAAACATAAATAAACAATTTGTACAATTCGAGTTAAAAAACCGGAAGCATCTCGGCATATACCTAAAAATCCCATAAATACAATTCATAAGTTAACAATTAAAATAACTTTTAAATAAAAAGGTCTTGGCCTGGCGCCGAAAAACAAATAACGACGGCGCCAGGTGGACCTCTCTGGGGAGCGCATTCCATAGGTGGGGCGCCACCGCAGAGAAGGCCCTCCTCCGGGTGCTCACCCTCCTAATATCATTCACGGAGGGTTCCCGGAGAAGGGCCTCTGCTGCCAATCTTAAATATGTAAGCTACCTTGGGTTCCTCAGAAGGAAAAAAGGCAGGATATAAATTTAACCATTTTAGTTTAATTCAGGAGAGAGTGGGACTCCACTGGTGACTTCTCTCCATTGGAAGATATTTCCACTCTGTCTTTTGTTCTTTAACCAGTTGGAGGTCCATAAGAGGGCCCCTCCCCCTTTTATTCCAGGACTGCTAAGCTTGCTCAGGAGCCTTTTGTAAGAGGCTTTGTCAAAAGCTTTCTGGAAGGTCAACTAAGCCATGGCTACTGGATCAGCCTTTTCCATGTGCTCATTGACACACTCCAAGAACTACGTAGTGAGACAGGACTTATCCTTGCAGAAGCCATGCTGATCCTTTTTCAGCAGTGCTTGTCCCTCTCTGTGCTTACTGATTTTAAGAACGCTGTCGACCAATTTATCCAGAAGAGAAGGTAAGCTAACCAGCCTGTAATTCGATGGACCTCCCCCCTCCCACAGCCTCCACAAATCCCATCTTAACCATTGGTGTTACATTGGGCATTCTCCAGACTTCTGGTACAGAGACCAATCTTATTAATTAATTAATTAATTAATTAATTGGGGTATTTCTAACCTGTCCAATCACTATGCATCTCTGGATGACTTACAAACAAAATGCAATAAATACAGCACTATAAAAAATCATAAATACCCTAACAAGAATGAAAATGCACAGGCAAATCCAACTGCCTGCATGGCTCTGCACGGAGCTGGCGTGCGGAGTCACCTTTGCTAAGCGGGAAAGGTGCGGGCCTGCAGCTGGATGGGCGACCACATGTGGGAGCAGAGCTGGGGGTTAGATCTGGTGGCCTCACAGGCCCCTTCCAACTTTTCTTTTTCTATTCTAGTGCACAGGGGGGTAAAATCTTTCACAAGCGTGTAACAGCTCGGGCCAGAGTTGGCCATGCCTAACCCTGGCAGTGAGTGCAGGCCACGATCCAACCAGAACATGTGAGTGCAGACACCTTCATGCGCCAGGTGGTATACCTAGGTATGGAGCTACCGGGAAGGTGGACCATCACCCAAAGGCGGATGGTTGTATTACAGCGCCTGGAGCAACAGCCATTCAGACATCCAACAGGCTGGCTCCTCTAAAAACACAGGCTAAGGTGGCCTCCCTGCGAATTCTCACCCGCCCTGCCAGCCTCGGGTGTGTTCCAGCCTCATGGACAGTGAGAGGACAGTGAGACGAGTAGAGGGAATCCACCCATTCTTTTGCAGTTTTGCTCTGGCAAGCCTCGCTCAAGTTATTTGCCTGCAAATACACAGGCTGCCCTCAAGCAGGGGCCCTTCTGATGGGTGGGGAGTACATTTTCCATCATCCCCAGCTGGGTAGAGATGATGGGAGGTGCCATGCAAGCATCAGGAGGGCACCAGGTTGGGGTGCTGTTGAGAGAGTGGAAAGGGTCTTTAGGGCTGCTTCCTGGCTCCTTTTGAAAATATGTGGTCCTCCCGGCACCCTGCCTAGGGTTAGTTCCGTGTCTGAATTGAGCAGAATTATTAATACTAGTATTGGCTTCATTTCTGTGCCACCTGATAGCCAAAGCACCCTGGGTGGTTTATGGCAACACACAAAAGCAAAGACCACGGATACAATAAAATACTACATATTTTAACATACCAAACTTAAAAACAATTCAACAGCAAAATGACGTCAATACACGCAGCCCATCCTGCCATGAAGCACCTGGACAAGAGGGCAGAGTCAACTTGGTGCTGAAAAGGTGAAGATGCTAGCAGCAGGTGCGCCTCTGTAGGAAGATAATTCCATCATCTGAGAGCCACCATGCAGAAGTTTCTCTCTCTCTCTCATTATCACTCTTTGAGCTGTTCTTGGATGGACAATTCAGGCATTAATTGTAGTGTCCGGATAGATCTGGGTTGGGAGAGGGGTCCAATTAGAAATACTCCTCTCTCTTAGTACGGGCTAAAAGAGTTCTTATTTAGAGTTTAGCGTTCTTGTTCTCTTGACAAAAACTCTTGCCAGTTTTTTTCCAAAGAGGAAACAACCAGTACATGTTGGATCTCTTGAACTGGCCTAAGATACCCTGCCCTGCTCAAGCTCTAGTTCAAATCCTTCTGCTCTTTCTGGCTCAGCTCCTTTGTGTCCTCCGTAAAATGGGAACAGAAAGCACCAAGGACTACAGACAGGTGCCATGCTTCATTCTGTGCCTCACTTCCGGAGTGCGGACCTGCTCGCGCGTGGCTGTGCCCATAGGACCAACGGCACACGCTCGCAGGAGAAAACGATGCGCTTGCAGTGTATCTCTCCCTCACTCAAGACACCCTTTCTAGTCCATTTCCCAGCCCATTTCCAGTCCCTCCCACTGCCGCCCACAGCAGTCAGCCGGCACCCCTGGGCCAGCGACCCCACATCCTCCTTTTGCTCTCCCGGACTGTCTTTTCCCCTCCTCTGGCGCAACCCTGAATACTTTTCCGTTTCTGCAGACTTCCCTCTCCAGGGCAGGACTGGTTTTCTGCTGTGGCTCAGAGCATCCTCCCTCTGGGCTACAGGTCTCTCCCGCGCCCCGCCCCGCCCCGCCCAGGTTCGCTACTGAACGGCGCTACACCTGATTCCTCCCTCGGAGCCACGGGTGCCTCCGCTTCCCCGTCCTGGGGACTGGGGCACAGGGTTGCTTCGCCGCTGCTGCTGCCGCTTTGGGAAGGCACCGCAACCGTCATAAGCCTGTCTATCGATTAAGCTTTGCCAGGCCCCTGGACGGAGAGAAAGACAAACGGGCAGGTCCTGAATCCGATCAAACCTAGAGGCAAAAAGACCAAACTGAGGTTGTCCTGCTTCGGCCAGATCATGGACTCCCCGGAGAAGACAGCCCTGCTCGGGAAAGAGGAAGGCTGAGAAGAGGGAGGCCAACTCTGGGATGGATCAAGTCCGCAAGGGGAGCCGCAGCCTTTCTCTGAGCTGGGCTGCTGAGGAGAGACCATCTCGAAGGGCTTTCATCCGGGGGTCACCATAAGTTGGAGTTGGCTTGCCAGCACATAGCGGCTACTCTTGAGTAAACGCTTCCTCTGCCATTAAGTGAGAGCTCATCACCTTCCTGCTGGTGTTGATATTCAGGGAGGCTTAACCTGTAGAAGGCGAGCCAGCGCAGCAGACCTCACCTGGCTTGTGTCACGTGGAAACAGCCCCCTTTTATTCACGGAAAACCGGAGAGGGTGGAGAGGTCCCCCTCCCTCCCTAAAGCGCTCCACTGGAAAAGTTAACCTGCAGTGCAAAGCGTATTTAAGATATAAGTTACACCATGGAGTAAGCGTGCCGAGCAACCTTGGGACTGATTTTGGATTCAACCTGCACAGCCCGGCACTAAGGTTGCACCCCAAGCCAGTCCTGCTCAGAGACGATGCACCGAAATGGTTTAAGTTGTTGTGTCAATGTGCGCTCGCTCGCTCGCTCGCTCGCTCTCGCGCTCTCTCTCTCTCTCTCTCTCTCTCTCTCTCTCTCTCTCTCTCTCTCTCTCTCTCTCTCTCCCCCCCCCCCCCCATCTGTGCAAGGTGAGCTGAAAACAGAGCCATGGCCCTTTGTGGGAAGAGCTTGGAAGTCCAACATGCTTGCATCGTGTATTTCTTCTCTGCTGCTCAAGACTAGCATTACTGCAATAACCTGTTCCCCCCGACCCTGTCCAAGAAAATCCTCTTCCCTGGACATTCCTCCTCCCTCCTTCAGCACCTCCTTCATAGCCACAGCCCCATCCACCCAAGTCTTTGAATTTGGGGTGGTCAGCCCCCTTGGGAGAGTCCCTTAAGGAGTTCGCCTTTTTGGGACTAGCACAGATGGGCCAGGAGGCTATGAGGAATGGTGCTTTGCCGTGTGTGACAAAGTCACACCTTTGGGATAAACCTTTGGGGCTTTGGGGACGCTTCTCTTCCCTGGACTCCATCCTCCAACCTGAGACGAGCTTCTGAGGAGATGGAGATGCCAAGCAAGAAAGCTTGGATCGTTCTGAGAATGTGTTGAACCCAGACAAATCTTCGGAGCGCTTTCTGCTAGTTATCTTGTGATATGACCGCCAGTACAACCCTGTAAGGTAAATCAGTATTATTCATAATAGTCACTTCATGCTGAAACATACCCGGGGTTAGCTAGCTAGCCGGTTCATGGCGGAAATGAAAATTTATCACTGTTTCTAAGCTCCGTGGCAACAAGGCCATTTCCGTGTATGTGCAGATTAATCTGAGGCAGAATTTGGGGTGGCCTGCCGAGTTTTTATTCTTATTTATTTAAGTGTCCTTATCGTAGTCTCTGGATGGTTTAACAGTAAGGCCAAAATAAAATAAAAGGCAGCATCCCATATAATTCTGAGGTCTCCAGTGTAACAGTTTTGCTTGGTCGAGTTTGAAAGAAAGCCATACAAATATTTAGAAAATTTAATTTAGGCATTTTGAAAACCAAAACATCACACACATGACACTGAGGAGACCACAGCTTGCTCTGGGACACTACAGGTGGCCACGCTTGGCTTTTGTCGTCTTTTGGCCTGGGCAAACAGCAGGGGTTGGACCCGATGGCCTTCATGGCCCCCTCCAGCTCTACCATTCTGTGGTTCTTCGATTCTGCGATTTAGCACTGAAGGAGAGCTGCCCCTTGGATCTCATGGCACGATTTCAGGTGTTCCATGAGCTGGATGGGGAGCAGGCAATGACGAGGGAAGGAAGAACTGTGCCCCGTGGCAGCTGAGGTGGCCCACCTTCTTTTGGAGTTCGAATCCCCCCCCCCCCC
>NW_025335761.1:62188029-62193061 GCF_004798865.1 Varanus komodoensis
GGTGGGGGGGAGGGGCAATGGAGGGGGAAGGAAAAACGGCCCCCCGGGGGCGGGGGGGGCCCCCCCCTTTTTTTGGGTGTCCCCCCCCCCCCCCCCCGCTATGCATTGAGCCGGGCAGACCAGGCTGGGCCACCCGGCTCGGCGAGGACCCCACGCCTTCTTCTGCTCCGAAGAGAACTGCCTCTCGCAGCTGAGCGCACCGGAGAAGCGCCGCGCTTGCTGCCTTTCGGAGCTTCAGCCAGCTCTCCACAGAAGCAGGAGGGTTTTCATACCCGCCTTCTCGTCCTTTCTCTCTCTGGCCGGCTTTGGCTGCCGCGTCTCCCTCCGAGGTGCAGCTCTGCTAAACGTGGGCGTGCGACCCCCATCAGAGGCTCTTCTGGGCAGGACAGAAGGCGCGGACGAGCGAGGGGGCGAAGGAAAGGTGCGCCAGAAGACGGTTTGCGCTGCTTTTGGGGTGCAGAAGTGGCCTGAACGCACATTTCTGATCAGAAGGATAAATACAAGGAGGAAACAACAGCCAGGAGTAAATAACATCGGATTTAAAATAAATAAATAGCTGTTCTTCGCGTCTCCTTGGAAACGGACATTACTCCTTAGGGTTTGGGGGCGAGTGGGGGATTTATGCCTCTTTTGTTTCAAACGAAAACAAATGATATTAAGGAACTGGAGAGGGAGGGGGAGGGGCTGGGGTTAGGGAAATCCCTCTGCAGGCTGTGGAGGGGCTTAGAGGGGGCGTAGCCCCCGCCGCTTTCGGCACGACGGCTTTAAAGGAGTTGGGAAGACGGGCTTTGGCTGGCAAGCGACCCGGCTGCAGGCGGCTGCACTTTCTGCATCAGCTCGCGCAAAACAAGCCCCCGCGGCCCCCAAAAAAGTCATCCCGGCCAGGCTTGGGGGGAGGAGGAGGGGGAAGTCGTTTCTGAAGAAATCGAGATGAAATGCGTTCGCCCAGACAATGCTCTTTGCTTCGAATAATGTACATCAAAGCAAAGCGAGTGCCTCCAACGCGCACGGACGCCCTTGAGTCGCATCCCACGGCACGGGACTGTTTGGGATGCGGTTTACTTTCGAGTAAGGGCGCTCAGGATCCAGGCCTCAGCTCTTTGCCTTCGCATCCCTTTGCACAAGTATGAGCGCGGGCACGAGAGGGAGAAGCGCGCGTGCATCGCTCACGACCGTGCCACATATTTTAACTATCATTGCACGCGGGGCGATCACGGAGAAAGCCAACATCCACGCTTGCCCAGAAGTACGCCTCACTCGGGTCGGAGGGGTTTACTCCCAAGTGAAAGGGGAATCCTGTCAACTTAAGCCAGCGCTTTTCCCCTTCCAAGGACGCTGCTCAAGTTCTTTAAGCCGCTTGGCTTCAAGTGGGCGACACCCATCGTCCTTCCGTTGCTCCAAATCATTCCTTGCGCATTTAATTCCGCGGCGCGCTGGGTTAGAATCAAAATTGCCGGTGCGTCCGGGTAGGGCCAGACCTGGGTCTCTCTCGCGGCAAAGATTTCTGCCCTCCTTCGCCCAGACGCTGCTCCTGAAGCGAAGGCTGCCTGGGGGTGTGGAAAGCAGGTTTGTCCGCGGAAAGACTGTCCTGTTCTGGGACTCAAAGCAAATTCCTTGGGTGGGGGGAGACCCGACGTCCAGCCAGCCAGCCTGCCTTCCGCCCACCGGGAACTCAGGCCGAAAATGGCTGAAGTCGTTTCTCCTCTCCATCTAACAATTCAGATCCCGTCTTTCTCCCCCTTTAGCCGCCCGAGCCCCCGGAGAATGGACAAAAGTCCACAAAAGGGAATGTGGGGGCCCCCTGGAACACAAGTCGAGGGAAAACAGCAACCCCCCGGTTCGTTCAAAGACAAGCCAGTCACCTGTTTGATTCGCGTTAGGCGCCTGCGAAATGAACGCGGCAGCGCGCGTATCGCTTCCGACTTGCATTCTCAGTGAGCAGCAACCTTGCGGGGAAGCGCAGGGGGCGATTTTCTGGTTCCCCCCGTGCCCGGGCAGCGGGCTTTGGGGCCAGAAGGGTGGCGAGCCTTCCTCGGGCCACGGTCTCGGAATGGCCCTTAGCTGCGAGGCTTACTTCCAAGCGAAGAGGCCCCGGAGGCTCGCAAGGAACGGGGAAAGGTGCCGGGGAGCCCCCACTGAGACGAATGGGGCCTCAGTTAGCCATGACGCTGTCCAGACCCATTTTCGTCAATGCGTCTACTCTGCGTAGGACTCACGTTGGCTACTAGGCATCGATGGCTTTCGAGCTGTTTCCAGAACCGCAGAGGCTTCGGGGGGGGGGGGGGGGTATCCTTTCCCACGCGAGACGGGGGGGGGAGAGCCAAGGGGGGTGGGGGAGAGAAAAGTTCTCAGTGGATTTGCACCCCCCCAGTTCCCCCAGACAATCCAGGCCACCTCCGTCCGAAATCTTCATACACACGTTTAATTCTAATCTCGCCGTTTAGTAGACAAGAAACTTCCTTTCCCTTTGATCAGAGCCTATTGACCGCCACCTTCTGTCTTTTGGGGCGCCCCCTCCCCGTTCTCTCGAAACCCACTCACGTCTCCCCCCCCTCCCCCCCCCGCCCCCCCCCCCCGCGAAAAAGAAAGAGCTTCCGCGTATCTGCAATCTGATCTTCAGATCTTTGCTTATTTGCAGAGGATAATCTGGCTTCGAATTTTCGGGGCACGCACCCACCCAAAGGATAAATTCCCATTTCTTCAAAGAAAAGGGAATCCCGGCTCTTCAGCCGCCGCCCCCTCCCCGCACCCCCCCCCCCCCCCAGTGGGATGCGAGGAACAAAAACCGAAGAGCGAAGCGCCGGGCGGGTGCGGGAGCGAGCGGGGTACAAAGGGCTATCGCAATATCGAGTCTAAATTTGCCTGGGAGTCACCCCCACCGTCGCATACAAAAACTGACCCCCCTCCCAATATACTAGCCCCGAAGCGTCATGCGAAAAACTCAGCTGGAAGTCCAGTTTAGAAAACTTCTCCGTGTAAACAATTTTAAGAGGAGCATTTCGCTCCCTTGGATCCTGCTAAATTGTTTTTATTTCAAAGGTTTCTGCACGAGCTTCCTTTTAAACGCCTTCTGTGTCCCAGCGCAGCCCACACACCTTAAAGACAGATATTCGGGTTTTATCCCCTTCGATCCCTCTTGCGCTTTTCCTTGGTTAGTCGGTGGTTTGTACTTTAATGGATCAAAGAAAAAGTAAAAATCCGGCATTGATTCTGGTATGTGTATAATTAATAATAATTTCAGTTGTTCTAACAAAACCTATTGACTTTCAAACCCCAAAGGCATAGCAAAAAATGAGGAGGGGTCCGTTTTCCGGAGAGATGCACATAATATTTAGCCATCGGGAAGGGAGGATTTAAAAAAGAAGAAAAAACAAAACCCTGGGAATCTCTTGGAAAAAGTATTAATAGGAGACTCTCGTATTTTAGTTTCTTGTGGTGCTGACCCCAAACTGTTTACTTCTCTACATCGCCCTATTAAAAAAAAGGGGGGGGTTCTTGGAGAAATCCAGGAACTCGATTTTCTCCCTTTAAAAAGGAAACGATTTTTCTAGCAGTGTCAAGGGGGAGGAGGAGCAAAAAGAAAAGAAAAAGAAAAAGAAAGGGGGGGGGAGCAAAGTTCTTTTGTGCCCCGCTGTAGAAATCATAGCTTTCAGAAACTTTTCCAATCCCCTTTGTACCTCCATCACTTCTGCGTGGTTACTCCTCCTATCTCAGAACACCCGATCCCTTCTTAGAAAGTTTAGGAGAACTGCTCAAATGCCCCCTGAGCGCCCCCGTCTCTCTCTCTCTCCCCCCCCCCCCCCGCTTAGGCGCTCCCTCTCCCTTTCAGCCCCTAAATTAATCGACCAAAAACGCCAAGCAAAAAACCCAAGATCCCCACCAGCTTTCGGCTGGATCTTCGACAGCATTTCTCCATCCATTGGGTGAAACCGAGCTCGGTTTCTCAGCTCGCCCTCCAGAAAGAAGCAGAAACTGGCTTCTGCTTTCCAGAAAGCGATCCGGTCTCGAGTGGAAATGGAGCCCCGCGGAAAGTGGGGATGAGGCCTTGCAGGGAAGCCTCGCTGAAACCGGGCAGCCCACGGAAGCAACCGGAGCGCTAAGCGTGGGCGTCATAGATGTACCTTCTCGGGAGTCAACGCCACTGAACTCAGCGGGCCTTACTCCCCGGTAGGCACGCCTGGGAGTAAAGTCTAAAAAGCTCCTTTACGAGGACATGGGAAGACAATAACCATCGCTTGTGCTAGAACCATTTTAATATAATTATACATATTTGCCAAATCCAGAAAAGAAAAGGTTTATGCATATATATTTCCCCCCCTCAATTTCACATCTGCAAGCATAAAAACAACAGTGATTTTCTCTGTCTGGAATTTCAAAGTCAGAGCAATTAACCGATGTCTTAAATATATATGTTTTTCTCCTTACTGCTAGCTTTCCTAACAGTAGGCTATTGTGTTATAAGTGAATTTAAAAGTCCTTGTAGATTTTTATTTATTGATCTTTTTTTTTAAATCTCGGCAGTTCATTCGTTCAGAGACAGTTGCTGTAAAAAGTTTTTTTTTTTCAGTGCAGTTTACCTCTGGTGAAAGGCATTTTTTAAAAAAACGGAGAGGAAGAAAGAGGTGGTCATATGTAACTCAGTTGCTCAAATTTCACTGTTAATTATAACCTATTTAAAATCACAGCAAAGCCCCTGTTGGTGTGGGGGTTCATCGTTGCATACAATACGAGAGATCACAGTTTTAAAGTCTAGCACAGATTAAAAACCACAAGATGTACCATTTATATAAGACACACACTGATTGTCTCTTAAAAACTACATATTGATTCCTTATGGACATTATTGTTATTTTCCCCCTCTTAAATAAAATAGTGCAGCTAAGACAATCAGTCCCACAATTCACGTAGCTCTGAACTGAGTTCTTTGTTTGGTTGGTTGGTTCTCCTGCAGCCCAACTTTGCCAAATGTTGGCCCTGGAGTAACTAGAGGAGCGAGAGAGAGAGAGAGAGAGAGAGAGAGAGAGAGAGAGAG
>NW_025335761.1:62193161-62227616 GCF_004798865.1 Varanus komodoensis
GAGAGAGAGAGAGAGAGAGAGAGAGAGAGAGAGAGAATGAGAGAGAGCGCGAGAGTTATAGACATTGTCCATGAAAACCAAAATATTTTAACCAAGGGTTGAATGACAAATTGGAAACTGGGGAGGGCAGAAGGAGAGTGGAAAGGGTGTATTCTTTCCATACACACACACACGAAAAAAAATCTAGACAATTTCTTTTTAAAGAAAAGAACCCAGTCCCCCCGCCCCCACGGAAAACCTGCCCATTGTTGGAACGACCTTCCATTCCATCCGGACAAAGAGAAACCCAACAATTGGCTAAAACTACGAAGAACACAGTGGCCTGCGATTCTGCTTTCTGTCCACATAAGGCGTCCTTCCTTCTCCTCTTCCTTTCCAGAGCTTCTGAGCCAGAGATGAAACTGGGAGAATGAGCAGGGGCATTGTCTTTTGTTGATCATTGCGTCTTTCACGTGTGTCCTGTTCGCGTTTTGCTTTAACTTAAACCAAAGACCTGACTACCACTGGAAAGTCCAGCCCACCGCGGGTATTGTCTCGTCTGTCCGTGCATCGCCGTCGCCTGGTGTTACTGGTTATCACAAAGGGTTCCTCCCAGCAAGGGTTCACAAAACCTGGAACTTCCACGAAGATGTCTGGTCTTTATAATCCAAGCAGTCAGCATTGAAGTTTAGCTTCCAGGAGGCCGTTTGGTCCTTATAATCCAAGCAATCGGTAGTCGAGTTAAACCCCAAACTGGACGCCCCATAGCCCTGGGTAGAGAGGGCGGCTGGGGACTGGTTGAGATGGCTGGCCACGGCATTGGTGCCCATGGGGCTGAGGGCGGCCCCTGGTCCGGGGAGCTGGTGGTGCATCGGGGTCAGGTAAGATCCACAGTCCATCCCCCCGAAGTAGGAGGTCGAGCCAGCGTACCCTTGGCTGTAGCCGGAAGCCTGAGTGTAAGTCATGGGGTAGGACCTCTGCATGCAGGAGGAGGAGGTGGACAGGGGGTCTGAGAGGGGCGAGATGGACGCCGGGCTCCAGATGGACACCGGGGCGCTGCTGCTGCTGGAGATGGCCGGGACGGAGGTGCTGGCCGGAGGCGTGAACTGCCCGCTGGTGCCGCTCTCGGAGCTCACTTCTCTGGCCGGGGAGCTCTTCTTCTTGGCGGGCCGCACCTTGTTCTGGCCCCCGTTCTGCTGCTGCTGCTGCTGCTGGCGGCACTTGGCCCGCCGGTTTTTGAACCACACCTGGAAAACCAAGAGGAAGGAGAAGAGGCGGGAAGCGCCTGGTCACTGGCCGGAGGCGAGGCGAGGCGAGGCGAGGCGAGGGGGGCACCAGCGCGCTCAGCGTTCCCCAGCCCGGGCTGCTGGCTGGCAAGGCCCAGCACGGAGGGCCCGGGGATTCAAGGCTCGGGAAGGGCGGGCAATCAGAGGGGGGCGCCGGCATGCCGGTGGGATCCCGCTGGGAAGTTCCGCTAGTCGCATCTCACGCCGCTTCCCCTGCCTCCAAAATTCCTTGTTGGCTTTGCTCGAGGAGGCCATGATCCAACCCTGGCCCACCAAAAAGCCCCGCAGGGCTTGGATGACCGGCTGCTGGACCAAGAGCCTATTTCGGTGGCCCCCGATCCCATGTCTAATCTCCGCTCTTCACCGCTTTCGTCAGCTCTGGACTCTCAAAAGGATGCCCAAGCTGGGACAAAGGTGTAGGATCCCCTAATCAATCGCCCTCATTCCTTTTTCAGTGAAATTTTTGTTCACCTTCTCAATGCCACATTTAGCTTCCCTCCAGATTCTCCAAAAGTTTGCCTAGGAAGAGATGATTCTGTGCTTCACTTTGTCCCAGAGGCCAAGTTTTAAAATATTCTTTCTAAGATGTGAAGAACTTTCTGATTGATTAGAAAGAAGAAGGGGGAAAACCCAGCAAGTTAAATCAAACCTTATGCATCTACATTGGCCAAATGCAATAGGGGAACCCATTCCCAGCATGGGAAAAGGATCAGGGTGTATTTACCTGCTTGACACAAAGTTGTTAAAGATAAAAAGCAGGTGAGAAAACGAAATACTGACCCTGTTTCAGCACTAACAAGCACTTCCAAGCAAGTCTTTAAGAAACTAAGACGAATCTGTCCAGTCTGGCTTCTTCCACACTTGGTCCCAAGTATGGAAGACGTTGCAAATGTCGATAAATTCTTATAAAAACTAAACAGATGGAAACAAAGTACCGGGAAAGCTTATGCCCCCAAGTCACACAGAGACCTGGCTAACCTGGAAGAAAATAAACAAGCTAAGATGGGTGATGGCAAATTTGTTTATTTATATTTATATCCCACTTTTCCCTTTCAAGGAACTCAGGTACATACTTTTGCCTCCTTCTCGCAATCTTATTGTCACAACAACAACCCTGTGAGGTAGGCTGAGCTAAGAGTCTGTGACTGGCCCAAAGTCACCCAGTCGGCTCCGGGGCTGAGCAGGAACCCAGATCACCTGGGTCCCAATCCAGCATCCTTACCCAATACACCACTCTGCCTCGCACCACTGCATTGCAGAACCAAGACAGACCTGAGGAAACAGGTGGTCTCATGCTGCCCCGGTTGCTGCCCAATACTGGGTGAAAATTATTTGCTATGTACACCCAGAGGCTTTGCCTGTTGGTGCCTGCACTTACGTGTCACCTATATAGGCTATTGCTCCCTTTGATGTTATGTCTTTTCACTCATTGTATCGGTGGTGCTTCTGGCACAAAGAAGAAGAAAAAGCGAGCGGCACCTGTCCAGATACACCTGAGTGCTTTTGCTGCAGGTGAGCTTTGGCAGCTGCTGCGGCCCCCTTGAAGCCCCCAGAAGCAGGGCTGACCCCGTCTGTCGCGCCCTGCCAGGCATCTGCCAGCTCCCCACCTCCATTTCCTTCTTCGTCCATCACCGTCGAAGCCTCTTCGACAGATCCTTTTCTGATCTGGCCTCCTCCGCGCCTTCCCTACATTAGGGCTCAGCCTCGCCACATCTGTACTAGAGACCACCGAGGGGAAACAGGTGTGAGAAATGTCTCCGAGGCACGGAGTCAACCTCGGGGGTTTTTTTAGAAGCAACCAGCGATTTCACACGCAGAACCAAGCAAACCCAGTTGCTTAATAAGGCCACTTTGGGGAAGGGGGATAAAGCCCTCCCCAAGCCAGGGAGCTTGGCAGCTTAGGGTACCCGAAGGACCTCCACTTAAGTCCTATTGAAGTCAAGCCCTTAATTAAAAAGAACAGAGTATTAGGAGCGGGGGTGTTAACAATTAAGGGAGGGATGGGAGGAAAGCACTCTTGTTCTTTTAAATGGGCTGTATATTCTGTTCCCCTCTAGCCCTCCTACAGGATCAGGCCTCGGAATAGGGAGCAGGGAGCTGAGGGGAACCCCACGAACGAGCGAAACTCTCTGCAGCATTGTTCTGGCGCGCAGCAATGCAAGGCCCCCATTCCAGGTGCACGTCTGTAAGCGCGAGCTGCACGGAAATTGGCGGGGTTCACTCTCAAGCAAACTCTTCTTAGCTGGGGGGGGGGGTCCATCTCCGCTTCCTCCACTCGCTCTGTCTCTCAGCAGGGGCCCTTCCATGCTCCAAGGGACCTAAGGATTTTGGTGAACCCTGGTCCCTCCCCGGGCAAGCTGGAAACAAGCCTGCAGCGGAGCAAGGTGGGAATGAGGGGAACCGCTTGGGCAGCCGCCTCCTTCGATGACGCGCGGGGGACGACGACGTGCTAAGACCAGCAAATACATTTCCGTGCAAATTGGGGATAAATTCTGCAGAAACCTTCGGAGCAGTGATCTGAAAGGGAGAAGGCATTCCACCAGCTCTCCCAGTAGGGCGCTTAGCACAGCTCGGTGGCAAACGATGCCCCACACTTTCCCGGGGGCACAGAGCATCTTCCTCTGGCACTGGGCGCCCAGGTCTGGCCTGGCTGGGTGCTTGCCGAGGGCCCACGTGCAGCGGGGGGGGGGGCAGCAACGAGGGGGCAGCTAGGACGAAGACGACACACGGGGCGAGAGCAGCTGGTGACAGGGTGGTCCCATAAAATGAGGGGCCGGCCCCTTCTGGAGAGTTCCAGCATTTGCGTCTCCCTCTGACATAATCTCTCTACACAAGACTGCCCCGGTCGAGTTTCTCTGTTGCCTGCCGTTAAATGCTCTCTTTATTCGTTTTTAAAGGGCAGGCCCCGTCTGGTACCTTTGCAGGATGCAGAATATTTGGGACAGGGAACATTCTGCTGGGGGCAGGCAGGTGGAGGTGGAGAAAAGGACCCGGAAGAGCAAGAACAGCAGAAAGAAAAAAAGAGGAAGAGGAGGCCGAAGTTGCCATAGAACCAAGAGGAAGGTGGCCCATCCTTCCTAATCCCCCATCTCCCCCACCCCTCAACCAAGCTAGATTCTCTCTTAATAGTGTTCTGGATCATTACCATTTTATGCATTTGACGGACTGTTGGTGATTTTTAAAAAATAAAAATGATTTTTCATGGCTTAAAAATGATGCTCAGTTGAGTGGCCATTAAGATAGGGGAGGCTGTTGCAGGACAAAGGAAGATTGGCAAAACTGAAATACATTTATAAACATATTTAATGTAGCCCCATGCTGATGGGCATGTGCTACAAATTTCATGCAAACATGTTCCAGCAGCTGCAAAGTCTGTTCGTCTTTCAAAAGCAGTCGCATGTCTTGGAAGCCTCTACCGTGCATGTGCGAATACATATTTTAAAGCCTGTGCATGAGATGGACACGGATGCCAAAGATGGCTTTGGGCTGGGGCTTTCTACCCCAGGATCACACAGAGCAAAGCACAATGGGACGGGGTATGCTATGCATCTAGGTGGCGAAAGTCTCACAAATTTTGGTGAGCGCTAGGAGGTTTTTACTACCTCGCATCCTGAAGATGGTTTAAACATATCTCAGCCAAGTGTTTCCTGCATTGTGTTCCACAGCCTCCCTTACAGGTGGGTTTGTTGGGAGGCTAGAAGGAGATGCCGTTTAGTGGAATAACAACTCCACTGAAACGGTGGCGAGTCTAAGAAATGTATTGAGAATGCATGAAAAGAAAATTGGGAGGGAGGAGACTCTTGCCTGGACAACTCTCTACTGTAGCTTTATATTGATTTTATACCTGTTTAACTGCCTGGCTTTCCCCAAAGCACGGCCATAATTGCACTTTTGTGAATCCTTTTTCAAAGAGCCATAGGTCACCCCACAGCTCTCCAGTTCCAGAATTTCCTGGAGAGAGTGAAAGGCTATTAAACCAGTGTACATCTGTGGTGTAAACGCCCCTCGCTGTTCCCCCACACCTAGCACGTCTTATCAGGCCTGGATGGGGATCCTGCCAGCATCTCCTGGGCACACCCCTTTGCTGGGAGCAGCCAGCCGGCTCGGTCCTTTTCAGGCACACAGGAGGGCAAACCTGGCTGCAATCGAGGCCTTTGCTTCCAGGTTAAGGGCCATTTCAAACGCTTTCACCCCCATAAGAGAATCACAGAAACCTACATATCAACAGTGACATGCGAAGATGCTCCGGTGTATCTGCACGTGCAAGGGAGAATTTATCATCTCTATTTGTGTTTCACTTTACTTCATGCAGGAAAAACGGCTTTCCTTGTATGAGTTTTGTAACATGTGAATTACCTCTGTAAATATATTTAGGATCTGGAGGTGACTCAGTGGAGGGTTCCCAAGATATGGGGTTTCATTTCTCCCAGGGGGAGTACTGAATTTCCTAGAAATCAGCTCCAGCAGCATAGCCCAGGGCTGCTGCCCGCTCTAAGCAGAAGGTGAAACTGAGAAAGAGCAAAGTGCAGAACTCAGTTTTGTCTTACAGACCTTGGATCCAAGAGCAAAACTTCAGCTGATTTCAGTAAGCATCGAAAAACAGGTTCAGACTCCTTGAGGTGAAGGGGAAAAGATCTTTTCTGTTGTTGTTTTTCCCCCCAAGACAGAGATCTGCCAGGGATCTGGCACAAGCTCAGAGTCTAGCTGCAAACCATTTAGGGAGGGAGGCAAGAAATTAAAAAATGGGGGGGGGGCAACAGAATCCATTTCTCATTTGATGAAACAGATGATCCATCAACAAGTCCAGGGGTGAAAGGGGAAGGGGTTCTATTCTTCTAATGGATTTTTCTGAAGCAATTACATAGGCTCTTTGGGAACTTTTGGGGAACTCCCTGGGAAGTGCCCTTTACAAACCGTAGCAAAACTCAAATCCATCATTCACCTCTCCTCCAGCAGATTCACTTGCTGATGACACAAGCTTGCAAACCCCACAGGTTACACCCCTTCCCTTTCATTTTTGCATTTGCCACTGGGCAACCTTTCCCAGAGGGCAACCTTTCCCAGCCTGGTCTGGTCCAAATGGGTTGGACTACTGTGCTGGCTGGGGGTACTGGGAGTTGTAGTCCAGCACATCTGAAAGGTGCCAAGCCGGAGAGGATGGCTAAAGGTGCAAAATTAAATGGAAATGTTTGTCTGTGGAGTGATGCTCAAAGTTCAGGGCCCACGGGCTGCAGCTTAAGTCTAGCACCTGGAAATTTGTCTCCTGCACTGAAGGACAGATCAAGACATGCTTCCCCACTCGACCTCTTCCGGCTCTGTGCTTTGGATCCACTGAGATCCATCTACCAGAAGCATCAAGATTTCTCTGCCTTTCAAATTAAACTGTTTCATTGGCTTCCAGTAGAAGATGGCACAGCACGCATCTTTTTTAAAGATGATTGATTAACATGTACTCAGAGGTTTGCTGCAGTATGGAAAGCAACCAAATGAAGGCTTAGAAAATACGCCACTGGAGTGTTGTGGAATTCAATACTGGTTAGCTACAAAAGCTTGAAACCTTGCAGAACCTCTCCCTGTCCCATCACGCACCTTTGAACCTGAAATGGTCCCCTTGTCCATCAAACCTCTTCTGAAGCAACTCGAGGAACTGCAAGGTGGGCTTCCCAAGGGAAGCTGCACTCATCCGGCCATTGCTCTGCCGAGCAAAAGACCCTCCCATGCCCAAAGCCATCGTAGGGAGGGAGGAGCAGCGGGGGACTGTGTGGCCCCCAGCCCAGGCTCCAGGAGTCCTTAAGGAGGGGGAAGTAAGAGGCATGACTGCATGGAAATCTTGGCGGGTGGAGACGAATGGTCTGTGGCCCTGGTGAAGCTGAGCAGGTCCCGGCTTCAAAGCAGCAGAGATGGGCTCCTGGGCGTGAGCTGCTCTCCAGGAAAAGGCATGGGGGAAGGCAGCCTTCCCCAACCCAACCCTTTCCAAGGGGATGGATGACAGCTTCCATTATCCCCAGCCAGCATGCTACCCAGGCTATGGAGCATGTTCCTGACACATCTGGACAACAGGTTGGGGAAAGATGGTGCAAGAGTCTGAAATGAGGGCCCTGCAGGGTCAGAGCAAAGGTCCGTCTCAGGGATGGGAGAACGGGTGCATCGCTGGCGGGTTGGGGCCTGCATCCCCCATCATGCATCCTCTCTGGCCAGGCTGGCTGTGGCTGATGGGGCTGTGGGCCAACGACAGTCGGCCACCTCAGCAGAAAGGATTCACTGTTCTGCTTTCTTCCATTCCGGGCAGCCCTCCTCTGTCTGGTGCAGAATTCCTGACCATGGACTGTGCTGGCTGGGAATGATGGGAGCTGCAGTCCAACAGGCACCCAAACTGGGGAAGGCTGGTTTAGGGAGAGAAGGGGGCATCTCCCCACCTTCGTATTTCTTTCTAAACCTTCCTCCCTACCCTAGACATTCTGACCCGAGCCCCTTGCTGGAAGAACCGGACCCGAATCCTACGGTGGAGCTTCTCTCCTTGCAGATCCACGCACGCTCTTGCCCTCTTTCCAAATGCCACCAGAAGTTGGTCCATCAAACCTCCTCTGTGCTGGGCAGGGCCTAGCTGGGGATGTATCCACCCCGGGTTTCAGTCTGACCTGCGAAGGAGCCGTGGCGCTGAACCCTTCCTCCAAGCAGGCTCAGCACCACGGACAGCTCCGCCGTTGGTCAGGCCCACTTGCCATTCCTGGGTGCACTGCCCCATTGGACACTGGAACCTCCAGCCACTGCGGCCCACAGCTGATGCCCTGGCCCCCTCCCGGCACTTGGGAGGAAGCGGGACCCTTCCCCGCTTCCGCTGCGCTTACCTGCACTCTGGACTCCGGCAGGTTGATCTTGAGGGCCACCTCCTCCCGCATGAAGATGTCCGGGTAGCGAGTCTTGGCGAAGAGGGCCTCCAGCACGTCCAGCTGGGCTCGGGTGAAGGTGGTGCGCTCCCTCCGCTGCTTCCGAGGGGTGGCTGCGGACGAAGGCCAAGCGGGGCGTCAGGGGGCGTGGCTACCCTGGGAGGGGCCCAGGGGGCGACTCCCGCCCCCCGCCCCCTGTGGGAGGCACAGGCCTGGGCAGGGGGCAAGCCTGGCCCATCTCCACTGCACCAAGCAAACCCCGCGAGGCAGTGCATGGGGGGACTTCAAGGCCCCAAAAGAAAACATGCTTTTCCCTCGGAAGGAAGTCTGAGAAGCCCGTGGCGGACCCTCCTTGCGAGCAAGTGTGCGCTGTGCTGCGGGCACCCTGCACGTGCAGGAGCGTGCCCCACGGAGTCGCCACCAGACCCTCCTTCCGAGGGGGCGCACGTGCTTGGATTTCAGACAGGCCCTTGCGCACAATCACTCCGCAGCCCATCCTACATGAGCTTCAAGGAGCTCTGACTTCCCCCAAAAGTATGCGGAAGAGGACAACCTGCAATCAAAGCCACACTCAGGAAGAAGAGAGCGGGGATTAATTTTGCATAAATAGGGGAGGATGCGTGGCCTTCCAACCTGCGCCTCCCCTGGAGAATGTCCCCTTCAACACAAAATTCCAAGGAAGCGTTTGCACAGGTCGCAATCGAACCTTTACGGATAAGAGCTGGGGGTACTTCGAAGAGAAGGTGCCATGCCAGCCAGGTGCTTACACCTGCTCAGAAGTAAGTGCATCAGGTTTAACACATTTTGCGCTCCTGAAGTGCACGGATAGCAGCGTTACCTTAGAAGACTGACGGAGCTGCCACAGAAACATTACTGAAGGGCAAATCCCAGAGCACTCAATGGAGCCCACCAACAGGTGGAGGTGGGCGGGCGGCAAGTGCACCTGTGTCTCAGCAGAGCATCCTCCTCGCTGCGCCAGCCTGGGAGCAAGTCATGCTGAACAGGGCAGGGGGCTTGCTTTGCACGGAGCGCACCTGGCCGGGGGTCAGGCATATACACAGACTAGATAGGAACGGCAGAACTGCTAGCTGGAGCAAGCCCAAGTCCATGAATCCGAGTTGTTCACACAGCGCCCAGCCCCAAAGGCCACCAGGGATGGTGTGACACCGGCAACCTAGCAAGCGGGGCACGAGGGCAACAGTGCCCCCCCCCCCACACACACAAGCGCCACAGCAATGGGTGTGCGTGGGTTGCAGTTGGCTCGTGGAGAGCCCCCTTCTCCATCACGAAGTCTTCCCGTCGCCTTTTAAAGCCGGCTAAATCGGTGCCATCGCTACATCCCGTGGCAGTGAATTCCGGCTCTTAATGATGCGCCATGTGAAGAGGGACGTGCTTCTATCGGTCCTGAATCTCCCACCAATTCGCCTTGCTGGGTACGAACAGTACGGAAGAGGGAGAAAAAGGCATCTCTCTCTGCTCTCTTTTTCTTGCATCACTTTGCATGCAGGCATCCCTCATTTTTCCTCCAAAGCCCTCCTCTCAGGTGTTGCAACTTCTCCTCCCAGGCCCCAGGTTGTTTTTACTGACCCTTTCTGCACTTTTCCCAGCTCCACAAGACCCTTTCCAGGGCCCCACGAGCAGAATGGTACCCAATATTCTAAGCGCACTGGCACCAAAGATTTGTACAATCTTGACGGTTTTATTTTCGACACCTTTCCCAATTATCTCTACCGTGGAGTTTGCCTTTTCACTGCATTTGCTCTCTGCGATGGCCTTTTGATCAAGCTGTCCCCAAGATTTTTCGTGGGCAGGTCATTTCCCATCTGCATGTAGCAATGCCTCAACATACACGACTTTACAATTGCTTACACCCGAGCAAGCTTGCCGTTTTGATGCCCAGCTTCCCAGTTCGTAGAAATCCTTTTGGAGTTCTTCTCAATCCCATTTTTGTTCCAACCATCCTAAATAATCAGGCACCATCATCGGATGCCTTGTTTGGGAGAAAGCTGGATACTAATTAAACAAGCTGGCCTGGCACTTTACTGCTCACTCGGAATTTCCCATCATTTATGACAACCTCAGTCACAATATGGATCCCTGTGGGACCCCACGGGCTACATCCATCCACTGGGGGAATTCACCATTTCCTGCTCTCCACTTTCTGTTTAACCAGGGGCTGCCTCTTCTTCCACAGCTGCTAAATTTGCTCAGGAGTCTTTGGAGAGGGAAGCAAATTCACTGCGGCTCTCCTCCCAACTTCCCCACCCACCCTCCACCTTCTCTAAACACATATACAAGTTGGTTCCCCATCTTCTCCACCCTTCAGCTTAGCTTGCACCAGCAATGGGAGCAAAGCTGCTTGATAAGGGCTCCAAAGGGTACTAGCCAGAAATGCCCGAAGGAGCATCGGAGCGGGGCATCTGCAATTCAGGACAGGGAGGGTGGGAAGGTGTTTCCTTCCATGTCTTCCCCTGTCTCAGAGCCCTTCTCCCTGTCTCTTCTGCAAGCCTGCAAGGGGAGGGATGCCGGCGCTGTTCCACCGCGCAGGCCACGCACCGGCTTGAAAGGTTGCCGCGCATCCCCAGAGCGTCCGAATCCCTCTCCCAGTGTCCTTCCAAGGCCCGGGGATGCTCACCTGGGTACCCGACAGATGGATGCAGCAAGTCCATCCCAGAGGTGGTGAGGCTCAGTCCGTTGACTGCATAAGGTGGTTGCTTAAGATAAGACATCATGCTAAAGTCGGGGTGGGGAAGAAGAAAGATGGCCAAAATTCCAGGGGGCGGATGGGAAGCAGGGCCTCTCTCTCTTCCGAGCCTTTTCCCCGCTTTCTCTTTCTCTTCTTCTTCTTCTTCTTCTTCTTCTTCAGGTGCTTTGGGTGGAGAGCTTGCGTCGAGGAAGGCTGGAGATCTTGCCTCTAATTTTCAAAAGAGAGTTGGGGTGGGGGCAGGAAGAGGAATTAGTGCCAGGGGAGGAAGAGGGTGAGGAGGAAGAGAAGGTGTTTGGTTGGCACAGTTCTCCTTGGCCGAGGAAGCACCCAAAAGCAGGCTGGAAAGGCATTATGGGGGGGTGGACTGCCTGGGGGGGCTGCCTGGGGGAGCTCATTCCTGCCACCTCCCCAGAAGTTACAGTGCATACATACAGTAAGTTGCCTCTGCTTAGAAACACCTCCCCCCCCACCCCAAACATACACAGCCTCATGCCCCGCACCCGCTCGCATTTGCCCAGATTTCTGCAGGCTTACCAAGTCGTTAATTGTCTCCAACAAAACTCATTGGGGCCCATTCTGCAGACACAAAGGACCCCCTCGGCTAAATAAATAAGACCGCTAACAAAGCCCCCCCCTTCCTCCACAAAGGAGCATATCTGTTGTCCCACCCCCACCCCCACCCCCCAAGCATTTTAATTACCCTGGATTTTGCAACTGCAAAAGAAGCACCCTCCCCAGCCAAGCCCCCAAATTTAGAATTAAAATACCCACTTTAGAGAAGATCTAAGCTGCGGGGGGGGGGGAGGTTGGGGGTTGCCTCCCTGATCCACAGTCCCCTCTATCATTGCATGCCTGAAGTGATTTCTTTCAGTTGTCCCCCCACCCCAATTAGCACTTGGCCTAATTAGATTTAGAGGGGGGGGGGAAGACCCCCAGATTTCATAGACATTTAGAAACACTTGGGCAGCGGGCATGTTGCAAGCTGAACAAACAAGTAATTAACTTTTTACATGAAGTGGAGAATATTTTGCCCCAGTTCCTTTTTGGGTGTTTGTGGTGGGGAAAGTGACCTTAGGCAGTGCTCACCTCGACCCACGTGTGCAGCCGGGAGAAAAGGAATCTGGATTTTATTCTTGCTCAGGGGCTTTAAAAACTGTTCTGGGGACGAATCCACAAAAGTAAAGTCTCACACCGCGTTGCGGTCCATCCGCCCCCCCCCCCCGCCCCTGGAGGTGTGTGTTTATTCATTTTAACACCTATCTGGATGCCAGCTGCCCTTTCAACCCCCTCCCAGCAAATTCTATGGATTCTGTCCCCCCACCGGCAAACCTTCGCAGGATTCCAAAGGGTGATATTAACCATTCCTGACAGATTAAACCCTTGAGCATTTGGAGGAAGAAAAAGCTAGGTTAAGACTTCTCCAAGGATCTAATGAGATAGAAGTTTGGGGAAAGGTATCTATCAATAGCCAGTTTCTCTTCCCCATAACCCCCCCTTTTTTTCCAGGAGGCAGGCAACGGATGAAAAAGAAAAAGTGGAGTCTAACTAATTGTTGGTATTCTGATCCTAAATTGTTCTTAGCTCATGCCTGGCTGTGGTTTTTCCCCTCTCCAAGGAGCCAGTGGAGTTTTTCCAGTTTATCTGTGCGACAGCATGGAGATTCGCAGGTTCCAGTGAGGTTGGACCCCATCACGGCACTATAAAGGATCTTTTTCACCACTGGGGGGGTCCTTCTTCACATCCCCCCCACCTTTGCCAACCTTTCTGTTGGAAATACAGAACCTACCACAAGCACCACACTTTGAAAAGAAGCCCGGATTTCGGAGAGAAATTACTTCAAAGCCAAGAGGGCGATAGGCTGTCAGTTTCCCCCAGAAATCAATGGCAGGGGCTTCCACGTAGCAGAGCGACCCCAGACATATTTTCCCAAACGTCTCATTGAGTTCAGTGGGCTTCCTTCTTGGGAACAAAAGGGACGGCCAGATTCCTCGCCTTGCATTTAACGAAATTAAAAAAAAAAAAGCTGTAGGACTTTTTATCTCAACCCAAACCCACAAGCTCAAGGAGGGGATGTTTCCAGGACCGGCTTGGAAAGCGATGCCCACGCGTGTGCACGCATGACGTCACGAGGCCCGCTCCACAAGGCGCCAGCGCCCGAAGCCTCGCGTTAACCGCGCACCGTTTGAAGCATCCACACGACCGCACGAACCTATAAAAGCCCAGGTTCCGCGCCGAGGTACCCCAGCGGGAAAACTGTTCGTGCTTCACATCCTGGGTTAGCTTGGATCCCTGTTGCATCCTGCCCAGAGGTAAGAGCTGAACAGGCCGCCGTTGGATGCTCAAAGGGTTGTCGGAATCTGCACCGAATTCAGTGGGGCTGACCCCCATCGAGCAGAGAGAATGGCCTTTTCAGTCTCACTTGGACACCAGATTTCCTCCTGAAGAGCAGTTTCTTCGGGTCTAGAAATCTCCCGAAACTTCCTGAGTTCAAGCAGGTTAGAGGCCCACACTGAAGATGAACTGTGGATTAAGTGACTGCTTCCCCGAAGCCTTTTCCTTAAAACAACCGTCCCCTAACATTAAAAATACGAGAAAAGGAGCCATCCAGTCCTTTAAAACAGTTTACTGGGAAGAAAGTTCGCAAGGGCTGGGACTCAAAACTGGTTCTTAGATTTGTCCATGGAAAGCTCTCCTGAGAACATGCAAATAATTGGATCCTACGAGGAACCGCAGCTAATTAATTTTGTCAAACCTGATTAAACTGCACACACGCCCAACTTTTTAAGGATATTCTCAGAGAGAGAGATGGACACTCTCCATCCAAGATATGAGGCAAAATCTGTACAGCTACGTTAAATTATTGGGGGGGGGGGTAATTCAGCGGTCGTTTCGTTCTCCTCCTGAAATCAAAGCGTTCTGAAGCTCAGTTCTGCCTGTACTTATGCAGAAATAAGACCCGGTATTCGACAGCCACTGTGCCTGTGATCCAGTTGCAAAGCTGCGATCCTGGCCACACTTCCTAGGAAAAGAATCCCAAGTACTCAGAAATCTGAGAGTTGGATTTGGAATTTTGGAGAGTTTGCATTTCTGTTATTCACAGAAATGTATTTTCTTTTGGGATCCAGTTGACTGATGCAGGACGACAGGGAATCCGTGTCCCTCCCCTCTTTAAAAACAACCCAAGAACGGCGCTCTATTAAAAAACAACAACATAGTGCTAAATTAGGATAAAACGAAGCAAGAGTAAGTCCCTGAGCCGCCCCGGGGCACACAAGGACGGTTCAGGCTTTTCCCACTCGCCTTTTCAGTTCCATCCGGATCCATTCAAATCCACTTCAGCTGAATTGATTTCAGCGGGAATAAAGGGGGAAGAGGTCGCCTCTGCGGACTCTTAAGCCCCGTGGGGCTCGCTTCGATAGGGAGGGGTGCTAACGCTGCTGAGGGATCGGGCCCCAGGCCCCACACCAATAGCCGGATGACCTCCCCCCTCCCCCCCATGCACGAAAACTCAGGTCTTCCACCCCTTCCTCCGAGCCTTTGCACGCAAGACAGGGATCCCCGGGAAGGGCCATCGGGCTGGAGCCTGAAGGGATCGCCCCCAAACCAAGGAGGGCTTCGCCAGGGCCGCGATCCCGCTTAGAGCTTCCCTGCGAGTAAGCCCGTCTGAGAAGCCAAGCTTTTGCACCCACTCCCCAAGGAGCCCGATGGGACACTGAGGGACCTGTGCCCGGGGAAGCAGGCACACGCTCGCTGCTTACTCTAGAGTAGGACCCACTGACCTCAGAGGGACTCGGTACTGAAGATATTCGACACAGCTCTCGCTCTATGTATATTCGGCTTCTTGCAAAGACCCACAGCGACAGGCAAGGTCCCCGGCGCCATGCCGTTCCCCCAACAACAACCTTGTGGGGTAGGTTAGGCTGAGAGTCCGTGACTGGCCCAGGGTTCCCCAGGGGGCTTCAGGACCGAGCACCGACCCGCGCCCAGATGCCGCGAGCTTCCGCCGCCCCTCGCGTGGTCGGCGCATCTCTCCCTCCCGGTTCCCCCAGCCCCGCAACCTTCCCCGCGTAAGCTCACCTCACCCTTTTTTCCCTGATCGAAAACTTTCCAGTTCGTTCCCTTTCTCTCTCTCTCTAGGGTTCAGAAAACGCTTTAAAAAGACTGCGCCTACGCTCGAGTCGGTTTCGATTCACACCGCTTTACTTTCCCTTCCTCCTCCTCCTCCTCCAGGATCTTTTGTGGAAACCGAATAAAAAAAAAAACCTTCCAGAAAATATTGGGCCCAATTCACCCCAAAGGAAAGCAGTTTCAGCTAGATCGATTTGAAGGCGGGGGAGGGGGGGTTGAAGAACAGCGCCTGTTTTAAGGCTTCCCTTGGAAAGCACCCTCAGCGAAACGTGTTTACCTCGGGCTGGATCGGGCCCTGGAAAAAATGACTTTCCCCGAGTTAAAGATTCCTTTCCCGCGCGCGCGCGGAATTCCCTTTACTAGGGGGAAAGCATCTTTTTGGGTTCCGGCTATTTGCCCTTGAAAGGACACCTCCTTGCAACCGGTGGGCTTACTTCCGAGTAAGCACCTTTCGGCCTCTGCTAGGCGTCCGGAGGCGAGCGATGCAACTTGGCAGGACAGTCTGCAAGGGCCTGCGAGGAAAAGAGACGTTTTCCCCCTCACCTCAGGCTTCCAGGGCAATCCGGAGCCAAATGGAGCCAAATCCCCGAGGCCGAGGAGCAGGAGGAGGAAAGAAATCCAGTCGCCCCGTTTCCCCCGAAGATCCAGGCGTAACGGCTGTTCCGGGCAATCTGTCGCGTTTCTCTCGCCCCCCTTCCCTCTCCAAGCCCCTCCACCAGTTGCTCTGTCCCCGCTCAATTATAATTACCCCGTCCGAGAATTAATTATAATAAATGTTTTCTTGATAAACTAACGAGATAATCCGGGCGGCACACGTTCTTTAATTACGGGACACCGGCAACAGCGCTCAGAATCATTTGGGCTGATTAATTTTCTGCATGATAACACGATGAAAGAAAACATTATAAACACTGAGAGAGGTTAGCGGAGAGTCCACGGCGCCGGGGCCTGCTTCGGGTATCTCCCGGTTAACCAGCAGTTGGTGCCCCGAGAAACTTCCAGGAAGCAAAGCAGCTCCGGCCGCTGCTCATGACCCGCGCGCAGGCCGATCTCTTCTCCTTCCCGGCCTTCCCCGCTGCCCTTGCACAAACGCGCGCACGCCGGCTAGGCCCCTTCCCAAACCGAATTACAAGCAGGCCCGTGTTTCTAGCATCAAGTTTTGGCCTTGCTTCTGCTCCAGATTCCACGCAACCACGCGGGGGGGGGGGGCGGTCAGAAGTCGCGCCCACCCCCGGAATGTTTTTTGGGGCATGAGAAACCTTTCTGCCGAAAATCCTGAAATTCTGGAGCAGAGAAATGGGCGCGCTGGTTTGAAGAGAGAGGTGCGAGTGAACCTGTTTTTAAGGGGCGAGTCTTAGCCGGGTTTACTCACAAGTCAGCGCCGTGAAACGAGGACGGGTTGCCAGCCGCGCGTTTTGCTTTGTTTCTGCCTCGCACCGCGTTCCGACCGGCTACCTCTCCGTTTTGTTTTCGAAGAGATAGGCTACAAACTCCCTCCCAACTTACTTGGGGGGCGAAACCCCAGTGAACTCCAAGTTCAAATAGTGGGCAGCACTTCTTGTGCCCAAACCTTCAGTAGAATTTGGCGACAGGCACCGAAGACACGTGAATTGGGCCCCAAACTTTGCCTTGAGTTGCCTCTGCGCAGGCCAGGACCCTTCGCTGCCTACCCAGCACGTTCGTTTCGGTGGAAGTTGGAAGCGAAGCAGAAGTGCTTCCGAGCGCATTTCTCACGGAAAGTAAGAAGTCCCGTTGATTTGCTTCCGAGTAAATGCGGTTAGGCTTGCTCTGCCTGCGCGTTCCTCCCACTCCACCCCGACCCTTCGCAGCATGATCTGAAGCACGAACCTAAATAGAAGATTAAACGGTGGACCCGAAGGGCTCCATCGCGGCCTCCTCTCGAGGTTACCCGGAGGCTTCGGCCCCGATTCTAAACCTCTTCCTGAGGGTGCCAGGAAGACCCCACTGATGCCAGCAAAAGCGTTGGGACCTCCAAAACATCACGATTTCGAATCCTGGTGAAAACCTTTTGTTTTCTAATGGGACTAAACAGGACTTTTCTAATGGGTGGCCAAACTACTTCTTTCTCTGCAACTCCTTCCTACTTCTCCGTAAAATAGAGATGAGCAAAACACACCCATGATGGCGCACATTTAAGATACCCATGCAACTCTGGCATGTTTGAACATATGCAATTTATTTCTAGGTTATATACCGCAATTTCACGATCGAGCAGCGTGTATGTGTGGACATATTAAATTTTTTTTTTGCAAAATATTTCTCTATCTGCAATGGAGAGTTAAATGTGGACGAAACACTCCGTGACATTGCTAGGTGAAAAAATCTCGGTTCTGATTTCAAAACAAGCCATAATCCGACAACCCGAAAGATGCAAGGTAAACAAAAGATTTGTCCTGCGCTCTAGTTCCTCACACCTGCAATTATTAAAGAAAGAGGAAAGAACGTCCTTTTTGAGCGTACAAAGGGCCAGAAAGCGCTACAAATAAAATTTACACTTATTCGGCCTCTCTTCGGAACTGCACGAGTGTGCGCGCGCGCGTGCAAGAAAAATGTACCAAACTTCTAGCCGCCTTCTTCTTTCTTTCCCAACCCCCAACTCCAAGAGTGTGCAAATTGCGCATTGAGCTGCGGGGCAACCCAAGGGCCCGACCCCTTAGCATATTTACTCAGGAAGTAGCCTCCGTCGCGGGCCACACCCGTCCGGAGGTCTTCTCGCGAGTAACCGCCCCAGCCGTCAACGGGGTTTCTTTCCCAGCAAATGCGATCGCGACGCAGAGCAGCCATTTCTCGGGCGCAAACGAGCCGCATGTGGGGCAAGCCGCCGGCTTCTCGCGAGGAGTCCCAGCGAAGTCAGACCGGGACCCGCCGGGCCCCACCGTGAATCCGGTTTCTCTCCCGCATTGGCCGACGACCCACACCGCCTTCGGGCCCGGCAGCTCTCCGGGCGCGTCCTTTCCCGTCTTGCTTTTTGAGCCCCTCGCCAGAGATCTGCGCGGCAGAAAACCCCCAGCCGCTGCAGCGGCCCCGGGAGAAGCCGACGGGCCGCTCCACCGCCTTGGATCCTACCTGCTCCGCGCTCCTTCCTAAGCCAGTGCTTGCTTCCTCCCTTCGCTTGCTACCGTGCTCCTGAAAAGCCAGTACCGTGTTTCAGAGCGGTGTTTGCTGCTGTCTGTTGGCGAGATCTGTACCACGACTCGGGCGGATTTGAGTCACCCCTTTCCCCTCCCCCATGGAAGGAAAGAAGGAAGGAAGGAAGGAAGGAAGGAAGGAAAGAAGGAAGGAAAGAAGGAAAGAAAGAGGGATTCAGCCAAACCACGGTCTCCACCTATGAACCACGTTCGCTGTCTCCCCCCCCCCCACAAAAAAAAAAAAATCCCCTGGAGTAATGGCTGCAAACCGATGGTAAACACGCCGATGCTCTGAAAAGCCTTTATCTCCAAGTAAACAAGCGCAGAATTGGGCCGAACTGGAAGTAACCCCAAGCGGTTCCTCAAAGGGTTACTACGGATGGAGCAAGGATGCACCAGAGAGGTGCTTCTGAATTATCCCCTCACAAACTCACGCGCACATTCGCGCCCCCCGGCCCCAAAAAGCCCGAACGCTTGCATTTCTGTAAGGGAGGGAGATCCTGGGACAGAGGGGACGTACCTGGGTGCCTCAGAATTTCCCCTCTTAATAGAAATATATTTGGGTGGCTGGAGGGAAGGCCCGGCCACAGTCGAAGACGAACGAACGCAGCTCGAGTCTCTTCCATTCGTTTTTGGTAAACGAAATCGAATTTCTGATCCTTAACTATAGTCATTTCTGATCCTTAACTATAGTAATAATATTAAATAAAGTTCTAGAGACACATATGTGAGATACTTTTAAGAGCGAGCCCCCATCACAAACTTTCTCCAGGAAGGAATCCCATCCGATCCTCAGAACGACATCCCCCTTTCTCTCAAGCCCCAAAGGGAGAAAGAAATCCCAAAACTGCCAGAAGGATTTTCTCGCAAGCTGTTCGCGATCCCGAAAGGAAGAAAGGGGAAGAAACCCGGCGCGTTCCGATTAAAGCTTTAGCGCAATTCACAGGATTAAAAAACCGACCCCAACTCCGCAAACTCAGAAGCGATCTTTCTGTACGCTCTCGCTTACCTTAAAGCTTCCGGAGAATCTGCTCTTTCAAAGACAAAAAAACCGGGGAAAAGCAAGCCGGCCGAGTTATCCCGGTGCAGCTCCCAAGCCTCCGAGCTGTGCGCCTGGACGGCTTCTTCTCCTACGAAAGAAATCGCAAGGCAGCGGGTTAGGACCCTTCCTCCCTCCTTCCAGAAGCACAAAACCCCCAAAGACCCCCCCCAGCCGCTTCTTCACGTGGACGCCTGGCTATTATGGGGTGGGGGAGGGCCCGGAAGCGGGCGGGCGGGCGAGCGGGCGTGCGGGTCCCCTCTAGCTCCCCGAGAAGCCCAACGAGAGCAACGCACCCCAGCAAAGCCCCGCGCGCACAACCCCCCCTGGGGCTCGCGGAGGGGCGCCGCGGCGGGTCGCGCTGCCGCGGGAGGGGCAGTCCCCGAAATGGTGGCGGGCGGCGCGGCTGGAAGGAGGCGCGCTCGCTCGCTCGCCCTCGCCCTCGCCCTCGCCCCGGCCGGTCGGGTGGCTGGCTGGAGGGCTGGCTGGCGGGCGGGCTGGCTGGGCGGCTGGCTGGCTGGGCGGCGGGCTGGCGACTCCCTCGCTCGCTCGCTCGCGCTCTCCGGCTGGGTTTGCTGCGAAAGCTCCTCTCGGGGAACTTTTTTGACGCCGGCGCTCCAACCAATGGCAAGCAGGGGATGATTGACAGATCTAAGCCAGAGGGGAGAGAATAAAAACAGACAACGGGGTGGGGGGAGGAAAAGAGGGCACCGCTTCGCCGCGGGGACCGCGCACCAGCCCGCCGCCGCCGCCGCCACTTTTAAGAGGGAGGCGAGCGAGAGCCGCGCACGCACGGGCCGGGCAGGGCCAGTGCGCTCTCGCCCCCGCGCCGCCCGCCCCCGTCCGAGGCGCTCGTGCGCGCTCCCGGGCGCTCGCTGGACGGCCGTCGGGGGCCGGGCGGCTCTGCCCCCGCCCGGTTTGCTCTGGGGCAGAGGGGGAAGGGAAGCCGGGCCAGCGGGTGGGAGCGCGGGCGCGCCGGCCGGAGGAGCAGCGCGGGGGAACCGGGAGGGCGGCCCAGGGAGAGGGAGTGTGGCCTAGCGGGCAGAGCCGGCCTCGGGTCGCCCTCACTGCCTCTCGGCCTAGCCCACCTGACGGGGTTGTTGTGAGGATGTTACGAAGAGGGTACGTTGAGCTACCCTGGGTTCTTTGCAGGAGAAAAGCCTGTATTTATTTATTTATTTGACAAAGAAACAACCAAACAGAGGGAGACAAGTGCCTCTGTCGGATGACATTTTGGGCTGCAGGCCGCCCAGAAGCAACGAACCGGGGCCGGGGAAAGAGCGAGCGAGCGAGCGAGCGAAGGTGAGGACTTCAGGAGGAAGGGAAGCGGGCAGGCGACTCCGCAGCCGGTCCTGCGGCGCTTCTGGCCCCGGGGAAGAAGAGCGAGGGAAGGAGGGAGGGAATCCTTGGCTAGACGCTCCCCGCTTTGCTCCGAGAAATGGCGCAGCAGATCCACAGCGCGCGCGCCTGTCTGCGCGGTCACTAAAGGGATTGCGTGCTGGCGGCCCTTCTCACGTGCGCGCGTAGGAACGCCCTGCGCGTCAGTTAGGACGTGAGGATGGGTCGCGGCGCCCTTAGGCCCGGCGAGGGTTTGCACGGCGTTGGAACACCTCTGGGTTCCCCACTCGCAAGCCGTGCCCGGGGAGCCCCTTCACTGGGCCTCTCGACAAAAGGGGACGTCACACGGTTGTCAGAAGGCGGTGGCCGCCAGGAGAGACACTGGGAGGTTACAAGCAACATACACGCACCTCCCCCCCCCCCCCAGGCCCCAGCCCCGCTCGCCATCACGCCTTCCAGGAAGGAACCGGGCCACTTTGCCACGGAAGCGAGCTGCGCGCTTTGCCCGCGGTGGATCGGGGCCGACCCAAGTAGGGACCAGACCAAACTGGCAAATGAGCGAAGGAAACCCGGGAAACGTCGAGGAACTCCTGAGTCCCACCCGGTTCTCTAAAATAATAAAAATATGTTTTTCTTTCGGGAGGAAGTGCAGCCGCGCTCTTTTCCAGGGATACAGGGGCGCGGGGTGCAAGTCTGTTTCGCGGCCCAAGGGAACCTGCCAAATCAACACGAGGCGACGCCGAGGGAGAGAGCCGCAGCGCCATCTCGACTTGTAGCCCGCCATGTCCCGAAGTCTTGAGGAGAGTAACAGTACATTTCAAAAAGGCACAGAAAAGGCAAAGGTGCCATTGAAACAGGAGGGAAGGAAATCGGATCCATCTGGTCCCCATTACACAAACTAGTTCAATAAGGGCCTCCTCTTCCTCCTAAGGTACCGACTTCTAAAGAAAACGCCCCAGATTCGTATCTCCGTAAGGCTAGGCACAGCTTCCAGGTCACGCAATCAGCGTGCAAGCTTTCGAGCTATCCAGAACTCTTCGGCAGACAAGGGCGCAAACCAAGCTGAAAGAAGGGAGGGGAAAGCCGCCCAATCCGCATGCGGCCACAATCCTGGGAGGCGAGTGGAGGAAGGGGGCCGCGGAGATCCGCCAGGCAGGCCGAAAATACTGACCCCAGTTTTCACCCCTTTCCAGGCCCAGAGAGCCGGGCCTTCGGCGTGACAGGAAGGTCCAGCCACGCCATCCTCCTTGCGTCTTTTTCGGGGCGGGCAGCGACCAAACACATTCTCGCTGCAATTAACGAATTATTGAAAAACACCCGCGCGCGCCGTTCCCAACACAGCGCTTTCTATTTCTCAGCTCGCCCCCGCCCCCCCCAAGCCCTCCTCGCGCTCTTTTCGGCGGATTTTCTCTTTTCTTTTTAAACCCTACATGGACTTGGCCCTGTTTATTTTCCTGACGGTCCATTCCATCTTTTAATACACGCACATGCGAACATTAACTTTGCTGGCTCGAAGCAAAGTTTTTGCGGGTAGGTGGAAAGGGGTACAAAAAAAGCAGAGGCGAAGAGAATCGCGGTAGGGGGGATTTGGGGAGGGGAATTCGTGGGGGAAGAAAACTGGGTTCCCCTCCAGACTCAGAACGGGGGTTCGCCTTGCAAAAGCCCTTTCCGGGGGCTGTTTGCGTGCGCGTCGGAGACATAAGTTCCCATGTTTTACGCGCACTTACGCGGTGCTGAAATCGACCGGACAGACCGCAGCGATTCGAGCATCGTGAGTCCCCCCCCCCGCCACCGTTTCTCTCGCTCGCTCTCCCCTCCCTTTCTCCTTCGCCCCCCAGCCCAGTAACTTTGGCCTGTTCGTTGCCAGCGATTCAGCAACGGGCCAAAACCGGATGGGGTGCAGCGCACCAGAGACAAGCCAAGGTTTCCCCTCTTGCTTTAATATTCTCCATCCACTCCAGAGGTCTGAAAAGGCAAGATCGCACGATTTTGTCACGGTTTGGTAAATTTACCCCTGTAAGAGGCTTTCCTAAATCCCAGAACACACCTTCAGCCAGATTTGAATATAGATTTAGGTTTTAAAACCCAGTCGCGGAGAACTCCGCTTTATCAAAGAGCCCCCCCTCCCCAGCTTAGCAATACGGATGCCCGAACGGCTCTTTACAACATAAAAAGGGTGGGGGGATCAGAAAAAGAGTCGGGGGGGAGGGGAAAGAAAAATTGGATCTGAAAGAGGGAGAGGGGAGAAATGCAGGGGACCCTCTCTCTCTCTCTTTTTTAGCGTGCGTATCCTAGAGGAGAAGAAACTGCGAGGGGTTTTGCACGAAGAGTTTCGGACCGGGAGGGCTCCCGCAACTCAAAGCTGGATGTGCGTGGGGAGGGGGTTGAGAATAGTTCTTTGGGGGATTTTTTGGGGGAGGCGGATCGGACTTCACCCACTCCCCGCAAGTTCCTGTTCTGTTTCTTGGTCCAGTCGGACATCTTTACAGACCCCGAATTTGGGTTGGGATAAGCCGCGGCCACGGGGGCCCGCCTGCCGGTTGCAGGCTCCGCTCCTGGGATGCAAGAGAGAGGGCGAGCGAGCGAGCGCTAACTCCAGGGCGCAGTAAGTTTCTCTGCGATTCGCATGCCAGTCCTTTCTCCTCTTCCGAGCCGTCCTCCCCCTCCCCTCCCCTCCCGCCCCTCCCGCTCCGATTCCCCCCACCCCCGGGGTCCTTCTTGCGCTAGTCTAAATGATTCTCCGTTTGGGTGAGTTCCCTGCGCGACCAGAAAGGTGCTGCCGGGGCGAAGAAACGCGCCAGCACCTTTCCTTCGCCTCCCCCCTCCCTCCCCCCCCCGGAAAACCATTTTCGGAAGTGTGTGCACGGGCTTTTCCCCTCTTGAGCGCAGCCCGGAGGGGGCTTCAGCCCTCCGCGGAGTCCCCTCCAGAACTTGGCTGCTCTGAGCCCGCTGTTTGGTCCAGCCCAACTTTGTGGATCTCACCGGCCGCTTCTTCCTCCTTATTCCCCCCCCCCTTCTCTTCCTTTCCCCTTTAAAAACCCCCCCCCCCCAGCCTGCAAATACAGTGGGATGCGAAGAGGGGTACAGAGTCAACCCACCCCGTGGTTGGCTTGGGGGGGGGGGCAGTGCGAGGCAGCTAGTCAATTTCTCAGCAGGGCTGAGGGAGGGACACGAGGTCCAGACGTCTGGAATAGCGACGGGTGTTTTAATTAATTAATTTTATTATGGCGCTGCGGAAGGCAATTTTCATACACCGATGTGGGCCGAAGCGGCGCGAGTACTCAAACGCAGCTCGTCAAAGCGCCGATACCCTTGCACGAAAAGTTGCCGAGTTTTATCTGGCTGGTTGGTTTGGCCTTTTTACATTTAGAAAAGATGTGGGTGTACCTTTTGCATCTTGTGTTTGTCTGGCTTTGGGCTAAACCCCTTGGGTGTGCCGCAAAATACCCGCGCGTTCCTCGCAAGTCCAAGGCACAATGGAAAGATGTGAGCAGAAATCCGGGAAGAGTTAGGGGAAAAGCAGCGAGCGGCGGGCGTACGCAGCCGACCCCCAATTGCCTCCCCCCACCCCGTTCCACTGCAATTTTCACTCCGATTTCGATCCGCAGGGTGTGCCATGAACCGGCCACCCTGAAAGACACAGGAGACCGAAATCCTAGGAGCCCCAGCTGGAACGAATTCCCATCCCTCGACATCTTTACCCCCTAGGAACTGTGTTTGGACGGGGGGTGGGGGGGTGCCTTGGACTTGCAAGGCTGGTGGGGTTTACACACCATTCTTCAGATCAAATTAGGACGGCCCACGAGAGGCATGTTAGAACTTGAGCAAGGAACCCCAAATTTCATTCTGAGAGGCACATCTTGGAGGCGAACTCCAGCAGGATGGGGCCGGAGGCTTTGCTCGGGTGGGGGGGGGGGGGGCTGCCACATCTGTCCTCACTTTTTGCACGTCGTTTTCTCTCCCGCACCGCGCACCCACGTCCTGCATTTTGCAGCACTTACCCCATGGAGAGTTTCGGAGAACTCCAGGCGCGCACAAGGCTGAGGGTTTGGGGCTGGTCCTTCTCGAAGGATTGTCCGGCTCTGGGAAGTTTTCCCTTCTATGGAGGGTTCTCCCCGCCTCTTCTTGCCCTTCTTTGCTCCCCCCACCCTTCAGCTTATACAGCCAGTACCTGCTAGCATCCAGTCCCCCTATAAAACAACCATTAAGGTCCCATATATTTGCGTCTGTTGGCAAACTTTATCCACGAGGAGAGAGGGAAAGCAGGAGGTGCTGGTGACAGAGGAAACAGAGGCAGCTCAACGCGGGAGGGAAGCGCTCGCGAGAAAGAAAAAAGGCCATTCCGATGCGGTTTTCCAAGTGGTTTGAGGCGGCCTCTAAGCTTTCGTTTGTAACCTTTCCCGAGCTTTCTTTCCCAGCCGAAAAGCTCCTGTGTTCTTTGGCTCTCCCAAAACACTTTCTCTCCCTCTCCTTCCTTGGATTTTTAAGTAGGACTCATCCATCCATTATTTGGAGAATCGATATCCTATAATCCAGAGTGGAGATGGGTTAAGGTTTTAATTGGAGACGTGGGGTGGGGGGGGGATGATTTTCTTTGTAGCCTCTGGCTGATCCAAAAGTGCTTGCTTTAAAGAAAACACAGACATAACAAAACACCAGTTTAGAAGAGACGGAGGTCTGTAAAAGAAAAGGGAAATCATTAAACCTGTATCAACAATTAAGAGAGAAGCGTGCATGTGTCAGAACACCCCATGGGCTTCTCATTTCCCTCGGGGGCTGCTATTCCAACCCCCCATAAAGGACTCAAATGTAAACCATATAGAAATCTAACTCCCCTTCAAAAATAATATTTGACTAGTAAAAACCCAAAAAACCCAAAAGGGTCGCATTTAAATTAAACAGGTAAAAAAACACCCACCCCAGCTACAGTAATTCCAAATCATAAATTTTAAAAATCCCAAATAATTTTCAATACAGTTATTTTCAGATCCTCTCAGAAATGAATTGGGAAAGAAAGCAGGGAGGAAGGAAAGGGGTGTTGGAAAGGGAGTGTTACAGCCTTTTACTTTCCATGCTAGGCCGTTCTTGACTTTTAGAGTCCACTTTCCTTAACAATATTGCAGGAAATCCTTGGGAAAAACTTCTCAGTTCTGGAACAGTCCGGTTTGACCTGCTTAAATGCTGTGCAAGGTGTTCTCACAGAACTCAAATGTGGACCAAACCAAACTCCAACCTCCTTTCCCAATGGAAGGTGTAGATTTCAGAAAGATCCGCACCTCAGTTTTGGGAACTGCTTTTTGGTTTTGGTGTTTAATTTATCTGCGTTTCTGCCTGGCCAAAAGGAATCATTTGTTCTCCAAAGCGGCGCATTATCCCAAAGTAAGAGGCCATCTCAGAGCTTGGGGTATCCACGCATGCAAAGTAACTTGGGGTTTGGAGAAAGGAAAGGAAAGGAAAGCTGGGGGGGGGGGGGGGGGTAGCGGCGGGAGGGGGAGTTTACCCGTGTAAATGCGGCTAAGAGGGGACGAAAGTTGCTTTGCAATTTTAATAATTCCTTCTCTTACTCTTCCACCCTCGGTCTGATCAGAGCAGTTAAAAAACCAGCTCAATGAACTATATTTGAAATATCATATTCCTCTTTTAATCGGAAGTAGTCTTTTTTTTCCACAACCCCCCCACACACACACTGCTAGGCTTACTGCATGAAATTCCAATTTATTTAAAAGCAGGCTGGTTTAATAACACACAACAAGGGCGCGCTATTTAGTTCAGAAACCCCCCCCTCTCCCCCCTAATCATGTCTAATGAAAACGGAGGATTTCCCATTATTTTGGAGTTGTGGCGGGCGGGGGGGGGAGAAGAACAGTGAAAATATAATGTATTGTCATTAGGAGAATTGACTGCCGGCTTCAAGACAGCTCTTAATTGAAAGAGGGGGAAAAGGCACCCTGTTTTAATGGTGCGGTTGGAGAAGATTACGGACTTTATCCAAACAGGGAGTCAATTAATAAAGCGGGGGGAGGAAGAAGAGAGTTGTAGCCATTAACCCTAATGTAGTTGCGTCAGTGTCAGCCGGGGGGGGGGAGGGGGGGTTAGTCCTTCTTCAACCCTGCAGCAACGGCGGGCCCCCCCCCCCGCCCCCCAAAAGGGGGACACCCCCCCCCCACGGAAAAATGGGGGGGGGGTTTTCCCCCCCCCCCCCCCCCGGCTTGAGCGGTGCGCAGCTCAAGGGCGATCTATTGCTCTTTTACAAAATTCATCCCCCATCCTGACTCTAGCGCCGTCCACCCCTGGAGTAAAGCAGGTTCGCTTCCTACGCCCACAGAGGAACTGCCTGGATCTTGCGCCTGCTTTACTCCGAAGTAAATCCCCGCACCCTTGAGGTCAGGAGAGCTTCCTTTGAGGAGGAGAGGCAGATGCCGCCCCCCGCCCCCCGGCTGCCCCGCAGGGGGGCCGCATGCACGGGGTCTGCCCCCCCCCCCCCTCGCCAGGCGCTCTCACAAGCCCCCCTTGCCGGCTGGGCACCGATCCGGGCTTGGAACGCCCCCCCCCCCCCCCCCCGCGCCCGCCCCCGTCCTCCTCCGGCTGCATGAACGGTCCATCCCGCCACTGCTGACCCACGCGGGCCTAAGCCGGGCCCTTCCGTGTTCTCCCGCCCCCCACGCGCCCCCGGGAAGCTCGGTGGCCGGGAGAAACTCTCCTGCGTCCCGGGGACTTCAGGATCGCACCGGGGTCCCCGGAGCAAGGACTCTGTTCCGCGCAAGGGCTGAGTCTGCGAGCAGGGATGTGGCGCTGCCCCTGCTAATTTTTTTCCATCCCACCCACCATTTTTTTTTAATTTTTGCAAATACATATATGTTCGAAAAGTTTATCATGTCGCCTTCCCAAGGCCTGCAAACGAGAAGAACTGCCCTCTGCGTTTTTAGCGCCCCCTCCCCGAATTCTCAGGCTCGCCGAGAGCGCCGATCCTGCCCCATTCGCAGCGACCCGAGTTTCGCGAGTCGTGTGCAGGGGGTGCGGAGCGCCCGCGACGCGCTCAAAGCGCGCGGCCGCCTGCGCGCGTGGCGAGCCCCCCTTTCCCCTCGCCGTGAGGACGGGGGAGCCGGAAGAGGCCCGGGTTGAGCCTGGGGCGCGATGGCAGGCCCACGGCGCGGACAGGATGCTCGAGCGCAGCCCCATTGAAAGCAACAGGCCGGAGCCTCCTCGCGGGTCGTGTCTGTGGATCGCGCCCGGGTCCGAGCCGGCAAGGCGAACCGGACGCAGGAATCGCGAGCCCCCTTAATTCGGAACGAAGCCCTGCGGTTTCTTTCATGGAAACCAAAAAAAGCAAACGACCCAGAACAAGAAAAGCCAACAGCATTCCAGGGAAAGCGTCGATCGCCAATTGGAATGTCTTTGGGGCAGAGACCTTAATGGTGATCTTAAGAACAGGATAAAGAAAATCGACACTCATTAGGCTTCCCCAAGGCCAACCTGATTGGTTCGTAAACTCGCAGCAAGACAAGGATGCATGTCCTGCGCTGTTTTCTCTCTGGATCTCAGCGTGTTCAGAGGCTGCACTTGCGCGGGTGCAGTTAGTGGGACGCGCGTCCCAGCAGGACGAGGGGCTTGGGGGGCGAGTGCGGCCCCCTTCCACCCACAACTTAGGGCTCTAGCCCTTCCCGCAACACCCAAGGCTCCTCGCGAGCTTTGTGGCCTCTCCCGGCGGGGGAAGAGCCGAGCCACCTTGGCACCCCACGAGGGCTGCCCTGCCTGCGTGGCCGGTTCACGCGGAGCTCCAGCCGCGTTTGGGTGCCGCTCCACGGACGAGCCCACACGTCGGTTTGCGCTTAGGCGTGGAACTGGGGGATCCTGGGAGTTGTAGGACTTCCTGACTAAGCACGCGCAGGATCGTGGCCTTGTCCCAGCAGCTTTGGCTATGAAGCCAATATTTGGCTGCAGCTAGAGAGATGTGGGGCAAAGCTGAAATGAGAAGTGTGGGGCGGGGGGGGGGGGAGAGAATATCGATTTCCTGCCCTTGCCAATTGCTCCTATGTTGTTGAACGTCTGAAATGGAAAACAACGTCTCCCTAGCCCCACTGTTCAAAGCCAGCCCATGAGGGCCAGTGTCTCTAGTGGTGAGAGCGTCGGACCGGGACTCGGGAGAGACCCTCTTGGCACCCCTGAAGCACCCCGGGTGAGGTTGGGCCAGGCACAGACTCACAGCCTAACCTACCTGGCAGGGTTGTTGTGAAGATAAGAGAGAGAAGAAGAGGGTGGCTTGGATTCCTTGCAGGGAAAAGAAAACAAGACATGTCACAGACTCTCAGCCCAACCTACCTCACAGGGTTGTTTTTGTGGGGTTAAGATGCAGGAGGAGAGATGATGTCAGCTGCCTTGAGCCCTTTGTAGGAAAAAGGCAGGATATAAATCGCAATATAAATAAATAAAAATAAAATGTGTTGTGTGTGATGCAAATTCGACAATCTGGCCAGATTGAAGGACCAGGAGTCACTGGTTTTTGTGGGGCTTGAAAAGGAGTCCCTCTATTGAGGGGGCCAGGTGAGGAATGTCTTGGGAGGAATGTTTGTAATAAATGATATTTATATTCCTCTGCAAGGTGCAGGGAGCCACAACCATGTATAAATACTACCCATGAACAAACCAGAGAGGAGTAACTAAAATTAATGGATGTACTGGTTTGGTTTTTCCCTGATACCCGACTGGGATTTATTCCAGCCCGCCCTGCCTGCCTGCCTGCCTGAACCACGGACACGCAGGAATTCCCCACCCAATATTACCTCTGCTCAGGAAGGTAATTTAAGGGCATGTGTAAAGCTAGGAAGTACCAGCCATCTCGGGCTTTTTTGCTTTTTTCAAAATAATGTCTAAAGACAGATCCCCACACAGACTCCCCGAGAGACCTGCTTGCTTGCCTCGGGCGCTGAGCGGAGGGGGCGGGTGGGCCTTTCCAAACGGGCCTCTTAATAGGGCCTTCTCAAGACAAGCAAATCATTTAAAATACTGACCTAATTTGACAAATGACTGCGATGGGGGTGAAGAATATGCACTGGGAAAGAGAGGCGGCCCACCGCAGCCAGCCAGGCTTAGCTGCTTTTCTGGTTTGCTTTTCTGTTCTTCCCAGCCTTGCAAAAAGAGAGCATTCTCAGTAGAAAGGATGCTTTTTTAATTTAATTTAATTTAATTAATTTTTTGTTTCATATTGTATTTATTTTGTTTTTCAATTTATTTTTATACTGCCCAATAGCCAAGGCTTTCTGGGTGGTTTACAACAATGAATGAAAATGCAAAAAGATGCAGTAAAAATACAAACACGATAAAACACAATATAAAATTCCAGTAAACATCTTTAATATGCCAAGATGCAAAACCAGAACTGTTTAACATCTAAACTGTGTCCAGTAAAACCAGACCTAATTAAAGCAGCAGGCATAACTCACCACATGCCATTAAATGCCATTAAATGATGGGAAAGAGCAGGTGTACTTTCAACCTGGGACCTTCCAGAAATGTACTCAAAGTCACCATGTGACTTTTGATTTGTATTATTATTATTATTATTATTGCTTTTACATCCTGCCTTTTTCCTCTTGGGAGGATCCTACAATGGCCTACAGAGTTTCCTCATCTCCATTTTATCTGCACTCCAGCAACCCTGTGCAGCAGTTTAGGCCGACCAGTCTGAAATCACCCAATGAGCTTCATGGCTGAGGGGGGAAGGCCAATGCTCTAACCACTAGGCAATACTGGCTCTATTTTCTGCACTGTCTTCCTCTGGGCAGCCTTGAGTGCAGCCTTCCTTAGCCAGGCATCCAAGAAAGGCCTTCAAACACAACTCCCCAGGCAGCCAGGCCATGGGTGGCTGGGGATGATGGGAGCAGTAGTCTGACACACCTGGAAAGTGCCAGTTTCAGCTGTGCTGATTGGTGGCTTCAAGAGTCCTTCTCGACCCAAACCCCGGCCAGATTTGGAACTCTTGAAATGCAGATCCCTCCTGCATCCTCTAAACCTTCTCCATCAGCCCCCTACACGCAGGCAGCTGCATAGGGAAGCTGAGGCTCCCAGGGGCTCGGAGCCCAGACTTTTTCATTAGCAGAGACAGTGGGATCATCGCCCCCCCCCCCCCCCGTTTAGCTGCAATCCTTACAGATTGGTGGGGAGATAAATTTTCCCAGCACAATGCTTGTTCCCTATTGTGATGCAAAGCTTTTTAGAGCGGATGGATCTTGAATGGGCAACACAGGCCTGCTGATCCTACAAAAGGCTGGGTCCCCTCACAGCAAAGGGGGGCTGTGGCGAAGGGGGGGGGTCTGCCTTTAGGGCGTGGCTGTGGCCAGTGTCAGGATGAGTGCCTGCATTCTGAAATTTGCCAGGCCACCAGGGCAGGGAGCACGCCAGCCAGGCCTCATCTTGTCTCTCAGAGGTGATCTTCCAGCCAATGCTGTTCCACTCAAAGCAGAGAGAGAAATTCACTGGGGTCGCCCTGACGGAACAGTCCACTTTCCAAGCAGTTTGCAAACCCAAACTCAATGATATCCAAGCTTCTTCAGCTACCACAATAGCATTTCCCTGATCAAAACGTGTGCAGAAAATACTGTACATATTAGGGAAGAAACCTTTCCAAAGTGCAGTTTCTTAAGAACATTCCTTACGAAAAGGTGACTTTGCATGTAAAAATGATGGTATTTGGAGAAAGAAATACAGAAATTTGCAGGCAAAGAATTCTCACGCTTTAGGATGAGCAGAACATTTGGGAAAATGGTGCCTTTTCACAAAAATGGTGATCCAACCATATCATAATCATAGAATCATACTCACAATCCTTAAAAACCAACAGTCTAACAACTGTTAAACATTAAAAGCTTTGTTAAAAATCACAGACAATATTTTAACACACAATTAATAAAAAGAAAACAGAACAGCAGCAAACAACAGCGCCCCAAACAGCACAGGAAACTGGCCAATTTGTTCATCTGTTTTTTTTTCCAGTGAGGTCTGGCTCAGATGGTGCAACCCGCACACTCAAGCAGTCAAACCTTCCTCAAACGATCACATCTCATGTCATGCATGTCCGTGAGCAAATTTTGATGCGAAATATATTGCACAGATGTGATTGGCAAGACTGAATCCTGATCCATAACATGCCGATTTTCGTGTGCCTGTCTTCAAACGCAGCTGCTTCCAGGACAGCCTGAAGTTCAGGAAAAGCATTCCTTTTGATTTTGTGGAATAGATGTGGCAGAAGGAGGGACAACCAAGAATGGATTAACAGGGGAAGCAACTCTCGTAGCTGCCTGTTCCCACGAGAGGTGGAGACCCTGAGATGCTGGAACCGTGCCTCCATAGCGCTCACTAATGCAGAGTTTACAACTCTGGAAAATCCACCTTGCATGACAGTCTAATACCCACCTGGGAGATGCCCTCACCCCTAAATTTTCACCAACGTTTATCTGCCTCAATTAAATACATGCCAATTCCTCAGAAACCCTCCTTCAACCAATGCAAAATATTGTCTGCCTGCATGTAAAAAAACTAGCATGTAAGGAAGAAAGGGAGGCCAGAACCTGCCTCCTGAATGTTTAGCTTTCTATGCACAGGGAGTTCAAATGAATAAACAGTCTTTCGAATGGTCAGTGCAAGCCAGAACCCAGTCCAGGAATTGCATTACCCAGTCCAGGAATTGCATTACCCACTGGCAATTTGGGTAAGCTGGGCTAGCACTCCAACTAATCTGATGTGCTGGTAAACATTTTCTCTTTTGCTAAAGATAAAATGCTGCTAAGGACAAGAGAGTATAGAATAATTATGTTGGAAAAGATCTCAAAGATCATAACACAATTTGTATCACCATGTGTGACAGCCCTTCAGACTGCCTCTTAACAGTCAGTTCCCCAGGATAAACTCCTCCAAAGCCTTCAACCTTTCTCCGTAGGACATATTTCCTGGGCTGACACCATCTTTTTGCCCTTCCCTGGCCATCCGCTGGCTGATATATTTATTTTCATTTCTGCACAGCCCATCCACCAAAGTTATCTGAGAAGTTCCAAACAATTAAAACCCTAAAATGCAATATGAGAAATTGTACTCCAATAGTCTAAATGTTTAAAACTGGAGTACAAAAGAAAGACAACAGCCAAATAAAATCAACAGCAAAGATTTAAAATAGAATAGGCATAGAGAGACTGAAACTCTTGGGAAGATCCTGAGTGGAAGAACCTTGATTGGGTCAATGTGATTTTCACATACCCAGCCTCTTATTTAACAGTATAATCCTATACTTATGTATTCAGCAGTAAGTCCCATCAAGTTCAATGGAACTTAAGTCCTCAGATTGCAGCCTGAGGACACAATCCATGCATGTTTAGACAGAAAAAAGGTCCCTTAGCTCCCATCATCCCTAGATGAGGTGATGGATGCTAGGGACTGCAGGGAATTTTTATGTTTAAACATGCATGGAATTGCATCCTCAAAATCTTCAGTTTGAGCCCCGAAGAGCGCAATGTACTGCAGACACCAGGTGAGACACAACTCGGAGGCCCTCCTGGCAGCCGTTTGCCCTTTTGTTTAGCAGGCAAGGCATAATTAAGACATAAATTCATCCATCGCTAGTACAGAGAGAAGGAATAAGAATCGGGGAAGTCAATGCATAGTACCGCCTGCCGCGAAAAGAAGCCAACTGGCACCTGGCACATGAAAGCAGAGTCCGTGTGTACATTTGTGCCACCCTTTGCTACACATTTGTGGACAGCTGTGAGTGTGAGCTTTTCTTGGGCTTTCTTGAACTCTGACCCCTAAAAGTGGCTTGGCTCCTCTGAACACCCCCACCCCCAAAGCCCATTATCATGACCCTTTACATGTTTGCATGCACACGTGGACACTCATGCGCACACACTGCAAGGGGCACACCACTGCGCCTGCCACACTCTTGGGTTGGTGCAGCCGCATCCGGGTTTAGCAAACAGGTCACCTGCTCTTCAGTGAGGTCTTTGCAAAAGGGTTGCATGTGGGTCCCGATGTTTACACCTGAGCAATCCCGGGAGTTTGGGCAGCCTGGTATCCTGCTTTACTGAGGATTTTGCAGAGCTGTGGAGGGCAGTCCTCTCTTTTGAAGGTGTCCTCAATTCAAAGGCAGTCTGGTCCAGCTCTGCTTGACAGGCGAGCCCCCAAGGAGGGCGGGCAGGTGCAGCCTCAGAGCGGCCCATGGCAGGCCGACCCACGAGGCCTTCTCCACTAGGCCGATGTACTTCCGCTTATCGAAGCTATGTCTGCATTTGCATCCAAAGCGATACATCCGCACGTGCAAACGACGTGCCCAAGGGCACCCTCCCTTCGTCCTTTCCTGGCAGCACGTCCGCGGCTGTGCTAGCAGCCTGGCGAGCTTTTCCTGATCTCGGGCGCGCATCCACACGCGCGAGCGTCCACCGGCGGGGGCCGGTGCGCGCACTGAGGTCTCCCGATTCAGACGCCGCGGTCGTGCTTTTCCGGCCGCCCGGCCCGTGCTTCGCTCGCCGCAAGCAGGGTCACGCCAGGCGGACACGCGAGCGCAGGCTCTGCCCTCGCCCGCCCCGACGGCGCGCTTCCTTCTGCGCCCCCTCGGGGGACGGGGGACCCGCTGCCCAGGCTGGCGCGCACTGCGCACACGAGCCGCGGCACCGGGCGCGTGTGGGGCGCGGCGTGCGGCCAAGGCGGCTGGCGCGGGCGCGGCCTCCGGGGCTGCCCGGCTCCCTCCCGCCGGCGCTGGGCCCCGTCTGGCCGCGCTCCCCGGCCTCCGGGCGGAGGCCGCCGCCGGGGCGGGGACGGAGGGGAGCATGTGGCCGGCCTGCGGCCGACAAAGGCGGCCCCGCGGCCGTCTCCCCGCGGCCTGCGGCACAAAGGCGCGGCGGCTCCTCCCCGCGCCTGCCGCCCGGGCTGCAGCCGGGCCGATCTCCAGGGGAGGCGACGC